>NW_023416346.1:56602196-56989696 GCF_014108235.1 Myotis myotis | reverse complement strand
TCCTGCAGTCAGTGCTTGGTTTGCCATGGCAACCCAGCACTTATTTCACTGTAGGAACAGTGCCCCAGCACTGACTGCTGAAGGGGCTGTGAATCAGGGCCAGAGAGAGCCTGAAGAGAGAAGCAGGGACTGATCCGTTGCCTCTGTGGCAGGTTTTGATCAGCACTTGGCTCTCTCTATCTCTCCCAGTCTGGCCAGCAGCTGCACCTCCATACTCTCCAGGCCTCCACAGGGGCTGCTGATCAGCCACGCCTTTCTAATCAGGCCCTGTTGATAGGCCCAGAGATGCTGACTGACATAGAAACTGACCAATCAGAACCAAATCTGGATGAAGTGTGAGGAACCAATGGCTGCCCAGGAGGCGGAGTTTTTGACACTGACTGGCATAGAAACTGATCAATCAGAACCAAAGTTGGGTCAACTATGAGGAACCAATGGCTGCCTAAGAGACGGAACTTTTGACACTGACTGGCATAGAAGCTTACCAATCAGAACCAAATCTGGGTCAACTGTGAGGAGCCAATGGCTGCCTAGGAGGCAGAGCTTTTAACGCTGATTGGCATAGAAACTGACCATTCAGAACTAAATTGGCGAGCAGAGGAGGGCAGTTGGGGGTGAGATTAGGCCTGAAGGGGAGGGCAGTTGGGGGAAAGATCAGCCCAGCAGGGGAGGGCAGTTAGGGGCAATCAGGCAGGCAGGCAGAGGCAGTTAGGGGTGATCAGGCAGGCAGGCAAGGCAGTTAGGGGTGATCAGGCAGGCAGGCAGGTGAGCAATCAGAAGCCAGCAGTCCCAGATTGCAAGATCAGGCCCACAGGGATCAGGCCTAAACCAGTAGTCGGACATCCCCCAAGGGGTCCCCAATTGGAAAGGGTGCAGGCTGGGCTGAGGGAACGCCCCCTCTGTGCACGAATTTCATGCATCAGGCTGCTAGTAAATGTTAATAATTATTCAAAACTGTGGGGTAGGGAAAAGGAAGTAACTGGTTATTTGAGCATTCTGATATTTGGGATTACAGTTTTCTATAAATAAATATATAAATATTTTTCTATCTTATCAGACATTTAAAAAATTGAACCAAATTCAAATGTGATTGTTTCTTGTTCTTGTACCTTCTAATTGCCAAGTACTGTGTTGAACAATTTGGCCTGGTATTGCTTCTGTAAGGAGCTACTTGTGCTAGATGTGCACTTTGCTCCTCAGTATCTGCACTTCCCATGTGATGGCCAGTGCACATTTCTGCCCACTGTCCTCCCTTCTCAAAAGAGCTATTCACAGGGAACAAATACATGATATACTTTGGTCACACATGAATCCATCTAGGGTCAAGTGCTAGAGACGGAATCTGGACACCTGGATTCTAGTCCTGGCAATATATTACTCAGACTCTATGGTGCTGTGATTGAGTCACTTTCCTTCTCTGGGTCTTAGTGTTCTCATCTAAAAAAATAATGAAGGGTTTGGGGTAGGTGCAAATTGTTTTCAATTTGTGTTTTATGAATTCCTAGGGATTCATTGAAGATGCTTCATGGATTAATACTGGAATCAGAGGCAGAACAAGGGGGACTCTGGGTTCATCCACTCTACTTCAACCACAGCAGCTTCACTTTTATTTGTTTGATATGCTGAGCTTCCCTGAAAGATTTTGTTTGAAAACTATATTCACGGACATACTGAGAGTGCATTGTAGATGTAATTTAGTCATTAAGCCGGTTGAAATGATTCTACCTACTGTTTCATGGCCCAATAGTATTGGTTTTTGGTGTTGATGAATGAATTGAATTGACCATGTGACAATCTGATCAGTTGCTGTAAGGGACTATCTTGTTGGCCACCAGGTTGCCTCTATTCAGATAAACTCAGCAGTAGTTTTAGATTAAAGATGTGGAAATTATGAACCCAGTAGGAGAATAAGAGGATGATTTTCCTTCTTGTATAGATTGTGGTAGGGGTTAAATAGTTCTGGGCAGGACTAGATGGAGTTCTATTAACACACCCTCTTCCCCTCTTCACCTCCCTTTCAAGGCCTAGAGATGGGCTTCATTTAAATGATTGCCTGCCTACATAGTGAAAACTAAATCAATCCAAGTAACAGAGTCACCCCAAGAGTGACATTTTATCATTTTTAAATCTCTCAGCCTTTCAAACCCAATTGATCCTTCACTATAAGAAGCATGATTAGTGTTCCTAATAGGTTGATGGGAAGACATATTATACTCTAGAGATGGACTAGGAAAGGGGAAACTAGACTGTGGTCTGAAATGTGTGTTTTATTTTCAAGTATTCACTGATCTGTGGCTCAAGCTGTGATGGGTTCTCAATGGAAATGACCTGCCTTTTTTCTTAAATTTTATTCTAAGTATTTAGCACTGACTGTGTGTAGCATTTTTCCATTTACCCAGTGGTTAAGGGTCATGTGGATGGTCACTGCTTTCATTTCAGCTTCACAGATGAGGAGCCAGAGGTTCAAGGAGGAACTAGTGAGTTGGCCCAAGGTCACATGGTAAATTTATGGCAGAGGTGAAGTTTACCAGCATCAAATTTCTATAAGCCCTTACATATATCCTCTCACTGGTTCCAATCTTCTCCTGCAGGGACACTGTACAGTCCTAATAACGCTAGTTGATGGCCTTACTAGAAAATGCCAAAGTGTGGCTGGTGCTTTGCCCTAATCTTTAGGGCAAAGAAGAGCTCCCTCTGTGGCTTGACATGAGAACAAAGCAGCATATGCTTTAGGCTTCCTGTGGAAAACTTGTCAATGGGGATATTTGGCATGACAACTATTGACATTGTTCATTTTAAAAGAATCAAAAGTTGCCTGGCTGGTGTTGCTCAGTGATTGAGCATCAGACCATGCACCAAGAGGTTGCAGGTTCCATTCCTGGTCAGAGCACATGCCTGGATTGCAGGTTCAATCCCTGGGAGGGGGGGGGGCGTGCAGGAGGCAGCCAATTAACATTGTGATGTTGATGTTTCTCTCTTATTGATGTTTCTCTCTCTCCTCCTCCTCCTCCTCCTCCCTTCCTCTCTCTTTCTAAAAAGCCAATAAAAACATACGGAGTATTTTTTAAGAAAGCATCAAAAGTTGGGTGTCCAGGTATAGAAGAGAGACTTACCAAAAATTGCTTTATTTAGTTTTCTTTTAATAAAATGTATCTTGGCCTGCCTATAGGGATGGATTGCATTCAGAGTTCACCTGACAATGCAGCGTCCACACTCTGATTTGCCCCCAAAAGTTAGGGAAGGTCTGTGTTTGGAGTTATGGATACTTGGTTTTGGCAGCCAAAATAGCTTCTATATTTCCCTTCAACTCAAGATAATCAGTCTTTTGGCTCAAAAACATTAAGATCATTCAAAAATGAGCAGTAGAAGAAAGGTGAACATAGAAAGAGATTATATATAGGATTAATAATTGCTATATGGAATTCAAGCTTCTAGGTTTATTTGTTGAGTAAGCTTGCATTGAACACTCACTTGTTTGCCAGACACATGCAAGAAGGAAAAGGATATTCCCTTCTGGTTCTATTAACAGACAGAAATGGGATAACCTTGAATGTCTACTCACATGTTACCCATAATCCTCTTTTAAGAAAATTTCATGACTAATTGAGCAGTGGCAACTTATTCCTGTTCCATTCCTTTTTAATCATTAAAACTTGTTCTCTTCTTGCTATACAATATAATTCTATCCATTTATAACTGTATAATATATATGCATTGTTTCTCTCTAATGCAGACACCTGTTCAGCCAAGTTATGTAAACTACTTAGGAAGAGGTATATAGAAAGAGGCCTTGTTCTGGAGTTGTATAAATCTGGGTTTAAATCCAATATATGAAATAGGTAACTATTAAACCTTGAGTGCATTACTAAATCACCAGTGCTTTATCTGTTAAATAAAGTAATCTCAGAGACATTGAAGCATGCGACAGATTGATGTATTTCAGAGGGAAGAGGAAATTGGAAGAGGTTAATCAAATAACTTATATGCATATATGCATAACCCATGGACACAGAAAATGGTGCTGTGAAGGCCTGGGTAGAGGGCAGGAGTAGGGTGAAGGGGGTCAATTGGGGAAAAAAGGGGACATTTGTAATACTTTCAACAATAAAGATAAATTTTTAAAGAAGAGTTACTCTAAGAATTGGAGAAAATATGGGGCTTCAATGTATTACGCTTAATAGATGGCAGTTGTTTTGTTGTTACTGCTGTTGTTATATTCCATAGATAATATATTTCTTAGTTACTGTAGACAAAATAAAAATGATAGCAGTCCCAAGGAAGTGCCTTTGGTTCTTCTCTTCTGGACAAATATTTTATATATTTAAGTTTAGAGGGTAGTAGTAGGTTTTATTATTTCTCTCATTTTATTTCTCTCCTTTTTAATAACTAGTGGTTACCTATAGTTTTCTTTAGTGTTTAAGGTATAATGAAATAATCATGTCATTTCATGATATATTATTTACCCAATATATGAAATAGGTAACTGGAATAAGATATAACTGAGCATACATACAAATACTGACCTTATTTTTTAATCCTGCCAAGTAGAGGTCTTTAAAGCATATATTGAAAGCTTATTAATTTTTGTGTAGGATGTTAGTTAATGCTTGTTTTAAAAAAAGAAAGTTTTATTTATTAAATTTATTTTTATTGAGGTATAATTGACCTACAACATCATATTAGTTTCAGGCATGTAACATAATGATTGGATATTTATATATGTTGCAAAATGATCACCACAATAAGTCAGCTAACATCTGTCACCATACAAAATTACACAATCATTTTTCTTGTGATGAGAACTTTTAAGATCCACCCTCTTAGTAACTTTCAAATACAGTATTATTACATCCTCATGATTCGTTCATTTCATAACTGGAAGTTTATGTCTTTTGTCTCCTTTCAATTCTTTAAAAAGAGGTGAGAGAAGTTACTTTTGGTTTTGGCACCAAAAAAATTCTCCAAAAAGGGCATCCCATTTACAAACCCATTGATCTAAGAGGAACTGGAAGTTTGGCTCAATATTTTAGAATTCATTTGCTTGCTCAGAGCTTCAAACACTTATGGCCTGGAGTTTCCTGGGAATGGGGTGATATGCGCTGGTCTTCAAGGCTCTCCCAAATGCTTTATCTCTGAGAGTTTACTCTTACTGAGGACGGAGCCCTGCTGATGGACATAAAGCACACTTCCAGACTTGCTGATCAAGCAAGGCAGAACTGAACAGTTGGTTTTGAATTTTCCTAATGCATAATTCAAAGTTCTCAGGAGTTAGGATAATTGATGCTTCTTCAGTCTGGTCCTAAATGTTATGACTTGTTTCTGTAAGCAATAAAAATAATTCCAACAACAACAACAACTGTAACAGTCAATGATACTATGTGCCAGATCCTGTGCTGAGCACTTAATGGTCACAAAATCTCTATAATAAATGTTACATAAAACAAAAGGGTCTATGGGTAAAGAAAAAGAAAGTTCAAAAATTCTGGGTAAAAAGATGAAAGGCATTTTTTTACTGCAACATTCATCAGAGCCTTTAATATGCTAATTCATGTTATGTACTCCAAGAGGGACTTAGAGGATGCTGCTTTCCCAACTGTGTGGGAGCATAGAATATCCTTTGGGACGTGTCGTCCTATGGGTTTCTTGTGGAATCCATGCTTATTATCCTTGAAAACTGGACCAGGTTCTGTCGTTGCCCTGGCCTTGCCATGTCCCTCAGTAATCCACAATACCTAATCTTAAAATAACTTGTGAATTTATATCTGTCCCCTGGAAAACTGTGCTCCCAATCTACCCAAGTCCAAACCACCATAATCTTTCTCTGAGACTACTGTAATAGTATCTTAACTGGTCTTCCAACCCCCCTTCTTATTTTCCTCTAAATTATTATCCATACTCCAGCCAGTTATTAAAAAAAAAAAAAAGCACCACATGCCCTGGCCTGTTTGGTTCAGTGGACAGAGCATCGGCCTGTGGACTGAAGGGTCCCAGATTAGATTCCTGTCAAGGGCACATGCCTGGGTTGCGGGCTCGATCCCCAGTAGGGGGCGTGCAGGAGGCAGCCGATCAACAATTCTCATCATTGATGTTTCTATCTCTCTCTCCTCTCTCCCTTCCTCTCTGAAATCAATAAAATACTTACATATAAAGCACTACACTATTATTTTACCAAAAATCAATGAATACTTTCCATTTTGTACTTTGAACTAACACCTTAGTGTGGCCTACAAAGCTTTGCATGGTCTGAATCCTACCAATCTTTGCAGCTTTACTGCTTACCATTCTCCCCCATGGGCTTCCTCTGCTCCAACTACTTTCAACTCTTCTGTTGTTCCAGGCTAATTCCTCCTCAGGGCATATTCTATTCCCGCTGTCTGGAATGTCCTTTCACCTGTCTTGCTACTCCTATACACCTTTCATTTTTTGCTTAAATTGTGCTTTCTCAGATACTTTTCACTAACCACCACCAAAATTAGGGTACCCAATTTTTCTGGGTTAAAGGGTTTTCTTTATAATATGACTTCTCAGAGCCTTTGATATGTTTATTTGTCTAATAACTATCTCCCTAGAATTTGTGAGATCTGAGAGCAGAGATCATGCCTATTGAGCAGTGATGTCTACCACCAGTGCCTAATGTAGTGCCTAGCACATGGTATGGGTTCAGTAAACATTTGTTGAATGAGTTAAGAAATTCAAGGGTTCTTAGTGCTGCTTGACTGCTGTTTTATAGTAAAACTGCTGCTGAATGATTATTTAATCTCTTCCTACTCAAAATTTTCCCATCTTACTTAAGCCATATCATTGTTGAAGGGAAAGCTAGAATTAGATTCAGCACTGACTGGTAGAAATTGAGGGTTAGTGATAGCAATACCTGGCCTTTTTGTGTGTGTGTGTGTGTGTGTGTGTGTGTGTGTGTGTGTGTGTGTGTATAAATATATATATATATATATATATATATATATATATATATATATATATTTAAAATATATTTTTATTGGTTTCAGAGAGGAAGGGAGAGGGAGAGAGAAATAGAAACATCAATGATGAGAGAGAGAGAATCACTGATCAGCTGCCTCCTGCATAGCCCCACACTGGAGATCGAGCCTGCAGCCCGGGCATGTGCCCTGACTGGGAATAGAACCGTGACCTCCATGTTCACAGGTTGACGCTCAACCACTGAGCCATGCCAGCCGGGCTTATATTTTTAAATAAGTAATATTTTTAAATTATTTACTATTTTAAAATTTTTATATAAATTATTTAGTATTTGAAATTGTTTTATTCAAATAATTCTTTAAAATGTATCTTTAGATTTAAACATTTTAAAGTTCTAGTTTAAAGTAAAAAAAGCAGGTCTACGTACGAAAAATCTGGAGGGAGACAAATTGAGTCCGGGAGAGGCCATAACTGCCTGATCGGAACCATCACGTCCCTGACCAAATAGAGGACTCTGTTACCTGTTAAAAGGAAGCTTTCTAGATTAAGATTCTGAAGATGGCGGCAATATAGGCAGACGTGTCCCAGGTCGTGTCCCGGAGCACGTGGAGTGAGCAGCTGAAACTAATAACACCCACCCCAAATTGGCGAAATTGCTCAGCTGGTGAGACCGTTTGCAGCCGGGAAAGGCAGAACTCCCCTGGAAAGCAGATCCAAGCAACGGCAGCCTCCTGATAACCACACCCTCTGCTGAGGAACAGAAGCTGTACGTAAAGCCTCCCCCCACCAGCCAGAAGAGCCACCACAGCTGTGAACAGCACCCACCAGGGAGCTGCTGCCAACTGAGGAGCAGCTGCTACCGCAACCGCCCGAAGAACAACCACAGACCAAGGAGTCACTGCCACCCAGGGAGCAGCCACTGAACGACTCAACGTCTAGATATGTCAGTGAGATCAAACATGGGTAGACAAAGAAATCCCCAAAAGAAAGAGAAAGAGGACTCTCCAGAAAAGCAGCTAAGTAATACAGAGGCATGCAACATGACAGAAAAAGAATTCAGAATAAGGGTCCTAGAGTGCATAAACTGGATGGAGGAAAAAATCAAAAACTTCTACAAGAAGCAAGAAGAAACAGATGAAAAAGTCAACTACCTATGCAAGAAGCAAGAAGAAACAGATGAAAAAATCAATAACATATGGAAGAAGCTAGAAGAAACAGATGAAAAAATCAACAACTTAAGTAAGACCCAAGAAGAAATGCAGAGTGATATAGCTGCAATGAAAAACACCATTGAAAGTATCAACAGTAGACTAGGAGAAGTGGAGGACCGAATTAGTGAATTAGAAGACAAGGAAGCAAAACACACATAATTTTTTAATTTTTGGGGGGGAAAAAATTAAAAGCCTGGAGGAGAGCCTAAGGGAGCTTTGGGACAAAATGAAACGAAACAACATACGAATAATAGGGGTACCAGAACAACAGAAAGATGAACAAGGATTAGAAAACCTATTCGAAGAAATAATATCAGAAAACTTCCCTGAGGTGGGGAAGAAAAAAGTCACACAAGCCCAGAGAGTCCCAAACAAGGTGAACCCGAAAAGACCCACACCTAAACACATCATAATTACCATGGCAAATGTTCAGGACAAAGAGAGAATCTTACAGGCTGCAAGAGAGAGACGGAAAGTTACATACAAGGGATCTCCCATTAGATTATCAAATGATTTCTCAACAGAAACACATCAGGCCAGAAAAGAATGGACGGAAATTTACAAAGTGATGCAAAGCAAAGGACTGAATCCAAGAATACTCTATCCAGCAAGGCTATCATTCAAAATTGAAGGGGAAATAAGAAGCTTCACAGACAAAAAAAGGCTAAGGGAGTTTATCACCACCGAGCCAGCAATGCAAGGAATGCTAAAGGGACTGGTATAAAAAGAAGAAATAAAAAGCTCAGAAAGAAAACAGCAACAAAAAAAAGAAATGGCTACAAACAAGTACCTTTCAATAATAACTTTAAACGTAAACGGACTAAATGCTCCAAACAAAAGACATCGAGTGGCTGAATGGATAAAAAAACATGACCCATACATCTGCTGTCTACAGGAAACCCACCTCATTAGAAGGGACTCACACAGACTGAAAGTGAAAGGATGGAAAAATATCTTTCAGGCAAAAGAAAGGAAAAGAAAGCTGGGGTAGCAATACTTATATCGGACAAAATAGACCTCAAAGTGAAGGCCATAACAAGAGATAAGGAAGGCCACTTCATAATACTAAAGGGATCAATACAACAAGAAGATATTACCCTGGTAAACATATATGCACCCAATGCAGGAGCACCCAAATTCATAAAAAAACTCCTGGAAAAAATCAAAGGAGAGATAGACAATAATACAATCATAGTAGGGGACTTTAATACACCACTGACAGCACTGGATAAGTCCTCTAGACAAACAATCAGCAAAGATACAGCAATCCTAAATAACTCACTAGATCAGATGGATTTAATAGACATCTTCAGAACACTTCACCCCAAAGCCAGGGAATATACATTCTACTCATGTGCTGATAAGACATACTCAAAAATAGACCATATATTGGGGCACAAGCAAAGTATCCCCAAATTCAAGAAGATTGAAATCATAAAAAGCATCTTTGCAGACCATGATGGCATAATATTAGAAATAAACTTCAATAAAAACAACCCAAAATACTCAAACACCTGGAAGCTGAATAGCATGCTATTAAATATTGATTGGGTTACCAATGAGATCAAAGAAGAAATTAAAAACATCCTGGAAACTAATGACAATGAAAACACAACAATCCAAAACCTATGGGACACAATGAAAGCAGTCCTGACAGGGAAGTTTATAGCCCTTCAGGCCTATCTCAAAAACAAGAAAAAATGGTAGTAAATCATCTAACTCTACAACTCAAAGAATTAGAAAGAGAGCAAAAAGAAAAGCCCAGAGTGAGCAGAAGGAAGGAGATAATAAAGATTAGAGCAGAAATAAATGACATAGAGACCAAAAAAACAATACAGAAAATCAATGAAACCAAGAGCTGGTTCTTTGAAAGGATAAACAAGATTGACAAACCTCTACCCAGACTCAACAAGAAGCAAATAGAGAGGACCCAAATAAACAAAATCAGAAATGATAGAGGTGAAATAACAACAGACCCCACAGATATACAAATGATTGTTAAAAAATACTATGGACAGCTCTACTCCAACAAACTAGACAACCTGGAGGAAATGGACATATTCCTAGAAAAATACAACATTCCAAAACTCAATCAGGAAGAATCTAAAAATCTCAACAGGCCAATAACTATGGAAGAAATTGAAGCAGTCATCAAAAAGCTTCCATCAAACAAAAGCCCAGGACCAGACGGCTTCACAGGGGAGTTTTACCAAACATTCAAGGAAGAACTGAAACCTATACTCCTCAGACTATTACAAAAAATTCAAGAGGAAGGAACACTTCCAAGCTCATTCTATGAAGCCAGCATCACCGTAATACCAAAACCAGGTAAAGACGACACAATGAAAGAGAATTACAGGCCAATATCCCTCATGAACATAGATGCCAAAATCCTCAACAAAATCTTAGCAAATCGGATCCAGCAGTACATCAGAAAGATCATACACCATGACCAAGTAGGATTTATCCCAGGAATGCAAGGATGGTACAATATCCGCAAATCAATAAACGTGATACATCACATAAACAAATTGAAAGAAAAAAACCACATGGTCATATCAATTGATGCAGAAAAAGCATTTGACAAAATTCAACACCCATTTTTGTTAAAAACTCTCAGTAAGGCGGGAGTAGAAGGATCATACCTCAACATAAAGCCATATATGACAGGCCCACAGCCAACATCATACTCAATGGACAAAAACTAACACCATTTCCCCTAAGAACAGGAACAAGACAGGGATGCCCACTCTCACCACTCCTGTTCAACATAGTACTGGAAGTGTTAGCCATTGCAATTAGGCAAGAAGAAGAAATAAAAGGCATCCAAATTGGAAAAGAGGAAGTAAAACTGTCCTTATTTGCAGACGACATGATATTATACATACAAAACCCTAGAGACTCCATCAAAAAGCTACTAGAATTAATACATGAATTTGGCAATGTAGCAGGATACAAAATTAACACCAAGAAATCTGAGGCATTTCTATACACCAATAGTGAACTTTCAGTAATAGAGATTATAAAAACAATCCCGTTTACCATCGCACCAAAAAAATTAAGCTACCTAGGAATAAACTTAACTAAAGAGGTAAAAGACCTCTACTCAGAAAACTACAGGACATTGAAAAAAGATATAGAGGAAGACATAAACAGATGGAAGAGCATACCATGTTCATGGATTGGTAGAATCAACATCATTAAAATGTCCATACTGCCCAAAGCAATCTATAAATTCAACGCACTTCCCATTAAAATGCCAACGGCATACTTCATAGATCTAGAACGAACTCTCCAAAAATTCATCTGGAATAAAAAAAGACCCTGAATAGCTGCAGCAATCCTGAAAAAGTACAAAGTAGGTGGGATCTCGATACCAGATATCAAGCTGTATTACAAAGCCACTGTTCTCAAAACGGCCTGGTACTGGCACAAGAACAGACATATAGATCAATGGAATAGAATAGAGAGCCCAGAAATCGGCCCGAACCAATATGCTCAATTAATATTTGACAAAGGAGACAAGAACATACAATGGAGCCAAGATAGTCTCTTCAATAAATGGTGTTGGGAAAATTGGACAGATATATGCTAGAAAATGAAACTAGACCACCAACTTACACCATACACAAAAATAAACTCAAAATGGATAAAGGACTTAAATGTACGATGGAAAACCATAAAAATACTAGAAGAATCCAAAGGCAACAAAATCTCAGACATATGCTGAAGCAATTTCTTCCCTGATACAGCTCCTATGGCACTTGAAACTAAAGAGAAAATGAACAAATGGGACTACATCAAAATAAAAAGCTTCTGCACAGTAAAAGAAACCATCAACAAAACAACGAGAAAACCCACTGTGTGGGAAAACATATTTGCCAATGTCATAGCTGATAAGGGCCTAATCTCCAAAATTTATAGGGAACTCATACAACTTAACAAAAGGAAGATAAACAATCCAATCAAAAAATGGGCAGAGGACCTAAGTAGACACCTTTCAAAAGAGGACATTCAGAAAGCCATGAGACATATGAAAACATGCTCAAAGTCACTAATCATCTGAGAGATGCACATCAAAACAACAATGAGGTACCTTCTCACACCTGTCAGACTGGCTATCATCAACAAATCAACAAACGACAAGTGCTGGAGAGGATGTGGAGAAAAAGGAACACTTGTGCACTGCTGGTGGGAATGCAGACTGGTGCAGCCACTATGGAAGACAGTATGGAGTTTCCTCAAAAAACTACAAATGGAACTCCCATTTGACCCTGTGATCCCTCTTCTAGGAATATACCCCAGGAAACCAGAAACACCAATCAGAAAGGATATATGCACCCCTATGTTCATAGCAGCAGAATTCACCATAGCTAGGATCTGGAAACAGCCTAAGTGCCCATCAGTAGATGAATGGATTAGAAAACTATGGTACATCTACACGATGGAATACTATGCTGCTGTAAAAAGGAAGGAACTCTTACCATTTGCAACGGCATGGATGGAACTGGAGAGCATTATGCTAAGTGAAATAAGCCAGTCAATGAAGGAAAAATACCACATGATCTCACTCATTCGTGGATAATAGAGACCATTATAAACTTTTGAACAATAATAGATACAGAGGCAGAGCTGCCTCAAACAGATTGTCAAACTGCAGTGGAAAGGCCGGGGAGGGTTGGGGGACAAGAGGTAGGGGGGTAAGAGATCAACCAAAGGACTTGAATGCATGCATATAAGCATAACCAATGGAATAAGACACTGGGGGATAGGGGAGGCTAGGGGACTGTCTAGGGTGGGGGGGGGGGGATGGACACATATGTAATACCCTTTGTATTACTTTAACCAATAAAAATAAATAAATAAATAAATAAAGTAAAAAAGCAAAATATTGCACTATTGCTTTTGTTTCCCAATTAACCATACCTGTGGGAAGCCTTCCTTAGGTCATGAAGTCCAAGCCCCTTGTGAACCTGGTAGCATCTGACCTGACAGAGTAGGCTTGAATGCCCTGAAAGAAGGAAATGCCTAATGAATGTTGAGCCTGCAAACCCAAAAACCACAGCATGAATAAATATGTGTTGGCAGCTTTTTATGTAAGATAGTGGTGTTATTACACACATTATTTCATCTGATTCTCGTGACATGGAACACATTTTTATTGCTACCAAGTAGTATTAGGAGCACAATTGTTATCTGTGGAACAAAACAACTTACTGGACCCTGTGACCATGGAAATCATAACTTGGGGTGCATTAACTGAGTTTTTAAACCTAATAAGGCAATTTCTTGCCTAATTCTGTGAGTCTCCTATGCCTCTTGGAGAGGGATGATGCAGGAAGAGCTAGCAGGAGAAAAGGGTATAGTGTACAGCCCCTAAGGTCACTTCATGGTGATTGGATGGGGAAAGCTGCCCTGTGTTAGTTCTTTGAGAAGGGCAATTCCTTGAAGAGTGCACTTCTGCTCCCCATCCCTGCAAAAAACCATGGTGGAAAGGTGCAGACAAAGGGAACTCCTCAGAAGGTTATTCGTATATGTTACTTATTATCAGTTACATCCTAGTGACATAGTGTTGCCAGTACAGCTTGTGTTTAGTTTCTGTGCCATGTTTCGATTTCATTGGCAAGCAGGCTTCACCAAGATATGATAAAGGCTCATTAATATATTATTTGCTCTAAGAAGAGGAAGAGTAAACCTAATGAGAGAGTGTGCCTCATTAATGGTATTTAAAGATATTTAAATATATGTGAAAAGAACTATATTAATAAGACAAACCTATCCTAACTGTCCATGACTTGTTTCTTATTCCCTATGCTATCTGTATGTAATTTGGTACATTTATTTATGAGAATGAATTTTCCTGATAATATCTACAGTTTTCAAATTCTATATAAATAATGGATTATGATCAATATTCAAAATAATTTGCTTCATGAAAATACTCTATAGGAAGAATTGACTTATAATAATGGCTTTATTTATTCAGTAACTCATTTATCCAAGGATAATTGCCTTGAAGGAGAAATGATTCCAAGCCCAATGCAATAAATGTTTATTTGGAATTGTATTTGACTAGTTCTTTTTCTTTCTTGTCAAATGCTTTCTCAAATGTGACCTGTTAATAAACTATACCAATATCTCCAAGGCCCTTGCTGAAGATGTTCATACTAAAATATTCCATAAATATGCTTGAGTTTCTCTGACAGCAAGCCAGTAGTGACATCAGAGATGGCATGACTATACTTCGAATAGGACAATGCATTTGGCAGCCAATTTACTAGCTCTATTTTATCCCATACTTGTCAAGCTACTGCAAAAGCCCCAAGTGATAATGCATGTTATTTTTAAATCTTGTATCTCCTTTCTTTCAGCAAACCTTTCTTAAGAAGCAACTTGAAGACTGCAATGAGTTTTAATGACATCACACTCTTATGTCTTTTCTTCACCTTGTCCATGCTTTAAGATTCCCTTTTCGTATTCATTTCCCACCTTAGAAATCCCAGTTTTGGGTATCTTCAGTGAAAGCAGCCAATTGAAGTGTTTAGTATCAATTCCTAGGGCTCCTTTTACTTTTATTTAGACAAGAAGCTCCCTACGGGGAAGACCTTTGCTTCTTTTGTGAAGTGCAACATTTTCTCACATAAATAGAATTGGGAAATGTGTCTTGGAGTAGAGCCAAACACTGACATGAAGACATTAAGACAGGCTGCTTTCCATGCCTGTTGCTTAGAAGAGTAGTACTATGGCAATACAATATACCTTGGTCATTTGTAATTGGTTAAAGTCCAGAGGTAGAGGTATTTAAAAGGCCAGAAAGTAAGGTTCAATAATGGAATTTCACTATATTGCATATTTCACCAACCAAGATTGATAGGTTATAAGATCTGTAATCAGTATTTTCAGGATTTTCACTATCTTTTAAATAACAATGCTGAGAATTTATTTTCTTTTTTAAATATGTTTTTAAAATTTTTTTTTATTGTCTAAAATTTTACATATCTCTCCTTTTTCCCCAATTGACCCCCCCAAGCCATTCCCACCCCGGGCAAGCACCACTGGCCCAGTGTCTGTGTCCATTGGTTATACTAATATGCATCCATACAAATCCTTTGGTTACTCTCTAACCTCCCCCACCCCCTGCCATTTGTCTCTGGATCTATTCTTGTTCATCGAATTATGTGGATCATTATATCCCACATATGAGTAAGATCATGTAATATTTATCTTTCTCCTACTGGCTTATTTCATGTAGAATAATGTTCTCCACTTCCATCCATGCTGTTGCAAATGGTAAAAGTTCCTTCCTTTTTATAGCGGCATAGTATTCCATTGTGTAGATGTACCACAGTTTTTTAATCCACTCATCTGCTGATGGGTACTTAGGCTGTTTCTAAATCTTAGCTATTGTAAATTGTGCTGCTATGAACAGAGCGGTGCATATGTCCTTTCTGATTGGTGTTTCTGGTTTCTTGGGATATAGACCTAGAAGTAGGATTACTGGGTAAAATGGGAGTTCCATTTTTAACTTTTTGAGGAAACTCCATACTGTCTTCCACAGTAGCCACACAGTCTGCATTCCCACCAGCAATGCACTAGGGTTCCTTTTTCTCCACATCCTCCCCAGCACTTGTCATTTTTTGATTTGTTAATACTAGCCTTTCTGACAGGTGTGAGATGGTATCTCATTGTTGTTTTGATTTGCATCTCTCAGATGATTAGTGACTTTGACCATGTTTCCATATGTCTGTCAGCCTTCTGAATGTCCTCTTTTGAAAAGTGTCTATTTAGATCCTTGGCCCGTTTTTTTGATTGGATCATTTATCTTCTTTTTGTTAAGTTGTATGAGTTCTCTATAAATTTTGGAGATTAAACCCTTATCGAAAATATCATTGGCAAATATGTTTTCCCATGCAGTGGGGTTTATTTTTGTTTTGTAGATGGTTTCTTTTGCTCTGCAGAAGCTTTTTATTTTGATGTAGTCTCATTTGTTTATTGTCTCCTTAGTCTCCATTGCCCTAGGAGCTGTGTCTGTACAGATATTTCTATGACATAGATCTGCTATTATGCTGACTATGAAGTCTTATAGGATTTTTTGGTTTCCCATCTTACATTTGGGTCCTTTAGCAATTTTGAGTTTGTCTTTGTGTGTGGTGTAATTTGGTGATCTAGTTTCATTTTTTTTGCATGTATCGGATCAAATTTCCCAGCACAATTTTTTGAAGAGACTGTCTTGACTCCATTGTATGTTCTTGCCTTCTTTGTCAAATATTAATCGAGCATAATGGCTTGGGTTGATTTCTGGGTTCTCTGTTCTGTTCCATTGGTCTATATGTCTGTTCTTGTGCCAATACCAGGCAGTTTTGAGGACCGTGGCTTGGTAATATAGCTTGATATCTGGTATTGTGATCCCTCCAACTTTGTTATCCTTTTTAAGAATTGCTGTGGCTATTTGGGGCTTTTTTCATTCCAGATGAATTTTTCGAGAGTTTGTTCTAGATCTTTGACATATGCCTTTGGTATTTTAATGGGGATTGCATTGAATCTGTAGATTGCTTTGGGTAGTATGGACATTTTAATGATGTTGATTCTACCAATCCATGAACATGGTATGTTTTTCCATCTCTTTATGTCTTCCTCTATCTCTTTTTTCAGTGTCCTGTAGCTTTCTGAGTACAGGTCTTTTACATGCTTAGTTAAGTTTATTCCTAGGTATCTTAATTTTTTTGGTATAATGGTAAATGGGACTGTTTCTTTAGTTTCTCTTTCTGTGCATTCATTATTGGTGTATAAAAAGACCATAGATTTCTTGGCATTAATTTTGTATCCTGCTATATTGCTGAATTCACTTATTACGTCTAGTAGTTTTTTGATGGAGTGTTTGGAGTTTTCTATGTATAGTATCATGTCATCTGAAAATACAGTTTTACTTCTTTTTTTTCCAACTTGGATGCCTTTTATTTCTTCTTCTTGTCTGATCACTATGGCTATCACTTCCAGTACTATATTGAACAGGAGTGCTGAAAGTGGGCATCCCTTTCTTGGTCCCATTCTTAGGAAAAATGAGTTTAGTTTTTGCCCACTGAGTATGATGTTGGCTGTTCGTTTGTCATATAAGTCTTTTATTATGTTGAGGTTTGATCCCTCTATGCCCACTTTGCTGAGAGTTTTTATCAAGAAAGGGTGTTGGATTTTTTAAAATGCTTTTTCTGCATTGATTGATATGATTTTGTGATTTTTGTCTCTCAGTTTTTTTCTGTGATGTATCACATTTATTGATTTGCGGATATTGTACCATCCTTGCATCCCAGGAATAAATCTCACTTCGTCATGGTATATGATCTTTCTAATGTAATGCTGAATCTGATTTTCTAGAATTTGCTGAGGATTTTAGCATCTATGTTCATCAAGGATATTGGCCTGCACTCTTTTTTTTTGTGGTGTTTTTATCTGATTTTGGGATTAATGCTGGCTTCATAGAAAGAGCTTGGAAGTGTGCCTTCCTCTTGAATTTTTTAGAATAGTCTGAGGAGGATATGTTTTAGTTCTTCTTTGAATGCTTGGTAGAACTTCCCTATAAAGCTGTCTGGACCAGGGCTTTTGTCTGCTGGAAGATTGTTTATCACTCCTTCAATTTCTTAGGTAGTTATCAGCCTATTCAGTTTTTTTTTTTTTTTTTTTTTTTTATTCCTGATTGAGTTTTGGGAGCTTGCATTTTTCTAAGAATATGTCTATTTCCTCTAGCTTGTCCATTTTGTTGGAATAGAGTTGTTTACAATATTTCTTCATAATGTTTGTATTTCTGTGGGATTGGTTGTTATTTCACCTCTTTCATTTCTGATATTATTTATTTGGGTTCTTCTCTCTTTGCTTCTTGGTGAACCTGACTAGAGGCTCATCAATCTTGTTTATCCTTTCAAGGAACCAGCTCTTGGTTTTGTTAAACTTTTCTTTTTCTCTAAATCGTTTATTTCTGCTGTGATTTTTTATTATTTCCTTCCTTCTGCTTCACTGGGCTTTTTTTGTTGCTTTCTTTCTAACTCTTCGAGTTGTAGGTTTAGATAATTTGTTACCATTTTTTCTACTTTTTGAGGTGGGCCTGTAGAGCTATGAACTTCCCTCTCAAGACTCCCTTCACTGTGTCCCACAGATTTTGGATTGTTTTGTTTTCATTGTCATTTGTTTCCATGAGGCTTTTTATTTCTTCTTTGATCTCCTTGGTAATCCAATCATTTTTTAATAGCATGCTATTTAGCCTCCAAGGGTTTGTTTTTTTTAATTGTATTTATTTTATTGTAGTTGATTTCTAATTTTATGCCATTGTGATCTGATAAGATGCTTGATATGATTTCTATCTTCTTAAATTTGAAGAGACTTTGCCTGTGTTCCAATATGTGATCTATCATTGAAAATGACCCATGTGCACTTGAGAAGACTGTATATTTTGTGGCTTTGGAGTGAAATGTTCTGAAGATGTCAATTATTTCCATATGATCTAGTGAGTCATTTAGGATTGATGTTTCTTTTTTTTAGTTTTTTTATTGATTAAGTTATTACATATGTGCCCTTATCCGCACGTTACCCTCTATCCCGCCCCCCCCCCCCACTCATGCCTTCATCCCTCTTTTGTCTGTGTCCATTGGTTAGGCCTATATGCTTGCACAAAAGTCCTTTGGTTGATCTCTCCCCCTTACCCCCACCCACCCCTACCTTCCCTCTGAGGCCCGGTGGTCTGATCGATGTCTCTCTGTACCTGTATCTGTCCTTGTTCATCAGTTTATGTTGTTTATTATATTCCACAAATGAGTAATATCTTGTGGTATTTATCCTTCTCTGACTGGCTTATTTCACTAAGCATAATGCTCTCCAGTTCCATCCATGCTGTTGCAAATGGTAAGAATTCCTTCTTTTTTACAGCATCATAGTATTCCATTGTGTAGATGTACTACAGTTTTCTAATCCATTCATCTGCTGATAGGCACTTAGGCTGTTTCCAGATCTTACCTATGGTGAATTGTGCTGCTATGAACATAGGGGTGCATATAGCCTTTCTAGTTTCTTGGGGTATATTCCTAGAAGTGGTATCACTGGGTCAAATGGGAGTTCCATTTTTAACTTTTTGAGGAAATTCCATACTGTTCTCCACAGTGGCTGCTCCAGTCTGCATTCCCACCAGCAGTGCACGGGGGTTCCTTTTTTTCCACATCCTCACCAGCACTTGTCGTTTGTTGATTTGTTGATGATAGCCATTCTGACAGGTGTGAGATGATACCACATTGTCATTTTGATTTGCATCTCTCAGATGATTAGTGATTTTGAGCATGTTTTCATGTCTCTTGGCCTTCCTTTTGTCTTCTTTTGCAAAGTTTTTATTTAGGTTCATTGCCCATTTTTTGATTGGGTTGTATATCTTCCTTTTGTTTAGTTGTATGTGTTCCCTGTAAATGTTGGAGATTAAAACCTTATCAGTGATAACATTGGCAAATATATTCTCCCATGCAGTGGGTGTTTTGTTGATGGTTTCTTTTGCTGTGCAGAAGCTTTTGCTTTTGATGTAGTCCCATGTTTTTATTTTATCTTTAGTTTCCATTGCCCTAGGAGCAGTATCAGTGAAGAAATTGCTTTGGCATATGTCTGAGATTTTGCTGCCTGTGGATTCCTCTAGTATTTTTATGGTTTCCCGTCTTACATTTAAGTCCTTTATCGATTTTGAGTTTACTTTTGTGTATGGTGTGAGTTAGTGGTCTAGTTTGTTTCTTTCTTTCTTTCTTCCTTTCTTTCTTTTTTTCTTTTTTTTTTTTTTTTTTTGCATGTATCTGTTCAATTTTCCCAACACCATTTATTGAAGAGACTGTCTTGGCTCCGTTGTATGTTCATGCCTCCTTTGTCGAACATTAATTGAGCATAGTGGTTTGGGTCGATTTCTGAGTTATCTGTTCTATTCCATTGATCTATATGTCTGTTCTTGTGCCAGTACCAGGCTGTTTTGAGAACAGTGGCTTTGTAATACAGCTTGATATCTGGTATTGAGATCCCACCTACTTTGTTCTTCTTTCTCAAGATTGCTGCAGCTACCAGGGTCTTTTTTTTAATTCCAGATGAATTTTTGAGAGTTTGTTGTAGGTCTGTGAAATATGGCTTTGGTATTTTAATGGGGAGTGCATTGAATCTATAGATTGCTTTGGGTAGTATTGACATTTTGATGATGTTGATTCTACCAGTCCATGAACACGGTATGTTCTTCCATCTGTTTATGTCATCCTCTATCTCTTTTTTCAGTGTCCTGTAGTTTTCGCTTATAGTTCTTTTACCTCCTTAGTTAAGTTTATTCCTAGGTATCTTAATTTTTTTGGTGTGATGGTAAATGGGATTGCTTTTTTAGTCTCTCTTTCTGTAAGTTAATTATTGGTGTATAAAAATGCCATAGATTTCTTGGCATTAATTTTTTATCCTGCTACATTGCCGAATTCATTTATTAAGTCTAATAATTTTTTGATGGGATCTTTAGGATTTTCTATGTACAGTATCATGTCATTTGCAAATAAGGATAGTTTTACTTCTTCTTTTCCAATTTGGATGCGTTTTATTTCTTCTTTTTTTCTGACAGCAATGGCTAGTACTTCCAGTACTATGTTGAACAGGAGTGGTGAGAGGGGGCATCCCTGTCTTATTCCTGTTCTCAGGGGAAATGATTTTAGTTTTTGCCCATTGAGTATGATGTTGGCTGTGGGTTTGTCATATGTGGCTTTTATTATGTTGAGGAATGATCCTTCTATTCCCACCTTGCTGAGAGTTTTTATCAAGAAAGGGTGTTGAATTTTGTCAAATGCTTTTTTCTGCGTCAACTGATATGATTATGTGGTTTTAATCTCTCAATTTGTTTATGTGATGTATCATGTTTATTGATTTGCAGATATCATACCATCCTTGCATCCCTGGAATAAATCCTACTTGGTCATGGTGTATGATCTTTCTGATGTACTGCTGGATCCGATTTGCTAGAATTTTGTTGAGGATTTTGGCATCTATATTCATGAGGGATATTGGCCTGTAATTCCCTTTCATTGTGTTGTCTTTATCTGGTTTTGGTGTTAGTGTGATGCTGGTTTCAAAGAATGAGCTTGGAGGTATTCCTTCCACTTTAATATTTTGGAATTTTTTGGAGAGGATAGGTTTTAGTTCTTCCTGGAATTTTTGGTAAAACTCCCCTGTGAAACTGTCTGGCCCTGTGCTTTTGTTTGCTGGGAGCTTTTTGATGATTACTTCAATTTCTTTCATAGTTATTAGCCTATTAAGATTTTCAGAATCTTCCTGGTTGAGTTTTGGAAGGTTTTATTTTTCTAGGAATATGTCTATTTCCTCCAGGTTGTCTAGTTTGTTGGAGTAGATTTGTTCATAGTATTTTTTAATAATCTTTTGTATTTCTGTAGAGTCTATTGTTATTTTGCCTTTTTCATTTCTGATTTTGTTTATTTGGGTCTCCTCTCTTTGCTTCTTGGTGAGCCTGGCTAGAGGTTCATCAATCTTGTTCATCTTTTCAACCAGCTCTTGGTTTCACTGATCTTTTGTATCGTTTTTTTGGTCTCTATGTTATTTATTTCTGCTCTAATCTTTATTATCTCCTTTCTTCTGCTCACTCTGAGGTTTTCTTGTTGCCCTCTTTCTAATTCTTTGAGTTGTAGAGTTAGATGATTTTCTATCATTTTTTCTTGTTTTTTTTTTGACGTAGGCCTGTAGACTTCCCTCTCAGGACTGCTTTCATTGTGTCCCATAGTTTTTGGATTGTTGTGTTTTCATTGCCATTAGTTTCCTGGATGTTTTTAATTTCTTGTTTGATCTCTTTGGTGACCTAATCATTGTTTAATAGCATGCTATTTAGCTTCCTAGTGTTTGAATTTTTTGGTTTGTTTTTATTGTAGTTTATTTCTAATATTATGCCATTCTGGTTTAAGAAGATACTTGTTATGATTTCAATCTTCTTGAATTTGTGGAGACCTTGGTTGTGACCCAGTATGTGGTCTATTTTTGAAAATGTCCCATATGCACTTGAGAAGAAGGTATATTCTGTGGCTTTGGGGTGAAATGTTCTGAAGATGTCAATTAAGTCCATCTGATCTAGTAAGTCATTTAGGATTGTTGTTTTTTTTGTCTAGAGCAGTGGTTATCAACCTGTGGGTGGCGACACCTTTGGTGGCCGAAGGACCCTTTCACAGGGGTCACCTAAGACCACCCTGCATATCAGATATGTACAGTATGATTCATAACCATCTCAACATTACAGTTATGAAGTAGCAATGAAAATAATTTTATGGTTTGGTCACAACATGAGGAACTGTATTTAAAGGGCCAGAAGTTTTAGAACCACTGGCCTAGAGGATATATCCAGTGATGTCAGTGGTGTATTAAAGTCTGCTACTTTGATTGTATTGTTGTCAATCTCTCCCTGGATATCTTCCAGGAGATTTTTTTATGGATTAGGGTGCTCCTGCATTGGGTGTATATATGTTTATCAGTGTTATATCCTCTTGTTTTATTGATCCCTTTAGTATTATGAAGTGGCCTTCCTTATCTCTTGTTATGGCCTTCACTTTGAGGTCTATTTTGTCAGATATAAGTATTGCTATCCCAGCTTTTTATTCATTTCCATTTGCCTGAAAGATATTTTTCCATCCCTTCACTTTCAGTCTGTGTGGGTCCCTTGTTCTGAGGTGGGTTTCTTGTAGACAGCAGATGTATGGGTCATGTTTTTTTATCCATTCAGCCACTAGAAGTCTTTTGATTGGAGCATTTAGTCTGTTTACGTTTAAAGTTATTATTGAAAAGTACTTGTTTGTAGCCATTTTTATTTTTTGTGCCTGTTTTCTTTCTGAGCTTTTTATTTCTTCTTTTTAAACCAGTCCCTTTACCATTTCTTGTATTGCTGGCTTGGTAGTGATAAACTCCCTTAGTTTGTTTGTTTGTTTTGTTTTGTTTGTTTGTTTGTTTGTTTTTGGTTTTTTTTGGTTTTTTTTTTGTCTGTGAAGCACCTTATTTCCCCTTCAATTTTGAATGATAGCCTTGCTGGATAGAGTATTCTTGGATTCAGTCCCTTGCTTTGCATCACTTTGTAAATTTCCTTCCATTCTTTTCTGGCCTGATGTGTTTCTGTTGAGAAGTCATTTGATAATCTAATGGGGGATCCCTTGTACGTAACTTTCTGTCTTTCTCTTGCAGCCTTTAAGATTCTCTCTTTGTCTTGAACATTTGCCATCGTAATTATGGTGTGTTTTGGTGTGGGTCTTTTCAGGTTCATCTTGTTCGGTACTTTCTGTGCTTGTGTGACTTTTTTTCTTCCCCACATCAGGAAAGGTTTCGGACAATATTTCTTCAAAAAAGTTTTCTAACCCTTGTTTCTCTTCCTGTTGTTCTGCCACCCTTATCATTTGTATGTTACTTCGTTTCATGCTTCTTTTCTCATAGCTCCCTTAGGCTCTCCTCCTGTCTTTTAATTTTTTCTCCAATGCAATTCAGTTTGGGTGTATTTTGCTTCCCTGTCTTCTAATTCACTGATTCAGTCATTCGCTTCTCCTAGTCGACTGTTGAAATTTTCCATGGTGTTTTTTTATTGCAGCTATATCACTCTTCATTTTTTCTTGATTTTTACATAATTTGTTGATTTTTTCATCCATTTCTTCTTGATTCTTGCATAAGTTGTTGATTTTTTCCTCCATCCAGTTCAAGAACTCTAGGACCCTTATTCTGGATTCTTTTTCTGACATATTCATGCCTCTGTTTCACTTAGTTGCTTTTCTGGTGATTTTCCTTTTCTTTCTTTTGGGTGTTTCTTTGTCTACCCATGTTTGATCTCAATGACAGATCTAGATGTTGACTCATTCAGAGGCTGCTTCTTGGGTGGCAGTGGCTCCTCAGACTGCGGTTGCTCCTCAGGCAGTTGTGGTAGCAACTGTTCCTCAGTTGGCAGCAGCTCCCCTGGTGGGTGCTGTCTGCAGCCGTGGTGGCTTCTCTGGTTGATGGGGGTGGGGGAGGCTTCTCGCACAGCTGCTGTTCCTCAGACAGAGGGTGTGCTTTATATTTCCTTCTGATTTTGATATGGAATTTTTGGACTGGAACCCAGATGGTTTGTCCGCCAGAGTTGAAGAATGAATCCACGGACAGAAGGTAGTATAGCAAAGGTGGAAATTTATTGAAGAACAAGTACAGACTCCTACATGGGGAAAGGGAAAGATTCTTACAGCACATACTCCCACGTTGGGGAGGGGGAAAGAGAAAGATTGATGTTTCTTTGCTGAATTTTTGTTTAGGGGATATGTCCAGTGGTATTAGTGGGGTATTAAAGTCCCCTACTATGACTGTATTGCTATCAATCTCTCCCTTGATATCTTCCAGAAGTTTTTTATGTATTTGTATGCTTCTGTATTGGGTGCATATATGTTTTTCAGAGTCATATCTTCTTGTTGAATTGTTCTCTTTAGTATTATGAAGTGGCCTTCCTTATCTCTTGTAATGGCCTTCACTTTGAGGTCTATTTTGTCAGATATAAGTATTGCTACCCCTGCTTTTCATTTCCATTCACCTGAAAAACCTTTTTTCTTCTCTTCACCATCAGTCTGTGTGAGTACTTTGTTCTGAGGTGGGTCTCCTGTAAACAGCAGATATATGGGTCATGTTTTCTTATTCATTAAGCTATTCTGTGTCTTTTGATTGGGGCATTTAATCCATTTACATTTAAGGTTATTATTGATAGGTACTTGTTTGTCGCCATTTTTATTCTTTATGCCTGTGTTACTTCTTCCCTTCCTATTTCTTCTTTTTACAGCAGACACTTTTGCATTTTTTGCTTTGCTGGTTTTGTGATGATAAACTCCCTTAGTCCATTTTTGTCTGTGAAGCTCCTGATTTCACCCTCAACTTTGATTGATAGCCTTGCTGGGTACTGTATTCTGGGATTCAGACTCTTGCTTTGCATGACTTTGTATATTTTATTCCATTCCCTTCTGGCCTGATGTTTTTCTGTTGATAAATTAGTCAGTAGTCTGATGGGAGATCTCTTGTAGGTAACTTTCTGTCTCTCTTTGGCAGCCTTTAAGATTCTGTCATTGGTGTTTGCCAGTTTAATTATAACGTGTCTTGGTGTCAGTCTTTTGGGGTTTATCTTGTTTGGGGGTCTGTGAGCTTCTTGGACTTGTGTGAGTTGTTCCCGATATCAGGGAAGTTTTTTGTCATTATTTCTTCAAACAGGTTTTTATTCCTTGCTCAGTTACCTCTTCTTCTGGCACTGCTGTTATGCAGATGTTGTTTCGTTTTGTGTTGTCCCAAAGTTCCCTTAGGCTCTCCTCCTGTTTTTTAAGTTTTTTTTTTTCCAGTTTCTGCTCTGCTTGGGAATTTTTTCCTACCTTGTCTTCTAGCTCACTGATGCGGTCCTCCACTTCTTCTAGTGTACTATTGATGCTTTCTATTGAGTTCTTTATAGCAGCAATATAACTTTTTATTGATTCTTTGTTCTTCTTGGTTCTTCCACATATTGTTTAATTTGTCTTCTATCCTTTCTAGTGCCCTTATGACCATTACTCTGAATTCTTTCTCTGACATATTGCTTGTCAACATTTAGTTTACTTCCTTTTCTGGTGATTTCTCCTTTTCTTTTGTATGGGGGCTGTTTCTTTGTCTCCCCATGTTTGCTCCTCTCTGGATGTCTGGTTATGTAGCTCTCTCTCCTTCATTGACTTAGAGGCACAAAATACAACACAACAAGACACAATACACAGGGGACCAAACATAAATGCATTCACAATACTAATAACTGCAAATAAAAGTGACCACCAGAGAAAAGAGAATTAGGAAAGAGAATAAAGTGCAAAGATGATATTGAGAAAAGAATAAATGTAAGAGCGAAAAGAAAGAGAATAAAAAAGAAGGGGGGGAATATATGTATATGGGAAGAAAACGCCAAAAAAAGCAACAAAAACTAATCCAAAAAATGAAAACAACAAACACCCAGTGATGAATGCAAACAACAAACAACTAATCAATAAAAAAATGCAAAAAACAAACACCCATACAACAAACACCCAGATGAATCTGAGGAGGCAGAGCTTTCTCCAGGCAACATCTGACCTTTCCATCCAGGGATTGCCTCACCAGCTGTGTTTAATATGCCAATTCCAGGTGGATGTTATTCAATTCAGCTGTTACTTCTATTTGCTCTGTGAGAAGTCACAGGCTTGTCTATATATTTGGCGCTGCTTTGTCTCCCCTTGTACAGACTTTCTAGGCATCTGTGGTCAGGGACGGGGGGGCTGGAGTCTCAGTGTTCATGGATTCACAGCTGAAGCAGCTGGTCCCTGGGCATTGTGGTTGTAGTGTCCCAGGAGGTATATGAGGTCTCTCTGGTTGAAGGTAAGGCTGTGCTTCTGATCGCAGCCAGTCTCCCCTTTTCAGTTGTTTCTATATCCTTTGATAAAGATTTTTGCTATATCAAACTTCAGTTTCCTGAATCTTCTTCTAGTATAGCAGTGAACTTCCTTATAAATTTTTCTTTATGCAAGAACCCTGCTAAGTCAATTTAACCATAACCCCCAACCTCAATATCTGATGAGGTCCTCCAGATGATATGCACCCTTCCTAATATCTTTTTATTGATTTTTTTTTTTAGAGAGAGGAAGGAAGAGGGATAGAGAGATAGAAACATCAATGAGAGAAAAACATCATTAATCAGCTTCCTCCTGCACACCCCCGACTGGGGATTGAGCCCACAATGAGGCATGTACTCTGACTGGGAATTGAACCAGTGAACTGTTGGTTCCTGGTTCAACACTCAACCACTTAGCCACACCAGCCAGGCACAGTTCTTAAAGTATATGCTACCTCTTTCCACTTCAGGGTTTGGCTTCTCCGTGAAGCCTTTTCCCACTAATCCTCTTCCTGTTAGTTTTCCTTCTCTAACTCCTCTACCAGAGCCTAATCAGTATGGAAAAAACATTACTTTAAAGCTCTATAATGTGGGATGTTCAATGTGACCTCAAAGGCAAAAATAAGCTCATTTATACTTCAGACATATGGCCATTTTGGCTAACCTCCAAGGGCCTTAGTCCATTTATTTGTTGGAATTTTACTAGGTTATTATTAAATGACAGACAAGACAAATAAATATAATCTGTGTAAATTTGCAAATTTTAGTGATATTCCTCCCCATTAAGTTTTAACCTTAATAAGACAACAGAAACCTTTATACAATAAACTAGTCCACGCACTTTGTTTTAGCTTTATAGACAGAGGAACACCATTAAGTAATTATTTTTCTCTCAAAACCAAAATGACTTTTAAACATCTGTACTGAGTCTTCTGAAAGTAATTCGTTTTTGCCAGCGAGAGTTGAAACAAGGACACCACTGTTATGCTCTGACACCCTGAATTCTATTCCAAAATAGATAACACTAAGTCTTTGCCTCTACCCTTTTTATTTAGTGGTAGTCTGTATGAGTCACTTATGTCTGAATGGTAATGATACATTGAAGAGCCAGACACATTCATCCAGAAAGAACAAGTAACCAAACAGCTAGGTTTTCTCAAGTACCAGATGGCCCTATTTTACAGAAAAGGAAATCAATGTCTATTGAGGCTAAGTAGCTGGGCAGGGCCACTCCATAGTTAGCAGTGAAATCTTGCTCTCTTCCTTATGTTTTACAGGTTAAACATTACTATCCTGGAGATTTATTAATATTCTCTTATTCCTTACCTTGGGGGAATTCTCTTAAATGTATTATGCCTCAGTTTCTCCTTTATACAGTTGGGACAAATGACATCATTTCTTCACTAATTCATTCAGCAAAATAGTCTAGGCATGGGAATATAGTCAATAATTTTGTTAACTATTGGTTAATTTTGATAACTATTGTCAACTGATGGTCTTCAGTGCCAATTCAACACCAACAGAAATCCCAAATTTAGGGTGCAGTTAAAAAGAAAACTTTATTCAATGCAAACAGCTCAACAGTGATGCAGCATGTCTGTGAAAAGGGCATGGCCATTGAACAGCCCTGGGGCCATACAATCCTGTGGCCAGGCAGGCTGCTCTCTGGCTACACAGCTCTCTCTGTGATGGCTGGTGAGATGACTTTTAGCCAGGAAAACACAGTCTTCAGTCTTTGATAGAAAGTGTCCTCTCTATAGCAGAGAGGAGCTGGCTTATATGGATAGAAGTCCATGCCCCTGTTTCCTGATCGGTCCATCCTCATGCAAATGAGGACTCTGACTACTTACAGTTTGATTGGTGCAAAGGCACTGTTCAAACTGGTCAGAATATAGCTACTCTGATTGCTTGGAGCTGCACAGCTCCAATTGGATGGGGAATGCCTAAATCCTACTGGTTGAATAAGATTCCAAGGAATCTTTATAAGGTCTGGTTCAGATGGCAGAAACAATGTAGGCAGGTAGTTCAGTGCAGAGACAGGAAGATTATTGTAGAGGCTTCTCCATGAAGTGCAATTTGTGTGAGAGAAATCTATGCAGAAATGGTGGTTAGGCTCTGTTTTTTTAAAATTTAAGCCCAGTTTGCACCAGCAGACCTTCTTAGTAGGTGTCTTTTTTTCCCCTCAGGGTTCACACTATGTATTAGGCCAGGTGGGTATTTGAAAGATAGGGGGACCAGTCTGTAAAATACATTATTTTATAACCATTATGCCATACAACTGAAACTAATGCAGAATAATATTGAATGTAAACTATAATTTTAAATAACTAACTAAATAAATAAAATAGTCTAGGCATTAAAAAGATGAAGAGATGTAGTCCATATGTGGAGATATGCACTGTATTTTGCTATAGAAAAATTACAATAAAAATCAGTACTTTCATAGAGTTTAAAACAAAATGCTTTGAGAGGATTGTATTGTAGTGGAGGCAGACTTTGTCAAACTCTTTTGAGCCGTTTGAAGAAATATGTAGGGAGCTTAGCATTCGTATACTCCAAAACTTTTTGAAAATTGTATATAAACATACAGTTTTTCCATTTCTATTTCATTATCATCTAGTGCTTAGCATGACTATGTCCTTGCCATTATATGTGTGCTAGGAACAAGTAAGCCATATGAAAAACTGGTAAGGTTGGCTAGATGCTTTTGAATATCTCATTTCTCTGTGCCTTTGCTCCCTCTGTCACTTCTACTTGGAAACGCTCTTTCCTTCTATACATATTAGTTTCCTTTTTAAAGGCCATACTTGAAGGACCAATCAGTTCACATTTAGGCTGTCTAGAGAGTCTTAAATGCACACAGGATATAAGATATTTCAGTAACTAACCCTCATTCTAAAACTACTTGTCAAGGACTGGACTTTACTTGGGTTTGCTGCATGATGGGTCACCTTCAATGATAGGCATTTGTAGAAAGGGACTGACACATGGTGATATCTTGGCTGAAATAAAGCACACAGATCTGTGAGCTGTTATTTAATCATATACTTAAATTCCCTGTATTCAGAGGATTTACTTTTATTAACTTTAAAAAACCATTGAAGCCTGTAAAGAATTTTTTTGAGTTTACTTGAGCCAAACTGTCGACATATGCTGGGAAGCAAAACCTCAATAAATTGAGATAATGCTCTGGAAAATGGCAGGTTACATCTGTATTTATACATTGCAATAAAAGGAAAGGGACTTAGGTGGGTTACATGAAATCCATTGGTGATAGACTAGAGCAGTGATGGCGAACCTTTTGAGCTCGGCATGTCAAAATTTTGAAAAACCCTAACAACTCTGGTGCCATGTCAAATATAGAAATATTCATAATTTTTTTTGATATTTGCAACCATAGTAAAAAAAAGATTTATATTTTTGATATTTATTTTATATATTTAAATGCCATTTAACAAAGAAAAATCAACCAAAAATATGTATAAAATGAACAAAAACAGAAAAACAATGTATATTTAGGAAAAAAAATAATAAAAACAATGATAATCAAATGGTACAAAAACTAGAAATTAGTGACTTTTTGGTGCTGAAGTTTGCCTGCTAACTCTTTGATTGCAGGTTCATACTTGGTGCACTTCAAGGCCAAGCAAGCACCACTAACTTCATCTGTTAGCCGGTTTCTTTTGTTCGTTTTAATATTATTTAATGCTGAGAACAAAGTCTCACAAAAATATGTTGATGAAAAAATTGTTAGCAAAGCCATTGCTAGATTTTTTATGTAGCTAAAAGTGTCAGATACTCTGTTCCAAGCACTCAACATTTCTTGTTCGTAGTTGCACTCTTCTTCATTATTCAAACGATTTTGTTCTAGATTTTCAAGTTTCGGCCTTAAGTCAACAAACACATGAGTCCAAATGCTACCTTGAAAATCTGCAAGTTGCATCTCTAAATCATCAATTTGTATCCATTGGAAATCCTTTAATTCCAAAGCACTGTAAACAACTACATCCAGATACTTAATTATTTTAATGGTCTGTTCTAGGCTTCTAAATTGGTTGAATCTTTTGCTGAACTGTTCAAATAATGAGTTTACTATATTCTGGTACATAAGTATGGACTCCATTACACTCGTTGTAGTGGCCTTCTCGAAATACTTTTTTATCCGAGGAAAATACTTACAAGTTTTAGTTTCAATATCTCACTTGAAAATTTTAAGTTTACTTTCAAAAGATTTGATGTATTCAAAGATAACGTCAATACTTTTGCCAAAACCTTGTAATTTTAAATTCAGTTCATTCATATGAACAGAGAGATCTGTAAAAAACAAGAAATTGCTGACCCACTTATGATCATTGATCTGAGGAAAGTTTCCAGATCCTTATTTTCAATAAATACCGTAATTTCTTCAGAGCACTCCACAAATCGCTCAAGGACTTTACCTTGACTCAGCCATCTCATATTATTGAACATCAGTAGTCCACTGTAGGTTGAATCAACTTCCTGTAAAAGTGCAGAAAATTCTCACTTGTGAAGGGGTCGAGAAGCTATAAAATTCACAATTTTTGTTACAACTGACATTAAATCATTCAATTCTGAGAATCCCGATTTGGCACACAACACCTCCTGATGGATAATGCAATGAAAAGGTACAGTCGATGTCTAATAGCTTCCATAAACAATTTCAGGAATCCCACGTTTTTTCCCACCATATTTGGTGCCCCATCTGTCGTGACTGACATAATTTTAGAGATATCAATGTTTAGATCACTGAATGTTTTTATAACAACCTTACATATTTCATTTCCTGATGTACTTATTGGCACTGATTCTAACTTTATCAACTCTTCTCTCATTGTGAGACCATCAGAATATCTAGCAATAATGGCCAACTGAGCATTTGATGTGACATCAGTACTTTCATCAAGAGAAATTGAAAAATATTTACAACTATTTAAGTTTTTTTAATTGATGTTGTACATTTTTGTTAAGATCTATTATTCTGTCTTTGATAGTATTTCTATTGAGTGGTAACTCAGAAATTCTTTTAATAATATCATCTTTATTTTTCATATCGTAAAATAGAGCTGGTGCACATCTTAGAAATGTTTCCTTAATAAATTCCTCCATCACTGAGGGCTTTTCCATGCTGAGCTATGGAGTGAGCAATACAGTAACTTGCTGATGTTAAATTTGTAGAGCATCTTACAAATTTAATGATGGAATTTGATTGACTTTTATAGAGGTGTAGCTGCCTAGAAATGTATTCCTTCCTTTCATCGATACTTTTTTTCAAGAGCTGACAATGATTAGTTTCAAAATGTCTCTTTACATTCCACATTCTGCTTACTACCATTTCATTATACAGTATGCACAATGATCTGTTGTTTCTGTCGACAATCCCATACATCTCGGTCCATATGTCTTGAAAGGGTCGGCTACTGCTACTTCCACTTCCTTTATCATTCAGTCTTGCTTTTTTATTTTTTGATTCTCCATCACAATGCTGCAAAAATAAATACATATAAATTATGGCGTTTTTTATAAAAGGTTGATAGGTTTCTTACCTATTAACTTTTTGCAGTGTTGTTGCACTGACTCCTGGTGCAAAACAATTCAAAGATAGTATGTATAACCAACAAATATATGGTGCTGTAATCAATTATCCGACACCCAGAATGTCTCATCGAGCAGTGTTGCACTGTATATCTTTTTCTTCTAACCCTCCCACTCCTGTCTCCTAAGGAACATGGCGATCAAGTGCGTCCGTTTGCTGAATGCACGTGAACGCACGGGAAGCTTACCCGAGGCACATGTTGACAATAACAAGGCCGTTTCCAGAATTGGGCATTTTGTCACTCGAATAAAAATAAAATGTCATGAGTAAAGATTAATCTCTTTATAGTGCAATTCTTAACCTTTTTATATTAATGTCAATATTGGAACAATGTATCTTGGATGTTTTCACTATGTATCTTTGCTACGCAACACTGATGTACATGTTTACATCCGGTTTTAGAATTGCATTATTGATCATGGGTAATGTGACTAATATTATTACTCCAGTGATGCCCAACTCTGGCTGTTGTCAGAGACAAATATTTGAATTATGCAATTTTTTGTCTCTGTCGATGCGTGTCACCCAAAATGAGTTTGTGTGTCACCTCTGACACGCGTGTCATAGGTTTGCCATCACTGGACTAGAGAGATGGGAGAAAGTAAAGTGGGGGAGGGGGACTCCTGGGATTGGATAAAAAGTAAAACGATAGACATATACTTAGGTGGGTGCAGGAACAATTAACATGATAATAATGAAGGAATTTGTGGTATCTGTCTTGGCACCTAACACGTTAGGTTGTGCCCCAAGGGGTCCAGAAAAAGGGAAGTTACAAATTACCCAGACATTTCAAGGGTATGTTATTATAAATGCAAAAAGACAGGTAGACTCAGTTAATGTAAAGGTTGACCTTGTCAGTGAAGATATCAGCCTAGGCCAGTGATGGTGAACCTATGACACGCGTGTCAGAGGTGACACACAAACTCATTTTTTTTGGTTGATTTTTCTTTGTTAAATGGCATTTAAATATATAAAATAAATATCAAAAATATAAGTCTTTGTTTTACTATGGTTGCAAATATCAAAAAATTTCTATATGTGACACAGCACCAGAGTTAAGTTAGGGTTTTTCAAAATGCTGACACGCCAAGATCAAAAGGTTCACCATCACTGGCCTAGGCCCTAGGGCATAACTACCCACCATAACATCTTTTTTTTTTATTATTTTATTTTATTTTTTTTAATTGCTTAAAGTATTACAAAAAGTATTACATATGTCTCCTTTTTTCTTTCCCCCGCCCATGACAATCCCCTGGCCTCCCCTACCCCCCAGTGTCTTATGTCCATTGGTTATGTTTATATGCATGCATACAAGTTTTTTGGTTGATCTCTTACGCACCCCCTCCTGCCCTCCCACCCTCCCTGGCCTTCCTGCTGTAGTTTGACAGTCTGTTCGAGGCAGCTCTGCCTCTGTATCTATTTTTGTTTCATAAGTTTATAATGGTCTTTATTATCCAGAAATGAATGAGATCATGTGGTATTTTTCCTTCATTGACTGGCTTATTTCACTTAGCATAATGCTCTCCAGTTCCATCCATGCTGTTGCAAATGGTAAGAGTTCCTTCTTTTTTATAGCAGCATAGTATTCCATCGTGTAGATGTACCACAGTTTTCTAATCCATTCATCTACAGATGGGCACTTAGGCTGTTTCCAGATCTTAGCTATGTTGAATTGTGCTGCTATGAAGATAGGGGTGCATATATCCTTTCTGATTGGTGTTTCTGGCTTTCTGGGATATATTCCTAGAAGTGGGATCACAGGGTCAAATGGGAGTTCCATTTGTAGTTTTTTGAGGAAACTCCATACTGTCTTCCATAGTGGCTGCACCAGTCTGCATTCCCACCAGCAGTGCACAAGTGTTCCTTTTTCTCTACATCCTCTCCAGCACTTGTCGTTTGTTGATTTGTTGATGATAGCCAGTCTGACAGGTGTGAGATGGTACCTCATTGTTGTTTTGATTTGCATCTCTCAGATGATTAGTGACTTTGAGCATGTTTTTATATGTCTCTTGGCTTCCTGAATGTCCTCTTTTGAAAGGTGTCTATTTAGGTCCTTTGCCCATTTTTTGATTGGATTGTTTATCTTCCTTTTGTTAAGTTGTATGAGTTCCCTATAAATTTTGGAGATTAGGCCCTTATCAGATATGACATTGGCAAATATGTTTTCCCACGCAGTGGGATTTCTTGTTGTTTTGTTGGTGGTTTCTTTTGCTGTGCAGAAGCTTTTCATTTTGATGTAGTCCCATTTGTTTATTTTCGCTTTAGTTTCCAATGCCCTAGGAGCTGTATCAGTGAAGAAATTGCTTAGGCATATGTCTGAGATTTTGTTGCCTTTGGATTGTTCTAGTATTTGTATGGTTTCCCGTCGTATATTTAAGTCCTTTATCCATTTTGAGTTTATTTTTCTGTATGGTGTAAGTTGGTGGTCTAGTTTCATTTTCTTGCATGTATCTGTCCAATTTTCCCAACACCATTTATTGAAGAGACTATCTTGACTCCATTGTATCTTCTTGCCTCCTTTGTCAAATATTAATTGAGCATATTGGTTGGGGCTGATTTCTGGGCTCTCTATTCTATTCCATTGATCTATATGTCTGTTCTTGTGCCAGTACCAGGCCGTTTTGAGAACAGTGGCTTTGTAATACAGCTTGATATCTGGTATTGAGATCCCACCTACTTTGTTCTTTCTCAGGATCCCTGCAGCTATTCAGGGTCATTTTTTAATTCCAGATGAATTTTTGGAGAGTACGTTCTAGGTCTGTGAAATATGCCATTGGTTTTTTAATGGGAAGTGCATTGAATATATAGATTGCTTTGGGCAGTATGGACATTTTAATGATGTTGATTCTACCAATTCAAGAACATGGTATGTTTTTCCATCTCTTTATGTCTTCCTCTATCTCTTTTTTCAACGTCCTGTAGTTTTCTGAGAAGAGGTCTTTTACCTCTTTAGTTAAGTTTATTCCTAGGTAGCTTAATTTTTTTGGTGCGATAGTAAATGGGATTGCTTTTTTGTCTCTCTTTCTGCACATTCACTATTGGTGTATAGAAATGCCATAGATTTCTTGGCTTTAATTTTGTATCCTGCTACATTGCCGAATTCTTTTATTAAGTCTAATAGTTTATTGATGGAGTCTTTAGGGTTTTTTAAGTATAATATCATGTCATCTGCAAATAAGGACAGTTTTACTTCTTCTTTTCCAATTTGGATGCCTTTTATTTCTTCTTCTTGTCTAATTGCAATGGCTAATACTTCCAGTACTATGTCGAACAGGAGTGGTGAGAGTGGGCATCCCTGTCTTGTTCCTCTTCTTAGGGCAAATGGTGTTAGTTTTTGTCCATTGAGTATGATGTGGGTTGTGGGTTTGTCATATATGACTTTTATTATGTTGAGGTATGATCCTTCAATTCCGACCTTGCTGAGAGTTTTTATCAAAAATGGGTGTTGAATTTTGTCAAATGCTTTTTCTGCTTCAATTGATATGACTATGTGGTTTTTTCTTTCAATTTGTTTATGTGATGTATCACGTTTATTGATTTGTGGATATTGTACCATCCTTGCATCCCTGGGATAAATCCTACTTGGTCGTGGTGTATGATCTTTCTGATGTACTGCTGGATCCGATTTGCTAAGATTTTGTTGAGGATTTTGGCATCTATGTTCATGAGGGATATTGGCCTGTAATTCTCTTTCATTGTGTTGTCTTTACCTGTTTTTGGTATTACGGTGATGCAGGCTTCATAGAATGAGCTTGGAAGTGTTCCTTCCTCTTGGATTTTTTGTAGTAATCTGTGGAGGATAGGTTTTAGTTCTTCCTTGAATGTTTGGTAAAACTCCCCTGTGAAGCCATCTGGTCCTGGGCTTTTGTTTGCTGGAAGCTTTGTGATGACTGCTTCAATTTCTTCCATAGTTATTGGCCTATTGAGATTTTTAGATTCATCCTGATCACGTTTTGGAATGTTGTATTTTTCTAGGAATATGTCCATTTCCTCCAGGTTGTCTAGTTTGTTGGAGTAGAGTTGTCCATAGTATTTATTAACAATCATTTGTATTTCTGTGGGATCTGTTGTTATTTCGCCTCTATCATTTCTGATTTTGTTGATTTGGGTCCTTTCTCTTTGCTTCTTGGTGAGCCTGGCTAGAGGTTTTTCAATCTTGTTTATCCTTTCAAAGAACCAGCTCTTTGTTTCATTGATTTTCTGTATTGTTTTTTTGGTCTCTATGTCATTTATTTCTGCTCTAATCTTTATTATTTCCTTCCTTCTGCTCACTCTGGGCTTTTCTTGTTGCTCTCTTTCTAATTCTTCGAGCTGTATATTTAGATGATTTACTACCATTTTTTCTTGTTTTTTGAGATAGGCCTGTAGAGCTATAAACTTCCCTCTCAGGACTGCTTTCCTTGCGTCCCAAAGGTTTTGGATTGTTGTGTTTTCATTGTCATTAGTTTCCAGGATGTTTTTAATTTCTTCTTTGATCTCATTGCTAACCCTATCAATCTTTAATAACATACTATTCATATCCATGTGTTTGAGTATATTGAATTGTTTTTGTTGTAGTTTATTTCTAATATTATGGCCTTGTGGTCTGAGAAGATGCTTGGTATGATTTCAATCTTCTTGAATTTGGGGAGACTTTGTTTGTGACCCAATATGTGCTCTATTTTTGAAGATATCCCATGAGCACTTGAGATGAACGTATATTTTGTGGCTTTGCGTGAAGTATTCCAAAGATGTCAATTAAGTCCATCTGATCTAGTGAGTCATTTAGGATTGCTGTTTCTTTGCTGAGTTTTTGTCTAGCGGATTTATCCAGTGATGTCAGTGGTGTATTAAAGTCCCCTACTATGATTGTATTGTTGTCGATCTCTCCCCTGATATCTTCCAGGAGTTTTCTTATGTATGTGGGTGCTCCTGCATTGGGTGCATATATGTTTATCAGGGTTATAGCCTCTTGTTGTATTGATCCCTTTAGTATTATGAAGTGGCCTTTCTTATCTCTTGTTATGGCCTTCACTTTGAGGTCTATTTTGTCTGATATAAGTATCGCTACCCCAGCTTTTTTTTTCATTTCCATTTGCCTGAAAGATATTTTTCCATCCCTTCACCTTCAGTCTGTGTGAGTCCCTTCTAATGAGGTGGGTCTCTTGTAGACAGCAAATATATGGGTCATGTTTTTTTATCCATTTAGCCACTCGATATCTTTTGATTGGACCATTTAGTCCATTTACGTTTAAAGTTATTATTGAAAGATACTTGTTTGTAGCCATTTCTATTTTTTTGTGTGTGGCTGTTTTCTTTCTGGGCTTTTTAGTTCTTCTTTTTACACCAGTCCCTTTAGCATTTCTTGCATTGCTGGCTTGGTGGTGATAAACTCCCTTAGCCTTTTTTGTCTGTGAAGCTTCTTATTTCCCCTTCAATTTTGAATGATAGCCTTGCTGGATAGAGTATTATTGGATTCAGTCCTTTGCTTTGCATCACTTTGTAAATTTCTGTCCATTCTTTTCTGGCCTGATGTGTTTCTGTTGAGAAATCATTTGATAATCTGATGGGGGATCCTTTGTAGGTAACTCTCTGTTTCTCTCTTGCAGCCTTTAAGGTTCTGTCTTTGTCTTGTACTTTTGCCATCATTATTATGACATGTCTTGGTGTGGGTCTTTTGGGGTTCATCTTGCCTGGGACTCTCTGTACTTGTGTAACTTTTTTCTTCCCCATATCAGGGAAGTTTTCTGACATTATTTCTTCAAATAGGTTTTCTAATCCTTGCTGCTCTTCTTGTCCTTCTTGCAGCCCTATTATGCGTATGTTACTTCGTTTCATGTTGTCCCGAAACTCCCTTAGGCTCTCTTCCTGATTTTAATTCTTTTCTCCAGTTGCTGTTCAGATTGAGCTTGTTTCTCTGCCTTATCTTCTTATTCACTAATTCGGTCCTCTGCTTCTTCTAGTCTGCTGTTGAAACTTTCCATGGTGTTTTTGATTGTAGCTATATCACTTTTCATTTCTTCCTGGTTCTTGCATAGGTTGTTGATTTTCTCATCGATCCGGTGAATGAACTGTACAACCATTATTCTGAATTCTTTTTCTGTCATGTTGCATGCTTCAACTTCATTAATGTCCTTTCTTGGTGACTCCTCATTGTCTTTTCTCTGGGTGTTTTTTCTTCTCTTCATTCTGATTATCTCCCGATGGTTCAAAGGTCGAGTTTCGTGGGCCTGGGCCATGTGCAGTGGGAGCCTCCCACCACCCTAGTGTCACTGAAGAGCTCTGACACTAAGATGTGTGGTTGTTGTGGGTTGGTGGGAACCAGGCTCGCTCAGAGTCAGTGTTGTCAGCACTCAATGTGGCCTCGTACGCGCCCTTAGAATCAGGGACCCTGCCTGCACCGTGCTGAAACAGAGACCCCCCTTAAGCGTGTTGAAAACCAGAGCCCCCTAGTGTGCGCCAGGAGTCAGAGTTCCCCAGAATCCAGTATCAGAGTCTCTGTTGCTTCGCACGACCTTGCCTTGAGAATCAGGGTCCCTGGGTGCCCTTGCACCAGGAATTGGAGTCACTGGCTCTTAGTATGAATGCACAGGAAATCAGGATCTCAGGCGCAGGTGAAAAGAAACACAGTCAAGTCACTGGTGCTTGGTGCTGCCTCCTGCCCAGAGAATCGGGGTTCCTGGGCCTGTGATATGTGGGACAAATTCCCAGTGTTCGCGCAATTGCTCCCAGCCCGGGACTCAGAAGCCAGCAGTGCACCTACGCTCAGTTCCTGGGGTTTGCGTGTTTGCTTCCAGCCCAGGGCTCAGAAGCTGGCAGTGCACTAGGATCAGTTCCAAGGTGCTCCTGCACTTCCAGGGTAAAGTTCCTGGAACGCTGAGGCCCCAGCAAGGGGTGGGCCTATCAGTTAGTTACTCTGGCACTGCCTGCAAGCCTGTGGGATGGAGGGATAGGCTCTGTTACTCACGGATCTGCCGCGGGGATTTCTGAACTTTTGGTGTCCGCAGGTCTGTAGCTGTGGTCACAGGTCTCTGTCTCCAGTGGCTGCAGGGTCCTGGTATGCGTCTGAGATCAGACTGGGTGGTGCTGAGGCCAGGATCGTAGTCTGAAGCAGCTCCATTTCCCAAGATGGTGTGGTCGCCGTGCCTGTGCTGGCTGCCCAGGTGTGTCCGCGCAGGGAGCGGGACTCCGCCGCCTAAGACTGCCCTGTTTAGCAGCCCCTTAGAAGACCTGCAGAATCTAACTGTCCCTAGCTCATAAACACACACCACACGCGTCCACACACTCCTCTATCACTTCCTTGTGCTCTCACACTCTCTCCCTCCCTACCTTCCTGCTGGTCGCCATTTTGGAAGTCTCCCCACCATAACTTCTTTTAGTTCAGACCATCCCTTGTGGTTACTTTAGGTCTCTGAGTTTGCAAGACCACCATGCAGGCCTTCCCTGAGCTTGCCATGTTAGAATTGTTGTATCGCAAATCAGCGAGTTGGACAAGACACCTAATGAGCCAATTAGTTAGGAGTTATCTTTATTGCGCGCAGGTTCAGAGCAGATTACCTCTGTCAAATTCTGAACAACCACAGGAGGGAGTATTTTCTTTTTATATCCTTCTAGTTCTTTGTGTGAGACAACTTGTAACCTTGAATACACCTGACATATCTATACATAGAACTTGTAACTTTGAGTACATATTATTTCTAATCAAAACCTGTAACCTTGAACAAACACTTGGCAAAATATGTGAATTAATATAGTGTATCAGCCCCTTTAGATGGCCAGCTTGCAAGGTCAGACAATTAAGTTTATCATTTCTATTCAAGAAAAAAAGTTTTATTTTATAGAATAAGAGACTATCTAAAAATAACAGAGTAGTTCAAACAGCAGTTTTAAACAGCAATTTTGCAAAAGGAGGGACCACTATGCTTCAGCATGTGGCCCCTTTCATCAACACTTTGTTTATGAAAAGCATGTTGTGGCAAAAATGAATCCAGGTCACCCTTTTACTGGGGTAAATGTGTTTTTTTTTGGAAAATGTTAACTAACTCCTAGGACATTCAACCATCTAGTTTTTAGGGTTGAGATTGGGGCACCCTTTTTTCTTATTTAACTCCCTTGATAGCATAACTACCTCAATATTAGAGTCTCCATATGTACTAATTAAGTGGCTAAAGCTTGGCTTCTGTGGACTGTTTCTGTAATACAGACACTAATGGCTCATAATGACTTTGAAAGAACTGTCTAGTCAAGCTTGCCAAAGCTAAAATTGCCTTTCAATTTTTATATTTCTACTGTTATCACACTTTTGAGAATATTTATACTCAGGAAGAATATCATATGTATCTTTATGGAAAAGAGAACACTACTTTCCATGATTTTATATGTTGCCAAACTATGTATATCAAAGGCATATTTGCACACACACTTGCCAGGACCTGTGATTTTTGCAAGCTTTCCCTTCAGTCTTCAGAATCTGTCAATAAGAAATTGGTGAAAACTTCCGTCTTCCCTCCCACTTATTCAAAAGTATAATTAATTTACAGGTATTTGATCTCTTCAGACTGTGATTATCACCAGGGACTTAGAGATACCATCTACCACCAGGTAGTATAAAAAGGGCACCGGGCCAATAGCCTGACCATTCACTACTCCTGTTTGCTGCTAAGATTGATTAAATGCTCTGACCTGAGGTTTAAGTATTTTGCCACTCTGGACTTTTCTGTATCATCTATTCTAGTTGATGTCTTTGCTTACCTTTCTAGACCTCAGGTACCTTCTGAACATTTTTTGACCTGCTAGACACTTAGTCCCATTTTCTTCTAGCCAGCCCTGTTTTACTCCTACTCATACCTCAGAGAATGTTTTAAGATGGGAGGGAGATTTTGAATATGCAGGAATGAGAGGGATAATAAAGTACCCTGAGATAACAGAAGGGAATAGGATCGATCAAGAACCCAGGAAGAAGGACTAAAAAGAATAGAGACATTTCTTTCATTATAACAGTTGGAAAGGACAAAAAGTTGAGGCCAGACACAGTTTAGGCAATTTTTGGTGAAAATGGAAGTCAAGGTGGCTTCCATTTTGTAAATTAAGTTTTAGGTAAGGTCAGTCAGCTGAGGGACAAGGGAATATGAAAACTAGAGCTTGAAAAGGTAGCTAAAATTTAGAGTATACCCTGTTTACATAGTCTCCTTCCCCAGACTGATTGTTTCTAACATCAGGGGCTAGACAAGCTACACTGAAATGATTCTGCCACAAAGTGAATATATTAAAAAGCTTGAAAGCTTCAATAGCAAACTGCTTTAATCAGAGCAGCCTTATGTAGCCCTGATCCCACAATAATATGAGTTGGTGCCATTATAAATTGATAGTGTCCAGCCTTAGCTGAGCTCTTAATGTCACCCATTAATCCATTGATTGGCTTTTGATCTGCTTCTTCTGAGATTATATGCTGCTCCTACCCTCCAAGGAATATACTAGGTGGTAATATTTGGGCTTGACGGTCTGTAGTGAAATGATTCTTTTGCTTGAATGCCATGGCAGGGACCTAGTTTATGTTACTCTAACTAGACAATCAATGGGTCTGGGCTGCCTGTCACTACTTGAGCCAATTCAGCAGAGACAGGGTTGAATCATATATGAGCATTTATTCCAATAATGCCGACAGTATGGGAGAGCAGCAGGTCATCCACAAAAATCTGCTCTGCCTTCCACCATGAACCATCTGCTTATATTAGGTAGAAGGTCGAAGATAAAAGAGGAAGTAGGCAAAAGGAATAAGAATGGGTATGCAAAATGGGCAGTTTACAGGTAATGCAGGCTGGGGAGTTGCAAAGGCCTGCAGATATGCAAAGGGCTGGGGGTTTTCAAAGGGCTGGCACCTCTGGTTTCTGCAACAAGGTTGTTAATCTTTCCATGATAATAGATAGCTCCCCTGCTCCCAGGTCCCATGTGCAACTCCCAGCCAGAATGTGTTTTCTTTAATCAAAACAAAACAATCATGGTTAACAAAAGCATGATTAATATTTTTCATAATTATAACTGGTCCCCAATATTATATTTCTACCCCTAACATTACCACCAACTATTAGTGCTAATTGGCAGAAAGGCATGAGTCTTTCTGGACTTTTGGGAGCTTCTGAGGGAAGATAGTCTTGAGCCCTATGTGAAGAAAATATTCTATCCTCTTGAGTTAAATTAACTAAGATGAAAATCAGAAAATATGCTTTCTCTCTAAAGTCTGGATTCCCTTGCCATGTTTGTGTGTGTGTGTGTGTGTGTGTGTGTGTGTGTGTGTGTGTGTATGTGTGTTTCTTAGTAATCCGGGACTATGAGATTTGGGGAATGGACCCTCATAGTCCCGGATTGCAATAAATGTGACTCTTTAATTCGACTTCTTGAGGCATCCTTCTGTGATTCATGGGGTACATTACAACATTAGCTGAGGAGTTAGAATCTTCCATCATAACAGAAATGTGCTCACGTATGACTAATGGTCTATCTGAAATGAATATATATAAAACTAAGGAAATACTTTGAGATTTAAAAAAAATGGTGGGCTTTGTACCATGGTATTTGTGATCAATCTAACATGTGGCCTAGCATCAGAACCATGGTCTGGGTAGCAACAAGGTGGACCAGGTAAGATATCATGTGAGAGGAAAACACCTTTTCAAAGTAAGGGAATTGATATGGAATTTTTGGACTGGAACCTGGATTCTTTGTCTGCCAGAGTCAAAGAATGAATCTACAGACAGTGGGTAGTATGGAAAAGGTGATTTATTGAAGAATAAGTACAGACTCCCACGTGGGGAAAGGGAAGGAGTCCCACAGAATGGACTCCCACGTGGTGAGGGGAAAAAGGGTCCCACCAACTTCCTGTTTCCAAGGTTTATAAAGGCTGTCGTTTTTTTTTGTGTGTCCTGATATCCCCTCTGATTGGTCAATATTCCCTTTGGAATTGGTTACTATAGTGACTCCTGAGACCCTCTGCCCTCATTGTCCTCCTATTCCTTCTGGGCTTTCTTCCTTATTCTTTATGTTGTAAATATAGACCTTTTTTGGCTACTTCCAGTTCCCTTGTCTTATGGAAATATATATGTTGCTGCTTCCATGTCTTGTGTAAATGCAACTGTTGCTGCTCCTTGGACTTATGGAAATGTAACTGCACCTGGCTTTCTTGTGTTGTGGAAATGTACCTTCTCCAAATCTGTAGCCTGTTTTTTTTCTGTGCACCCCAGTTCTAAAAATTCCCTAAACCTGTCTATATTCTGCTAAAATTCCTGTTTCAGTATGATATTGAGCTGAAGTATCTGAATGAGAGGCATGCAGGGATAATAATAATTAGGGATTAGTGTGCTTCAGGCACTATTCTTATTACTTTATCTGTATTAACTCACTTAACTCTCACAACAGCCCTATGAAATAGGTATTGCTTTTATCCACGGAGGAGTGGAAATTACAGAGCTAATGAACGGAAGAGCTATAATTTACATCCTAGCAGTTAATTGTAATGACAACAATGGAATTATCATCTCTATTTTTAAAATATAGAGAGGTTTATTAAATTGCTCAAGGTTAAACAGCTAGTGGAACTAACTTACTCAAGAACTCAGATGTTCTGTCTGTAAGATATTGTTTTGTAACTACACTCTTGGCACTCAAAATATCAGCAACACTGTATCATTTGGGAGCTTATTAGAAAGTTAGGCTCTCAGGACCCTTCCCAGATCAGTTGAATCTGAATCTGCATTTGTATGAACATTGAATATTGAGAAACAATAGGGTATACCTTATTACCACCAATTCATGGCATAGAACTATTAGCCAAATTACTATTGATACCTAATTTTTGGACTGGAACCCGGATCCTTTGTCCACTGGAATCAAAGAATGAATCCATGGACAGAAAGTGGTATAGCAAAGATGGAGATTTATTGAAGAACAAGTACAGACCCCCACATGGGGAGAGGGAAAAAGGTCTCACTGAGTCCCTTTTCTCTAAGGCTTATAAAAGTTGCAGTTCCTGTGTCCTGATATCCCCTCTGGTTGGTCAGTATTCCCCTTCGAGTTGGTCACTATAGAAACCCCTGAGCTCAAAGGTCAAACCTCACATGGGACATGTGAGGCTCTCCTCTCTCATTGCTCTCCTCCCTCATTGCTCTCCCATTCCTTCTGGGCTTTCTTTCTCCTTTATTTTGTAAATATAGACCTTTCTTGGCTACTTCCAGTTCCCTTATCTTATGTAAATGCCACTGTTGCTTCTCCCTTGTCTTATGGAGATGTAACTGCACCTGGCTTCCTTGTGTTATGGAAATGTACCTTCTCCCAGTCTGCAGCCCTTGCACTTTTCCATGGACCCCAATTCTAAAAAATCCCTAAGCCTGCCTATGTTCCCCAAAAATTCCTGCTTCACTATTAGCCAAAGTCAGAGATTACATCATATTATCTATTTTTAAAAGGGTGAGGTAGGAATTTGGGGGTTTTAAATAACAGGAAACACAGGGGTTTGGGTAGTTGACCATCATTGGAAATGTTGAAGTTCAGAGGTTAGGAAATGGGACTGTACAGAAACTGAAGTTCTATGCTATAACTTTTCATAGATGAGGGACTGGGATATATAGACAGTGCAAGACCACCAGCTAGACCTCATTTTGGAGTGTCTTTTATTTATTTGCTAAGAGCAGAGCTGGTTATAAAGTGTCTGACTTTATAGTGATTCCAACAGGGAGGGTTAAATAATGGATTTGGCATACTCTCTAGATGACCTTTCAGCTTCTCTGTCCTGGGGAAATCACAGATTTCATTGCTTTAAGTAAACCTGATACATAAACATCTAGATTTATAAAACAGTGAAAGTTAAAGGTATGGAAATCTAGATTTATGGACCATGTGACTAAGTAATTTGTTGTGGACTTATTGTTGTAACGTATCCCGCGAATCACAGAAGGATGCCTCAAGAAGTCAAATTAAAGAGTCACATTTATTGCAATCCAGGACTATGAGGGGTCATTCCCAAATCTCATAGTGATAAGATGGTGGCAAAACCAGACGTATATAGGCAAAGATCACAAAGGTATTGATTACTTCTCAAGGTTTGGAATGAGGAACCTGGTTTGCAAAAAGCAGTTTACAGAAGCAGAATTAAGCATATTAATTACAGTTTGGGGTCACTGAATTGACAGAAACACCTTATCTAGAGCCCTCTGGTCTTGAGACCACTGGGTTGCTAGGAACTCATTATCTAGAGCCATCAAGGTAATTTAGAGTAATTGCGCTGTCCTGGTCTTGGGACCACTGAGTCAACTGGAACGCATTATCTGTGGCCACTAAAACAATTTAGTATAACTGTGCTGTCCTGTTTCCCAGTTACAGAAGAATGTGCTTCGATAACCAGTAAGATCACAATCAATGGGATAGTCACGTTACAATCAATAAGGCATTCAATCGAATGGGATGACTTATACAATTTAGAAAATCAAAGTAACCTGTCCATTGTTAAACAAAGCAAATAGGTACCATACTTCATTATTATTATATGTTTCCTTTCAATAATGAACTCCCCAAAGACATTTAAGACATTTTTTGTCACTGTTAATAATAGAGCCAGATAGAAGGATACACAATATAAGTGAGGTGTCCTGGCATGTGCCAGGATCATTTACCTAAACAACTATTAAAGTGTTCTTGATATTTTCTGAATTAGGGATATATAAGGTTTTGCTATATACCATCCTTGAAAAGACAAGAGAGGTGCTTTCTGGAAAATATAATATTGACTTTAGGTCTCTTTTAATTCTGTTATTTTATACTTTTAATTCTTCATGGACCATTGAACTGAACATATGACCTCACTGAACTGATATTTATTGGAATTTGAGGGGTGAAACTGAAATAAAAAGGCAGTTTTGTTATTTTGGTACAAGGCCCCCTAAGCAACATTTCACAAAACACATGGTGTCAATTACCTCTGTGGCTTCATTCACCCATCTCACCCACTCAGCTACTTACTTGTTCATTCATTCAGCCAACATTGTCAATAGTCACTTTGACAGGATTGGGGATGAAATAATGATCAAGGCATATACATTTCCTATACTTTTGTGGCTTATAGTCTAGTTGTGAGATGCAGCCAGGTTAACCAGACTAGGATGTCATGGTAGCATAGAAAAAGTGCTTATGACCCAAACCAGCTGAAATTCATAGAAATTGTACAAGCTATCTGTGTGTGCTAAGAAACTACTCCAAAATGGTGTTTTAAAAATACATATTTATTATTCCACAGTTTCTGTGAGCCAGGCACTTGGTTATGATTTAGCTGGGTACTCTGATTCAGGGTTTCTCATTGGCTGCAATACAAGTATTGGCCAGGGATGCAGTCATCTTAAGGCTTACCTGGGTAATGAACATGTTTAAGCTCACTCACATGATTATTGGCAGAACTCAGTTTCTCATAGTTTTTAGGCTGTAAGCATAAGTTCCTTGCTGATTGTAAGAAGTAACCCTCAATTACTTGCCACATGGGTCTTTCTATAAAGCAGCTTACAATATCACAGCTGGCTTTGTCAAAGTGAGTAAGTGTCGGAGAGTGTAACAACAAAATAGAATTATAGTATTATACAAATTAATCTTAGAAATGACATCTCATCATTTTCATCATCTATTTCTCTTTAGAAACAAGTTACTAGGTCCAGTTACACTCAAAGGAAGAAGCTCACACCTAAAGGGAAAGGGGAGAAGATTACTTAAGGATGTAAATATTACGAAGCAAGAATTATTGGGAGCCATTTTAGAAGCTGCCTACCACACAAAAATGTTCTCCTGTGAAGCTGCTCAATAGTTTTGTTGCATTTTCCTGGTTTCATTCTTACTGAAACTGAAAATTTGTCATGAGGTGTCCCTGCCTCTCTAGTCTATGGTATATTGTTTTAGGATTATCTGGATTGATAAGAAAACTACTCTAGTTATTAAGTCCCCTTGTCTTCATCATCTCAATCATAATGGTTAAAAAGATCAGGAAGAAGTTTTAAGAAAGAAAGAATATTTGAGAAAGATTCTTACTTTGTCATTGATGTTTGCCAATTTAATTATGATGTCTCTTGGTGTTGGTCTTTTTGGGTTCATCTTGTTTGGGACTCTATGTACTTCTTAGACTTACATGTTTTCTTGCAAGCATCAGGGAAGTTTTGTGTCATTATTTCTTCAAACAGGTTTTCTATTCCTTATTCTGCTTCCTCTCCTCTGGTACTCCCATTATGCGGATGTTGTTTCATTTCATGATGTCTCAAAGCTCCCCTAGGCTCTCCTCCTGCTTTTTAATACAGTGGGGACTTGACTTACAAGTGTCCCAACTAAGGAGTTTTTTGAGATACCAGATGTCTCTTGGCCGATTTTTTGCATTGAGTTGATAGAGTAATTTGAGTTAACGAGCTCCTTAATGACCTCCTTAACAAGCTCGGTCTCAGAATGAATTAAACTCGTAAGTCAAGGCCCTACTGTATTTCTTTCCTGTTGCTGCTGTGTTTATACTACTTTGTCTTCTAATTCACTGATGTGATACTTAGCCTCTTATAGTCTACAGTTTAAGCCTTACATTGTGTTCTTTAATGCAGCTAGGTCATTCTTCATTTCTGCTTGGTTCCTTTTTATGGTGGTGGCATTCTCATTCAGCTCCTTACAATTCTCATTGAGTTGTGTGTATTTGTCATCTAACTGTTTGAGCATCCTTATAACCATTACTCTAAATTCTTTCTCTGACATGTTACTTGCCTCCATTTCATTTTAATTTCCTTTCTGGTGATTTCTCTTTTTCTTTCCGTTGGGAATAATTTTTTTGTTTCTCCATTTTTTGCTGTAATATTTTAATTTTTTCTTTGTCTTAGATCCAACTGCTTTGCCACACAGTTTCTTTTGGAGGTAGTGCTAGTGGTGCAATCTCTCAGGTCTCATTTGCTTGGCGATCTAGCAGGGCTCCCTACTTGAGCTATTTGGGTTCTCTTGATGTAGTTGGATCTTGAATGTTAGTTTCTCATTCGTGGATGAAGTCTCATCATGGATTGTCAATGTGACTCACCCCCGACTTCATTGTGTAACCTGTTTTAGATGTGATTATGTTCTGGCTCTTGTAGAAAAGTTTGTCTGAGGTCTCATTCTTATATGTTCACTGTGGGTTCCCAGAGTCCATGGCCTGGGAGGAAGGAGTGTCATGGCCTGAAGCTCAGGTACTGTGACTTTGGCTTGTGTGGTATGACTCTTGCTGGATTAGTGTCACTCTGTACCTCACTATGAGTGGCCCATAGCCCATTACAGTGGGGGGGGGGTGGTGTCTCATAGTCGGTGGTCAAGGCAGAGAGACTCTGGTCAAAGTGATCCCTCTCTGAATTATGAGGGGTTTCAGGATATAGCAGCTGGGGATGTGGGAATCTCAGAGTCTGTAGCTGAAACAATGTGACCTTGTCCAGGGAGGCAAGTCCTCAGCAATTCATCAAGCTGTCCAGAGGTAAGTAGCTGAGAGGGGCATATTGTGAATCCTGCTGAGGGAGCTGTGCAGGTTGGAAAGGTACACATCCAGTGGCAACTCACAGAGGGGCCCAGGAGCCATCTGCAAGGTGGGTATGTTCTTGGGGCCCACACGCTGGATCAGAGAGATTGTGGTGTGCCACCAGCCCCATGGAGAGAGAAGTCCCAGTTTCTGCTTTGGGGGATGTGCACCCTTGCTTGGATATGTGCATTTAGTGGCTACTTACAGAGTTGCCCAGGAGCTGTCTGCTGGGGCTGTGGGCTCATGGGGCCTGTATGCTGAAATGGCGCTACCATGGGAATTGGATGCCAGCAGCCTGGTTTGTGTCTTGTGGTGGCTCAGAGAAGCACCCAGGGGCCACCTGCTGGGGCAGCAGGCTGAGGGGGCTTGCACACTGGATTGGTGCAACTACAGTGACCAGAGGTTGGCAGTTGAGGAGGGGTAAGTCTGAGTTTCTGCTGCTGGGGCCTTATGACCTTGGTTGGATACAAATGTGCCTAATGGTACCTCACAGAGGCACCTGGGAGTTGCCTGATGGGACAGGGGCCTCATGGGGTCTGTGTGCTGAAACCACGTGACCACAGTGTCTGTGGGTAGGCAGCTGGGAAGGAGGAAGTCTGAATTTCTACTGCCGCAGCCATTCACCCTTGTTTGGATATGAGCACACCTAGCGGGTCCCCAAGGAGGCACCCAGGAGCCGCCTATAGGGGCAGCAGGCTCAGTAGGCTTGCGTACTGGAAAGATGCAACTGTGGTGTCCAGAAGTTAGCAGCTGGGGAGGTGGATGTCCCAATTTTTGCTGCGTCCTTGGTTGAATTCATGCATGTCCAGGGGGCACTCACAGAGGCACCAGGAGCCACCTGTTGGGGTGGTGGGGCTCAGGAGGCCTGCACATTGGAAAGGTGTGACTGCAGTATCCAGCAGTTTGCAGCTGTGGAGGAGGAAGACTCAGTTTTTGCTGCTGGGGCCTTGCACCCTTGGTTGGATTTGCATGTGCGCAGCAGCAGCTCCCAGAGGCACCTGGGAGCCATTTGCCGGGGCAGTACCCTCACGCACTCAAGAGGGCCCTGGCACTGAAGTCACGTGACTGAGGTGTCTGTGGGCAGCCAGCCAGGAGTGGGGAAATCCAGATTTCTACTGCTGGTGCAGTGCGCCCTTGTTTGGATATGAGCGCTCCCAGTGGGGCTTACAGCTGCACCCAAGAGCCACCTTTACGGCAATGGGCTTAGGTGGCCTGCACACTGGAAAAGTGAGACTGTTGTGTCCAGAGATCAGTAGCTGTGGAGTGGGAAGGCTCAGTTTTTGCAGCCAGGGTGTTGCACCCTTGGTTAGGTTCTTGTGCACACAGTGGCCACTCACAGAGGCTCCTGGGGGCTGTTTTCCACAGTGGTGCACTCAGAGGGGACCTTGGGCTGGAGCCATGTGACTGAAATGTCTGTGGGCAGGCAGCCAGGAGTGGGCGAAGTCCAAATTTCTACTGCTGTGGCCTAGTGCCCTTGGTTGGATTTGTGTGCACTCAGTGCTCAGTGGCAGCTCACAGAGGCACCCGGGGTCTGTTTGCCAGGGTGGCACACTCATGCGCTCAGAGAGACTCTGGCACTGAAGCCACACATCCAAGGTATCTATGGGCAGGCAGCCAGGAAGGGCGGATTCAGAATTCCTACTACTGGGGCTGTGCACTCTTGTTTAGATATGAGCATGCCCAGCAGTGGCTCACAGCAGCACCCTAGAGCCACCTTTGGGCTGGTAGGTTCAGGACGCCTGTGTGCTGGAAAGGCATGACTGTGGTATCCGGAGGTCAGTAGCTGTGGAGTGGGAAGACTCAGTTTTTGCTGCTGGGTGTTGCGTCCTTGGTTGGATTTATACGTGCCCAGTGGCAGCTCACAGATGCACCTGGGGTCCGTTTGCCAGGGCGGTGCACTCACACACTCAGAGGGGCCCTGGCGCTGAAGCTGCATGACCAAGGTGTCTGTGGGCAGGCAGCCAGGAAGGGGGAATTCAGAATTTCTGCACCCTTGTTTGGGTAAGAGCATGCCCAGTGGGGGCTTACAGCAGCACCCAAGAGCGGCCTGTGGGTGGTGGGATGAGGAGGTGCAACTGAGGTGTCCAGAGGTCAGCAGCTGGGGAAGGGGGAAGTCGCACTTACTGCTGAGGAAGCCGTGCACCCTTGGAGGTGGATGTCCTAGGATCTGCAAGTCTGCGGATGGGGCAGCAGGATTTTAGCTGTAGTGTCTGCAGGGTCACGGGCAGTGTCCAAGGCCAGTCTGGGTGGTGGTGCTGATGAGTTCCTAGAAAAGGCCGCTCTCCCCTTCAAGATGGCGTGGGCTCCATGCCCGAGCCCCATAGCCTGGGGAGTGCCTGAAGTGGTGGTAGGTGCTCCCTATCCAGGAGAGCCTGGTATGCCAGCCCCTGCTTCTCCTGCTGGATTTAACTGTCCCTCACTCACTCACACACGCCACACACATCCACATACTCTCCTTTCAACTCCTCACTCACTCACACTCTCTCCCTCACTTCCATCCTGCCAGCCACTATCTTCTGAAAACCCATTATTTCTTCAAATAGGTTTTCAATATCTTGCTCTCACTCTGCTTCTGGCACTCCCATAATGCAGATGTTGGTACGCTTGAAATTGTCCCAGAGGCTCCTTACGCTATCTTCATATTTTTGGATTCTTTTTACTTTTTGCTCTTCCAGTTGGTTGTTTTTTGCTTCCTCATATTTCAAATCATTGATTTGATTCTCAGAATCGTCTACTCTACTGTTGAATCTCTGTATATTACTTTTTTTTTTGGTCAGGAAAACAAATCCATTTTATTTATTTTCGGTAAGTTTAAATCCTTGAGGAGTACAGCATTATACAAATTCTATGTCCAATAGCCTTAGCAGGAAGGTTGCTTTGGAATTTAGCATGAACCATTCCACTGTTTCCATGAGCATGAGTTACCTTTCCTCAGATTACTCTGGTTTTGTTTGGTTTGCCACTAGTAGTCACTGTGTTGTTCTTTGCTTTGTACACATAAGCACATCTTTTGCCTAGATAGAAGTCTGTTTCACCTCGAGCATAAACACCTTCAATTTTAAGAAGAGCTGTGTGCTCCCTCTGGTTCTGGAGACCCTGCTTATAGAGAGCAAAAATGGCCTTGGACCATAGCCTTCCAGACATATTTGTCCTTATAGAAGTCCTGTTCCCAGCAGGCCTCCACAGGCTCCAATATGGCAGAAAAAGTATATTACTCTTTATTTCAGTCAATTTATGCTTAATTTCTGACTGGTTCTTTTCCTTTTTTTTTTTTTTTTTTTTTTTTTTTTTTGCATTCTCATTAAGGTCCTTGAAAGTCTCACTAAGTCTCTTGGAGGTTTCTAGAAGATTCTTGAGTAACCTTATAACCATAGTTTTGTACTCTATATCCCATAGTTTTCTTTCTCCCATTTATTTCATTAGTGACATGTTTCTTTGTCTCTGCATTTTGACTGTTTCCCTGTGTGTGTTTCTATGTATTGGGTAAAAGTGCTATGTCTCCTTGTGTTGGTAGAGTGGCCTTGTGTAGTAGTTGTCTTATAGGGCCCAGTGGCTCAGCCTCCCCAGTCACCTGAGGTGGACATTTTAGGTGCACCCCTTTTGTGGGCTTTGAGCATAGTCTTGGTGTAGTTGAGACTTGATTGCTGTTGGTGTCACTGTGAGGACCATTTGCAACTACAGTGGGAGAACTGCTATGCAAGAAACACCTCTATGGAGCAGGACTTGCTTCAGTGAGGCTTTGGTGTTCACTGAGTCTGCCCCATGAGTGTGTGACTTATGGATGTATAGAATTATAATCTTGTATGGTCTGACACTGACCACTGGGTAAATTGCTCTTGGGTCTCCAGGAAGGTGCAAAGTCAGCCACTGCCTGGGGTCACCCAGCAGGATCTACAGGGAGATCTGCAGATTCCTCCTCTTTGTATCGGGTTTGGAAGTGCCCAAATGAGGCCCATCTTTGAAGCAAGGCAGGCTGTGCTGGTGCCATGTCTTGGGCCTTTTATTGATAGGTTTGGGGCAACTGGCCCAGCTGCAGGTTGTTTGAGAAATTTTATCCTGAGTAAGGATGAGCCATCCATATGCAAAAGGTGCTGCACACAGCTTGGATGGGGTGGTAAATTGGATGGGACAGGGTCTTAGGGAATCACCAGGGTGGAGCAAACAGAAATGGCTTCCAGTCAGCCCTGTGACAGGTGAGGTCCCAGCACAGGAACAATGATACCTGCCAGCATCTCTATCTGGGAGAAAGCTGCCTCCTGAGTTCCTGCCCTGATGCCAGGATATCCAGTTCCTCCTCATATGTGTCTGTGCCCCTGAAAGCCTCATCCTGGTGCTGGAGCTAAGAGGAAGTGTGAACTTACAAATTCAGTTAGTGGTGTCGGCCTTTTAAGAGAAGAAGCTGGGTCTCTAGCAGCCTGTATGTCACTGAACCCCAATCTGCACTGGTTTTTACAGTCTGTAGTTCTTACTGTCATGGTGACTTCTTCTCTCAGCTCTGGGACCCTGGGCTGGGCATCTGGTGTAGGGCTGAGACCTTTTATTCCTCTAGGTGGTCTCCACAGGGATGATCTCCTCCCAATTGTGAAAGTGGCCCATATGAGTGCAGGACCTACCCATTCCATGCCTCTGACCCTCCTACAGGTTTCTGTGTGCTTTCTTCTTTACTTCTCTAGTTGTAGGACTTCCATTCAGCCAGCTTTCTGGCAATTCTGGGTAATGGTTGTTCTGTATTTTAGTTGTACCTTTGATGTGGTTGTGGGAGGCAGCGAGTACCAGCATTCCTGGTTCCTCCAGCCTGATGTGAATCTTTTTATCTGTCATAACTAAAGCTTGTCAGTCTACTTTTATCTATAAAGGAGCCAAGTATCATCAGTGCTTTTCATTACAGTCAAATCTTGATTCTCAAATGTCTCCCATCCTATCTAATAAAAGAGAAACATGGTAATTAGCGTATGACCGCTACCCTTCCCATTGGCTAATCAGGGCGATATGCAAATTAACTGCCAGCCAAGATGGCGGCCGGCAGCCAGGCAGCTGGAAGCGAACATGAGGCTTGCTTGCTTCAGTGACAGAGGACTCCAATGTTCCCCGCCTGATGCTGCCAGCCTCTGAGCTGCAACTCTAAGCAACTATGTTACAAATATAGAAACTAAACAAAACCCCAGAAACCTGCTTTAGTCCCGGGCTTCAGCCAGCAGGATCGCAACATTGTTTCAAATACAGAAGGTAAACAAAGGCCAGAAACCTGCTTTTAGCAGCGGAGGCCTAAGAGCTGGAGCCAAGCCTGAGAGCTAAAGCTGGCCCAGAATTTAAAAAAAAGAAAAAAAGGAGCGGTTGGGAGCTTCAGTCACCCGCCAGCCTGAAAACAGCTCTCAGCCCCTCACCCAGACTGGCCAGGCACCCCAGTGGGGACCCCCACCCTGATCCAGGACACCCTTCAGGGCAAATCCGCCGGCCCCCACCCGTGCACCAGGCCTCTGTCCTATATAGTAAAAGGGTAATATGCCACCCAGCACTGGGATCAGCGGAGCCGCGAGGCCTCCTGGCACTGGGATCAGCATGACAGGGGGCAGCGCCCAAACCCCCTGATTGCCCTGTGGCTCTGTGTGTGACAGGGGGCGGGGCCACAACCTCCCTATTTGCCCTGCTCTGTTTGTGACAGGGGAAGGAGCCCCAACCCCCTGATCAGCCCTGCTCTGTGCCTGATAGAGGGGAGCTCCCCAACCTCCTGATTCCCCTGTGGCTCTGTGTGTGATAGGCTGTGGTGCCCCAACCTCCTGATTGGCCCTGCTCTGTGTGTGACAGGGTGGGGCACCCCAACCCCTCCCCCTCCATGGGCCCTGCTCTGTGTGTGATGGGGTAGAGCCATAACCTCCCCATCGGCCTTGCCCTGAGTGTGAGAGTGGCGGCACCCCAAACCCCTGATTGGCCCTGCTCTGTGGGTGATAGAGGGTGATGCCCCAACCGCCCCCCACGGGCCCTGCTCTGTGTGTGACGGGGTAGAGCCATAACCTCCCCATTGGCCCTGCCCTGAGTGTGACAGGGTGCAGCGCCCCAACCCCCTGATCCGCCTTGCTCTGTGTGTGACAGGGGGCGGTGCCCCAACTCCCCTATCGGCCCTGCTCTGTGCATGACAGGGGGGAGCTCCCCAACCCCCTGATGGGCCCTGCTCTGTGCGTGACAGGGGGCAGTGCCCCAACCCCCTGATTGGCCCTGCTCTGTGTGTGACAGGGGGTGGCACCGCAACCTGCCCATTGACCCTGCCTTGAGTGTGACAGGGGGCGGTGCCCCAACCCCCCAATCGGCCCTACCCTGAGCGTGACTGAGGGTGGCATCGCAACCTCCCAATCTGCCCTGCTCTGTGCATGACAGGGGCAGCACCCCAGCTCCCCAATCAGCCCTGCTCTGAGCCCGACCAGGGGCTGCACCTAGGGATTGGGCCTGCCCTCTGCCACCCGGGAGCAGGCCTAAGCCAGCAGGTCGTTATCTCCCGATGGGTCCCAGACTGCGAGAGGGCACAGGCCAGGATGAGGGACCCCCCTTTCCCCCGAGTGCACAAATTTTTGTGCACCGGGCCTCTAGTATTCAATAATTTGGTTCTTGACCAAATTGTTCACCGGAGGTTGAGGGTGGTGGGTCCAATGTCTTAGTTGTCAAATAAAACTTCTGTTCTCCACCGGACAACCCTTTCATGCTGTGTGATCAATGATGTGTCCTCTCAGGTGACAAAGGAGAGAAAGTGTGAGTATGAGTCAGTTACTGTTAAACTTGGAGTTGTTAGCATCTCAGGTAATTGTGCTGTGAATATTTTTGTGGGTTTTTTCTTTTGCTGCTGCTTACTATTATTAAATATATACAGTAAGTTGCCATGAGTCCTAAGAAAGTTAGTGATAGCAACAAAGTGAAAAGGAAAGTTTTGAAAACAACAATAGAACTTTAAAAAGAAATTATTGCGAAGTATAATAGAGGTGTTTGCGTGTCTGATCTGGCTACAGAGTATGGAATGAGAAATAAAAGGTTAGCACAATTTTAAAATATGAAGAGGCCATCAAGAGTGCCTTTGTTGCTAAGAGTATGAAAGTGCTCAAGAAACAATGATCATAGGCAATTGACAGCAGCTGAAGAGCTCTCTTTGGAGGAGGAGGGAAGAGAGGAAATTCCTACTTAGCTAGTCAAGGAAAGGCCTGGGAAATTGGGAGAAATGAAAATTTCATTGAGCAATATCAGCCTGCAAAGAATAGCAAATCTGTGATAAACTTATTCAATGATAATGCAGTGTTTCACTTTAGGCAAGTGTTAAAACACAGGCAAAAACAAACATCATTGGATAGGTTTCTAGTGAAACAGAGTTCCATTGAGCCTGAAGCAAGTTCTAGTGGAAGAGACAAAAGAGAGAAAGAACCCCAGAAGGACAGCTACCAGATGTTTTTATGAAGGTGGACTACCCTTCCAAGCAATAACATCCCTCCATTAGTCCATCCCTCCTCTCCATATTCAGTTATTAATAGTTCTCAACATTAATAGTAAATTTTAGTGTGTACGTAGATTTTCATTTTTTACTGTACATTTCATTTCCTTTTTAAATTTTCATTTACATCTTGTGTCCTTTTTGTTTTTAAAGTGCCTATTTATAGATTAAACAGTATATAAGATAAGTTCAAACAGGAAATCATTTGGGGGTCTGGAGTGGATTAATTCAATTTACATTATTTCTAATGGGAAAAACATGATACAGTTTTGAACAAATTGCTTCTTGAATAGCCTTCTGAAGTGAATTAAGTTTGAGAACTGAGGTTCCACTGTACTTATTTCTTAAAAACAATCCTTGAAGTATAAAGATTCCCCTAGTGTAGATACCAGCTGGCAGTTACAATTTGTTGCTTAACATCAACCTGATGATGGATTTAGCTGCAATAGAGGGAGTGAGTATAATAGCTATGCCTTTCTTAGAACTTCAAGAAAGTTGTGTTTATAACTTATTTCATTGTGTTCATCTTATCTCTTCCCTTAGCAGCGATTTTCACCTCAAAGCACTCCTCCATTGTAGGAATGAATGTTTATGATGTGGCAGGCAGTGTAGTGAATGCTGTACATATATTTATCTAATTTTCACACTAATGCTACAAATGTAGGCGCCAGTGTTACCTCCATTTTAAAATTGAGGAAACTGAAGCACAGAAGTCAAATCACTTCCCCCAAGTCACCTGACTAGTAAGTGGCAAAGCCAGTGTTCAAGATCAGGTGGTTTAGTTCCAGAACAAGGAACTTTACCCACACAGTTTATAAAACACTTGATTATACCATACATAAAGTTCTTCAGTGACAGAGGTTGGAATTCTGTTTTCCATGCCTTTTTTTCTTCATGAACTATTTTCAAGGATGCTCCAAGAGCTCTGTATTTACCAGCTACTGATGCTTCTTGGAAAACTGACAGTCTATCAAGTGAACCATGTGTGTTAAAAATGTTTATTGATACATTTTAATGATAAATTTAAAATATTACTGTGGGGCCATGAAGGTCTCTCAAATAAATGAATGTGCTTCTAGAGTTGTCTAAATAAGTATTTAGTATCTAGCATAAATAGTCCACATTATTTTGGTAAATACAGAGAGTTGATTTTTCTCAGCATGGATTCATTGTACAACCACAAATAGTCCAGTTATTATGTCTTTTGTGTGTGTAATATGGAGTTTAAGTCTTTAAAATATATGAAAATTTACAATGGTATGCAATGTTACATCAATATACAACTAATGTCAGAATGGTCTTTCCTGGTATACAAATGATGACAAAAATGTTAAAAATATATTTAGGTTACAAATGTAACAGTTGGTCTACAAAATTTGCATGCACTCCCCCTTCCTGTCTACCCTCCCTTTATTCTACTTCTATATTAAATTGTGCTCAAACCCTCTTTTAACACCTGGTTCAAAATGCATCTCTAGGGATGCAGTCCCAATTTAGGTACATCTAACCCATCACTATTCCCTCCCTATGTGCCCTCAATACTTCTAGACACAGTTCATACAGACATTTGCTTTTGCAGACATGCTTTATCTAACTGTTCTTAAGTCATTCCATGTATGTTTGTTTTTTCACATTATATAGACAGAATTGTCTTCGTGATGTCAGGAAGGGCCTTTGCAAACAGAAGTTGAACAGTAAGGTGAGCAGTAAATGATGTTGACTGACTGCCTTTAAAGAACACAAACATCTGCTTGTTGTAGGTCAAGACTCAGAATGCTCAATTTCCTTAATCACAAAGGCATGCCAGGAAGAAGGCAAAGAAAGCACTTGTAGTTTTTGCAACAAAAAGCATAAAACAAAACAAGAATGAAACAAACAAAAAAATCTTTACTATTTGATTTTTTTTCAGCCCACTCTGATTGCTTCAGACTGACTAAGGTTGTTCAAGAGTATTTTGTAAATAAAGGATAAAGTCATCCTATATTTGTTTCTTGAAAAGAATATATGAAGATTTGGATGTGCTTGATTCCTACTTTAAGTTGCCATAATGTTTCGTAGAAAGTGCTAGTGCATCATCCACTTTTGTGGTCAGGTGAAGGAGTGGCCAAGGAAGTGGTTTGTGTGTGTGGGTGTCTTCTCTAGTAATGCTGACCCCCTTCTGCTGAGATTTGTGTGACTCCTGATTTATTATCCAAAAAAGCTGTCATAAGAGTTTACCTGTTTAAGAAAAAAGTAAAGCTTTGAAATTGAAGCAAAGGAATTACCAGCTCAATGTTAGCTTCAACTCATAAATTATGAAGGAGGGTTGACAAGCCTGAATTTAATAAGATGTAGAAGTATTTTAGAAGAGATCAATAAAATTTATAAATTTAGGTATTTAATAGAAAGCATGTGGGCAAGTGTTCTCTAAATCTGGAAGTTTATGGGGAATATTCTGGTGATCATAGTTATATGCTATCCCTGGTCCCAGCTTCAGCCAAATAATTGACCCAACTATTTCTAGCTCTAAGAAAGCTGGCCCAGCCTCAGAATGTCCTAAGGCCATGGTCGGCAAACTGTGGCTCGGGAGTCACATGCGGCTCTTTGGCCCCTTGAGTGTGGCTCTTCCTTAGCCTTAGGAGTACCCTAATTAAGTTAATAACAATGTACCTACCTATATAGTTTAAAAAATTTGGCTCTCAAAAGAAATTTCAATCATTGTACTGTTAATATTTGGCTCTGTTGACTAATGAGTTTGCCTACCACTGTCCTAAGGAGTCAGCTTTGCTGTGCCTCATTCCTGCTTTCTTAATACTAGTTTAAATCATGGTATTCATTGCTGACATTTGAGCATGTAGGTGCACCGATCAATATATTATCAGGACAGGGGGTTGTATAGTTTATCTGTATGAACAGATGGACATTTTGACCTTCTATTTATCTATTTATCACTTGGTCTCTTTTATGACAAGTACTCTGTCTGGTCCTGTGATCACAGCTCTTTGTATGTCCCCTCTACCACAGGATGGTTTTCATTTTACTTGGTAAAATAGTGTTTTTATGCAACTAGTAGTTAGCTGATTATATGGCTGTTTCCCTCACTAGACTCTGAACTAAGAATAAGATCATGTCTTCTTCTCCTCTATATTACCAGCACCTAAAGTAAGTGATCTACCAATGTTCTATGAATGAATGAGCCTAAATTGTGGCCCAGGCCCAAAGATGAAGGTGAAGATAATCACACTAGTAATAGTTGACCTTTACTGAGCACTTACTATGTACCAGGCATTGTATTGAATAGCAAAATAAATTATATTATTTAATCCTGATAACCATCCAATGGGGCATTATTATTATCCAGATTTATACATGAGAACACTAAGGGCCAGAAAGGTTAAGTTATTTGCCCAAAGACACATAACTAATAAGTTTTGGAGTAAGGATTCAAACCTAGGGATATCAGTTTCCAAACCTTCACCACTACATTGCCTGTTACAATGTCAAACTTGTGAGAACCAAATAAGCTTGGCGTGCCTGATGGTGAGGTTAGAGTGACTTTAGTTTTCTGGGCATGATCTATATTCACATTAGAATAGACCTTAATGCAAATTATTCCAGAAATCTGAGGATTTACTATTGACATCAAATATTCTTCTGTAAGGGCAGAGATTACTCTTAATTTGAGGACAAGAATGCTAGTGCTGGAAGAGACTTCTGTGGCATTGTGTTATTTGGTTCAAATGGTTGTTTTATAATTCTCCCTCATCAGATTCTGTATGTATGTGAAAATAGACTGGTCTATTTTCCTGATGTTGGGAATCTGGACCTACTAAGAATGGGTCACAAATATTCCTGGCAGAGGGATATTTTATGAAGGTCTTGACATGGGAATGAGCTTGGCATATTTAGTACTAGTGCAGTGGTGGCTAGTGTGGCTGGAGCACAAGGACCGAGTGGCAGAGACACTAGATAAGCCTAGAGAGAGGGGTATTAACTAATTAAGAATCTCCACTGAGCTCATGGCTAGTGTGGTGGAACAGCATTATGAATGAAGAAATGATAATAAATGGAGATTGTCTCCTACTTTCAGTGAAGTAAATCCCTTGAATATATTAATGATGACCCCTTTGTTGGATTCCCTGCTATGATGGATTGTGTTCTAAGAAAATTTCAGGGTGTAGTCAAGCCCTCATTTATACTCAGAATATGTTCCCAAAGATCATGGCACTCATGAAAAATTCAGGATAAAGACTTTGGGTCAAGATTATATACATAGCTATAGATGTAGGTATATATACACATAATTAAATGAAATGAGATTAAACTCAACATACTTTCATAGAATAACTAGGTGTGTTGAAACCTTTAGTAACTAATTACAACTTAATAAAATAACAACTTAATTCCCACTTTCCTTTTGGATTTACAATCTACATAAATTATTCGTCTAATGGTTAATCATCTGACTCCCTTGTTAGACTCTAATGAGATAGCCTGAGGTTTGTAGGAAAGGATTCTTGAAATACTCCAGGATTCATAAAACTCATGAGGCACTGGGAAGCTGGGCCTCCTTTTTTTCTGGTGTGGTGGTGAGAAGATCTCCACATTTTGTAGTTTTCTCCACAGAGATAGTTAAGTTGGAGGAGAGGGTGTGCTGGTAGGAGACCTGGCCACAAATGGAAGGGAACTATTGTTTATTGAATGCCTACCAAGAGTCAGGCATCTTACATTTATTAACTCATTTAACTGGCACAACAACTATTTGGGGTAGGTGCTATTTATGACCATTTTAGAGATGAAAAAGCTGAGACTCAGATAGTTAAGATCACATAGATCACATAGCTAGTTAAGTTATGGAGCAGAAATAAAATACCCAATAATTCTCTCTGCCTATTAAGTTGTCCCTTTTCAGATTCCCCTTTGCCCAATTCTCACTTTTCCTAACATCTGGCTTCTTTTTGCCTCTTGGGTTTTCAACCAGCAAGTGGATATTCAATTTGGAAGTTAGGGCCTAACAGGGAGGAAGACCCAGCTATGTATGACTTGGTGACCAGGTAGCCTTTCTAATTCTAGAATATGAACATGTCACTAGTTGAATAGCCTTAAGGTTAAAAATGAAAAATTAGTCTCTCATCTCTCCCACTATCCCTGCTTATTGCCTGATACCCCATAGTAACTTATCCTTTATTCCTCTCCAGCTGTAGGAAATTGACCCCTGGGAATAATTTCTTGGCCTGAGTTCAGAATGAATTGTGTACCATGAACCAAAAATGAAGTGCTTTAATAACGTTTCTTGATACCAGAGAGCTCCAGGTAGGTTAGAGGGGAGAGGGAAGTCTATTTTGGGTATGGATGTTTAGGGGCAGTGAGGGGTACCTTTGGCAGCCTAAAGCCAGAATAAAAACAATGGGAGCTTGGGAGGCTGGAGTGGGAATTCTATAAATAAGAATTCTTTAAAGGCAAGGATCATGTCTTGGTTTTTGTTTCTAGCACGTAATACAGTGATTTGCATATATTAGGTTCTCAGTAAATGTTTATGAAACATTCAAGTATAAAATTTTAAAAACAAGAATACTTAAAAAGAAACACCTTTTTGGTGTCTGGATACACCAAGGTTGTGGGTTCAATCCCAGTTCAGGACACATACAGGAATCAACCAACGAAGGCATAAATAAGTGGAACAACAAATTAATCTCTCTCTCTCTCTCTCTCTCTCTCTCTCTCTCTCTCTCTCTCTCTCTCCCTCTCCCTCTCCCTCTCCCTCTCCCTCTCTCTCCCTCCCTCTGTTTCATTTCCTCTCTAAAATCAATCAATCAATATAAAAAAACACACTGTTTTTGTTAATAGCTATCTTTTAAAGTAATTCAGGCTATGAGAACCAAGTCAAGGAAGCATAGTGGCCCTTTAGAGGAACTGCTATGATTAACAAATAGGGATATTGGTAATAGTTCTAAGTCTGCCATTAACTATGTGCCCATGGCCAAGTCACTTGACTATGCTGTGTCCCAGTTGTCTTAACTCTAAAAAGTAGAGGGTAGACTGTTCCTAACATTCTTTTTATTCATATGCTTATTATTTTGTGCACATAATAAAAATACCCAATAGTTATTTAGCTCCTGAGAATTTACAAGGACTCATGTACATTATCTCATTTCGGCCTCCCACAATGTTGTGAAATAAATATCATCAATTTTACAGATGAAGAAACCAAGGCTCAGGCTCAGATCAAGGAAGTAATTTGTACTACAACTGATTACATCTTTTGCCTCAAATCCTGTCCTTTTTCCTGTTAGCACACCTCTTTTCACATAGTAATTACCTATATAAATAATGCTTCCAAGCTGCTTAAAAAAACCAAAACATTTATTCCCTTATGTTCTCAAATATCTCTCCTCCAATTGTATTTGATTGTTAATTTACTCAGCAAACTCATTTCCAAATCTCAAGCTAGCCAAAGTTGACTTATTAAGAATTTTACATTCTGTGGTCTTAATTAATGAGGCTTTCTTCTGTTCTGTAGTGAGCCTTGGCTTTTAGGTAAAGAAAATGCATTTGCTCTGCTGGAAGCTTCTGTGGATTATGAAGGGGTTGTACTTTTTAGCTGAGCTAGAAATGAAATCCATGTTCTAATTGAGCTATCTCTATTTCAGATAACAATAGAAAGTACATCCCCGTTTGCTTTAATGTAGATTCATACATATTAGTGCAGATATTACATTATGAACATAGAAACCTGCCCATATACCCATTTATAATATTAAAATTATTTGATATATCCAATGACAAAATATCAAATATACTACTGGACATTTTAACATATATCATGTCAAATCATATTCCCTTACCACTTCGGCCCTCTCCCTTGGGAATGGCTCTTTAAATGTACTGTATTTCCCTAGGGCATGACACACTGGCTAAGTTTCCATAATTTAATGAAGTATGAAGGGACTTTGGCAGATATTACTGAACTTGTCTGATTTAACTGCTTGTAAATTCAATTAGTCAGGAAAAAAAAAGCGGCTTTGGAGAATATATCAAAATTCAATTAGTCAGCAAATTGGGGTTGTTAGCCTACTCTTTGGAGTAATCTATCAAAAGAGAAAGGGTACTTGACATATCCGATCAACTAATTAAATGCATTAGCTCTTTATGGGGTGGCCAGAAAAGCTGGTATTAAAGAGTTCCAGTGGTAGGCATTACATAAATAAGTGTACAGAATGACTAATTGAGATACAGACAGAAGGTGTTTCCTTGCCCCCTTCTTTTAATTGATTGAAAGAGCCTGGCTCTAAGTTTTGATTTCTTTTAATAACCAGTTTACATATTACTGATTAGATACTTTTATTGTACAGTAAATATTGTTTCATTATTAATGCTTTATTAATTAATCTTGTTGATCATGAATGAAGGTGTTTATAGATATTAACTGATCATAATACTGCTCATTCCAGAATTGAGTTTCTAATATGCTAATATTTCTTAAACTTTTGAATGATATTTAGAAGAATTATTATAATTTGGGTTGAATAAACCAGTGAATGTAAATATTGCATGGGGGTGTTCTTTCAAGGTAAATAATGATATTTGACTCATAATTTGACTTTAAGATTTGCTATAGTTAAGTGGCTTCAAAGCTATATTTTTTTATCTGAATTTTATTTCGCAGTAGTGCAAACATTAACAATGTTGTTTAGCTTCTTTATAATCACTTGTCACTCTCCCCACTATTTGGGCATATGTGTACTGGGGAGCTTTATTCATTTATCCTTGAAAGGAAAGGAATATGATAGGTCTTGCCATTGTAAGCAGCAGTCAAGAATAAATGACTCATGAGGAATCGTCTGGATTAGTATTTTTTTTCCAATCTTAGCTGTGCAAACATCCTTGATTGCTATGATTTTGACAGAATTTCAGATTCTTTAAACTTTGACTTTTTCATCCATAAATTCCCTATCGAATTCAGGTTAACTGTTCTGTTCCTTTTTATCTATTGGCATTTATGTCATAAAATAATTGCTAATACCTTTCTTTGGTCTTTTTCTATCTGGCTCTCCTGGTTAGCCTTAGGTCTTGTAATCCTTTTACCCTTGGGATTGATTCACCTTATTTGTCTCTCAGGCCTTTTTGTTTATTTATTTTGGATGACTGAGTCACTTGCATGCTTCTGATATTTGCAAGAGGGCCCTTTGTTTGATGGCACTTCTTTCTAGCCTCTGTCACTGAAGTGGAAAGACATTTTTGTCAGTCAGTGGTCATTGACCCACAGAGTAGAAAATGAATTGAGGGCAATATGAAATAAAAATTAACCTATTTATACTTATTTGATATTTAAATTAGAACCAGAGCATCAAAGTTTGATGTGTGGGTTGTTACTGCATTAGTTGCTTCCTGCATAGCACAGGCTATTGGGTTGTGGAGTGACTGAGAGGGGAAGTGATGTAGGAAGCAAGGAAAATGCTGTAGAACACAAGATTAAGGGATTGCTAGCATCTGAGCAAGGAATCGGGGAGCATTGGTCTTCAAGTTACAACCAACTTCAATTATCCATTCTGTATATTATCTCTGGCAGATTTTCAAACTCAGGTTACTTTCTCTTTGGTTTTCTAGCACACTCCTGGGCTGCCTTCCCAATTGGTGTGTGCCTGGGAAATACTGACTAATTTTAATAGTAGCCTACCAAATTTAATGGATGTGGAATATATGCTATTGAAATCTTTAAAAAATCATAAAATACATGATAAATTTTAGATTATCTGCTCTTTCAGGTTAAATATATGCAATGAATTTACATGTCACAGGGAAGATCTATAGCATAATGCTTAAGAATATGGCTGTGGAGTCAGATAGACTGAATTTAAACCCCAGCTACATTTTGGCTGTGTGACCATGAGAAATTACTTGTAGCTTTCAATACTGCTGTGGCAGAGTAACCAAAAATCAAAAATCTGGATTCTACTGCCTGCTGCAACAAAAAACAAACTCCAAACTGAGTCAGGTGCTGGTAAAAGGAAAGAAGTTTATTTGAGTGCCAGCATCTCAAGAAGATGGGGGACTTTTCCCAGTCCTCAAAACCCCATCTTACGATCTCAGTGCAGGCAGAGATTTTTATAAGAAGAGAGAAGGAAAGTAAAACAAAGAGACCAGGGGGAGGGGTGTGGGAAGTCCATCTTTCCCAGGAGTAAGGAGTAGGAAGGAGCTGAGGGAGTATAGTTTCTCAAGGTTTTCTCTTCCTGTTTCTGCATTATCTCTCCAAACAGGAATTTGTAATTTTATTGAGGACACCTGTGGATTTTTCCAGGCTTGCTCCAGGCCAGCTTTCCTTTCTCCCCAAAAGAGCCTCCTTTTAAACTGAAAAAAAAAAAAAAGGCTATATAAGAAAGAATAACACTGGATTTTATTTACACACTCTTAAGATACAAGGTTGGCTACAACCTTAAAACAAACAAAATGCATAGCCTTTTTATCAATTAATTGGAATGTTAATTTGTGGTTACAACAGCTCAGATAATGATTATTTTTTTCTGTGGTGGGCTGCTTGGCTTTCTCATTCAGAGAGGCACTCTGAAACTTTAAGAATTAATAGTTCTGAATAATGGCACATTCTCTAAATGGTGTTTCAGATGATAGTGCTAAGAGATTGCTGAGGTTCCAAAGCTGATTACCAACTGCAACGCAGAACATGGAGAACAGTAGTTTATTTAAAACCTTTGAACAAACTAAACTCCTCTCTCTCTTCCTCACACCTTGCTTCAGTGGTTATAGGCATGGCCACTTTCTGTATCTGAATCTCTCTTCTCACCCTTTTCTGTTATTGTACTATTTCTGTGTCTTCCCTCCCATTTGCCTCTTAACCATTCCTTTTCTGTGCATTGTCTTTTCCTCTCTCCCCATCTTCTGATCCCATTGTATCTCTTTTATCCCTCCTCATCCTCTCATTTTGGTGCATGTAGTATTAAATCAGAGTATAATTAAAATATTTGTTGACTTCTTTAAAATTAAAAACAAATTGTGCCTCAAAGGACATGATGACATGATCAAGAAAGTGAAAAGGCAACTGACAGAATGGGAGAAAATCTTCGCAAGTTATACATCTGATAAGAATCTAGTATCCAGAATATATAAAGAAATCTTATGATCTAACAACAAAAAGATAAACAGCCCAATCTTTACAAATGGGAAAAAGACTTAAATAGTCATTTCTCCAAAGAAGAAATGACAACTTGCCAACAACTACATAAAAAGATGTTCAATGTCATTATTCATGAGGGAAATTCAACTCAAAATAATAATGAAATGCCATTTCGCACTCAATAGGATGGCTATAATTAAAATAAAAAATAAAAACCATTGCCAAAGATGTGGAGAAATTTGAATCACCATACATTGCTAGTGGAATGGATATTGGTTCAGCCACTGTGGAAAACACTTTGGCAGTTCCTCAAAAAAATTACACATAGAATTACCATATGACTCATCAATTCTCCTAGATATATACCCAAAAGAATTAAAAACAGGAACTCTAACAAATAGATGTATATGCATGTTCATAGCATTACTATTCACAATAGCCAAAGGTAGAAACAGCTCAAATATCCATAAATGGATAAATGGACCAATTGTGGTATGTCCATACAATGGAATATTTAGCCATAAAAAGAAATGAAGTACTGATCCATTAAATGTGAATGAACCCTGAAAACATTATGGTAAGTAAAAGAACCCATACAGAGAAGGCCTCATATTGTATGATACATTTATATGAAAAACCCAGAATAAGAAAATTCATAGAGACAGAAATAATATTAGTAGTGTCTGGTTCTAAGGTAAGGGGAAATAGTAGAGAAAATGCTTAATTGCTATGGGGTTTGTTTTGGGAGTAATGGAAATGTTTTTGAACTAGATAGAGGTGGCGGCTGCATAACATTGTGAATATACTAAATACCACTGAATTGTTCACTTTAAAATGGTTAGTTTCATCTTATGCACATTTTGCTTCAGTAACTTATATCTATTATCTATATCTATCTGTGGTATACTTTCTAAATGTATGTTTCAGATTCTTAATTTAAAAATTAAATATCCAAAGTCTGATATTTCTCAAATGCACCAGTACATGTATACACATACCCCTAAAACTGTTGACATCAAGTTGCACTTTACCTTCATGTGATTCTCACTTTGTGTGCATATGCATGGGGGGGAGGGGGACAATTCAGTAGCATCTACTAGGAAGAAAAACCCAATCCCAAGATACTTTGTGAAATCTAAGAAATACAGTTAAAGTAACACCTACCTGCACCTTTCACAAATATAAGAAAAGCCAAAATCGTTAATGTATGCATGCACAGAAAAATAATGAATGCCAAATTTGGCAACATGAGGTCAGTTCAAAGGATTTATCTATGTGCTGAAAGATGAGCTAGAGCATATAGTGGCCTTTCTTTAGAAAACCAAAAATGGAAAGAAGAAAACAGATAAGCAGGACTGAGGACACTGACCTGGCCTTTTGAATAAAAAACAAAACAAAAGGTTTTTGGTGAATAGTCTGCATTTCAACCATGTTCAACAGGGATTTATGAAGCAGGAGGAGAGATGCTAGGAGAGGGAAAAAGAATAAACGTGGATGTGTTTGTATTCAAATTAATCTCCAGAGTCAACATAATCATTAAATCTCTGAAATTCAAATTTCCACTTCAGTACTTCACTATGAAAAATATTTTCTGAAAAGCAGAGGGAAAATGCCAGGTCTGACTGTTGCAGGGACCTGTAGTATTGGTAGATGAGTGAGGGACATCCTGCCAGCTTTGAATGTCTGGTAGCTTTATTTACAGGCTACCCCAGCTTGGTCCATGGACTGTAGTCTTGCCAAAAGAGCTTGAATTTTGAAGAAGATTGTTTGTGAAGTTATAAATGATCAATTGATGAAAGACAGGCTCACAAGACCAGATAGTGTGGTCATGAGTGAAGGGAGAGTAACTGAGAAAGTCCCCCCTTCTCTCTGACTTGTCATTACTGTTTGATTGTCCCTGGCAGTGTTATAAGTCTACCATGTCCCTTGGGCAGCCTGCCATTTTTGTGATGTGGGGACCAATTAAATTGGGGGTTTACTTAATGGATTAGTGGGGTTGAGGGGCAAAGGTTTACCACAGGGAATAAATTAATGACTAATGTGTTTTTCCCTCCAAGGCTAGAAAAGAGAAATAATAGAAAGGAAAGAGTAAAGCGAAGAGTTAAGACTGGGTTTAAATGGAAGCTTGTGGGTCTCTGAAGATAATTAATTTCTGCTGGCTGGCATGTCCTTTAAACCTGTATGTGTGTAGGGTCAAAAAATGGGAAAATTACTCCCTGCCTCTCTGAGATATTTATTTCCCTCCTATGGTCTTTGCAAATCCCTAGCCCTTAAATAAATATGCAACCAAATAAGGAATTAAATACTACAATATAGATTTAACATAATAGGGGGTTGGGAATAAACCAATGATTTTTTTTCTTGATTCTTACTGCATGAACATTTCAAACATCAGTATTTTGTTGCATAGCTGAGAGCAATAATACCCAGGTTTGTACTACCCATAACAAACTCTGAAATTTTTGTTGGCATAACTTTATTCTGCTAATCTTTGTAATGACATCTGATCTGTGGGCATCTCTACCAAGCCCCCTTTGACAGATAATTTGATCTTCTATTAAAAATATACAAGGAGAGTTAGACATTGGCTGAAGCAGAAGGCATTTTGGTAAGATCAGAGTTATTTCAAGAAATTTTATTGGTCAAGATACCAATTGCATAGTTCACAGAACTAGAATAAATATTCCAAAAATTTACATGGACCCACAAAAGACTCCAAATAGCCACAGAAGTTTTGAGAAAGAACAAAATTGAAGGAATCATGCTATCTGATATCAAACTATACTACAAGTCCATAGTGACCCAAACAGTATTGTACTAGCATAAAAACAGACAAATAGATCAATAGAACAGAATAGAGAGCCTAGAAATAAACTCATACCTCTATGGTCAATTAATATTTGACAAAGTAGGCAAAAACATACAATAGGGTAAAGATAGTTTATTCAGTAAATGATGTTGGGAAAATTGGACAGATACGTGCAAAAAAATAAAACTAGACCACCTTCTTACACCATACACAAGAATAAACTCAAAATGGATTAAATGCTTTAATGTTAGACTCAAAACCATAAAAATCCTAGAAGAAAACATAGGCAGTAAAATCTCAGACATTTCTCATAGCAATACTTTTTCTGACCTATCTCATCAGACAAAGAAAACAAAAGAAAAAATAATCAAATTGGGCTACATTAAACTACAAAGTTTTTAAGAGCAAAGGAAACCAGTAACAATGAAAAGAAAACCCACTGAATTGGAGAACATATTTGCAAATAATACATCTAATAAAGGTTAATATTTAAAATTTATAAAGAAATCATACAATTTAACACCTTAACATACAACTCATACAACCAAAAACAATCAAACAATCCAATTAAAAAATGGGCAAAGGACCTGAATACACTTCTCCAAAGAGGACATACAGATTTCCAGTTGACATATGAAAAAAGGCTCAAGGTCACTAATTATCAGATAAGTGCAGATTAAAACCACAATGACATATCACCTCACACCTGTCAGAATGTCTATCATTAATAAATCAGCAAACAACAAGTATTGGTGAGGATGTGGAGAATAGGGGACACTTGCCCTAGCTGTTTTGGCTCAGTGGTTAGAGTGTTGGCCTATAGACCAATATATATGGCTAAGTGACCATCTCACAGGCTGATCGGCTGGTGGGTATGACATGCACTGACCATCAGGGGGTGGTGACTTGGCAGCGACAGTTCTTCGGGGATGCACCTCAGAACCAGAGAGGAAGGAGCCCGATTCCTCACGGGGCCGTGGGATTGCACCTTCGGCTGTGGGTTATATTGGTCCTGGGGCACTGTCAGCCTGAATCTGGTTTACTGCCGAGCTGCAGTGACCACAGATGCCCTTTGAGCCATAGTGCTGCCCAGGTGCAGCCAGCTGGGGAGGGACCCAGGAGGTTGGCTCCAGGGCATGTCCGGCCAGTCTCGCCCAGTTCAGCCCCACTGGCCACCTTCTAATTAATTTCCTTTCAATGTGCACGAATCAGTGCACTGGGCCACTAGTTAATAGATAAGTGGATAAAGTAATCTGTTACATTTATACAATGGAATACTATTCTGCATAAAAAAACGAAAATCTTACCCTTTGCAACAGCATTGTCGGACCTGGAAAACATTATGTTAAGTTAAATAAACCAGTCAGAGAAAGACAAGTACTATATGATTTCACTCATATGTGAAATCTAATGAACAAAATGAACTAACAAGCAAAATAGTCCCATAGAAAGCAGGCTGACAGCTGTTGGGGAGGGTGGGGCTAGGTAGGGGTTGGGTAGAGGGATTGAGCAAAAGAGAAAAAAAATAAGAGATCTCATGGACAGGACAACAAAATGGTGATTACTGGGGAGAAGGGGAGGAGGTGGAGGTGGAAGGGAGTATGGGGGGCCTAAATGGTTATAGATGGAGACTTCACTCTGGGTGATGAACACGCAATACAGTGTACAGATGTGTTGTTGAATTGTACACCTATAACCTGTTTAATTTTTCTAACTAGTATCACCCCCATAAATTCAATAAAAAGGAAAATCTAATTTCTCTCTATACTAATAAAAGGGTAATATGCTAATTATACTGGGTCAATCAGACATCTTCTGGTCGCCCTGTCCTCCTTCTGGACAAAGCCACAGTGGCGGGGGCCAAGGCAGAGGTGGTTAGGGGTGATCAGGCCAGCAGGCAGAGTGATTAGGGGCTATCAGGCAGGCAGGCAGGTGAGCTGTTAGGAGCCAGCGGTCCCAGATTGCGAGAGGGATGTCTGACTGCCGGTCTGGGCCTGATTCCAAAGTCGGACATCCCTCGAGGGGTCCCGAATTAGAGAGGGTGCAGGCTGGGCTGAGCCCCACCCCCCATGCAAGAATTTTGTGCACTGGGCCTCTAGTATATATATGAAAAAAACTATTGCCAACTGACCTCTGCAAAAAAAGCAAAGACATTTTATTGGGAGGAAATTTTTATTTTTCCAGATCAATGAGAAAAACAGATTCATGGGCAAAAGCTTCAAAATACTTTGCTAATGCAAATTAGGTATGTTTGGACCAATTCCCTAAGCTTCCATTGCTGATGTCATAGACCACAAATGTCTTACTTGCCTACAATATTGGTCCTGTTGTCACTATTGGAAAATAAATAATTAACTGGATTGGTTCTGGGAAATTTTTAATATCCTAATTAGTTACTAAAGAAGGCTGGAGAACCTTTTGACAATTTCCTTGTATTCTTCTGTTTAATGATGGCTCTAACCTGGCCTGGATAAAGAATAATGGACTAAGTGACCCTCCAAGGTCACTTTCATTTTTGTGATTCCATCACCTAACTCTCCTGATACTTCCCCACTTCCTCTTTCCCACTGAAAATGAGAGAAATAAAAACCAATTTAAGCAATTTGTGATTAACTTCCTTAATTAGCCACCTACACATACCAAGAATATAAGCTCAAAATTACATTACTTAAAAAGTTTTAAAGTGTAATCCCTCCCATCTTATTTTTGATTAGAGGTCCGATGCACAAAGATTCGTGCAAGAATAGGCCTTCCTTCCCCTGACTACCAGCACAGGCTTCCCTCTGGCACCTGGGACCTGGGCCTTCACTCTGGCCACTGCCTTCCACCTTCGCTCCTGCCCTGCTGCCCTCCTATAGCTTCCTCCACCCCCCACAACCCCCCTCAGAGCAACTGTCCCGCCAAGCCCTGGCTGCTCCGTGCCTGTACATGAGCGCTGCCCAGAGGCCTGGAGCAGCCAGGGTGGGACGGAACGCCTGTGTCACAAGTGTCATGGCTCAGCCACCACCATCTTTATCGCATCAATTTGAATATTCCCTCAGAATTGGCTGTGGGCGCCACCATCTTTGTCATGGAGTGATGGTTAATTTGTATATTCCATCTTCATTAGATAGGATTGTCACTTAACCATCAGTAGTGGGTATTGAGAGTTTGTTTCTGAACCCAGGGGCACTTTTATTTCAATATTCAGAGTTATTCAACCACAGGCAAGATGGGGTTTGGCTTAATTCAACTATAAAAAATCTATTCTTTTTTGCAGATGTGAAAATGGTAAGATTTCATTCTTTTATATGACATAGCAAAACTCCATTGTATATATGTACCACATCTTTCATCTATCCATGATCACTTAAGCATAGGGAGTATAGTTAATGATATTGTAATATTATATACTAGAGGCCCGGTGCACAAAAATTTGTGCACTCTGGGGGAAGGGGGGGTCCCTCAGCCCAGCCTGTGCCCTCTCTCAGTCTGGGACCCCTCAGGAGATAATGCCCTGCTGGCTTAGGCCTGCTCCCAGGTGGCAGAGGGCAGGCCCAATCCCTAGGTGCAGCTCCTGGTCGGGCTCAGAGCAGGGCCAGTTGGGGAGTTGGGGAGCCACACCCTGTCATGCACAGAGCAGGGCGGATTGGGAGGTTGCGATGCCACCCTCAGTCATGCTCAGGGTAGGGCCGATTGGGGGATTGGGGCACCGCCCCCGTCACATTCAAGGCAGGGTCAATGGGGTGGTTTTGGCGTCACCCCCTGTCATGCACAGAGCAGGGCCAATCAGGGGGTTGGGGCGCTGACCCTGTCACTCACAGAGCAGGGCCCACCAGCGGGGTTGGGGCTCCGTACCCTGTCACACACAGAGCAGGGTCAATCAGGGGGTTGGGGAGCTCCCCCCTGTCACGCACAGAGCAAGGCCCATCAGGGGGGTTGGGGCACTGCTCCCTGTCACACAAAGAGCAGGGCGGATCAGGGGGTTGGGGCGCCGCCCTCTATCACCCACAGAGCAGGGCCGATCAGGGGGTTGGGGCGCCGCTACTCTCACACTAAGAGCACGGCCGATGGGGAGGTTATGGCTCTACCCTGTCACACACAGAGCAGGGCCTGTGGGGGGTGGGGGGTGGGGCACCACACTCTATCACCCACAGAGCAGGGCCGATCAGGGGGTTGGGGCGCCGCTACTCTCACACTAAGAGCACGGCCGATGGGGAGGTTATGGCTCTACCCTGTCACACACAGAGCAGGGCCTGTGGGGGGGGGGGCGGTTGGGGCCCCGCCCCCTGTCACACACAGAGCCGCAGGGCGATCAGGGTGTTTTGGTGCTGCCCCCTGTCACGCTGATCCCGGTGCCGGGAGGCCTCGCGGCTCCGCTGATCCTGGTGCTGGGAGCCTCGCAGCTCTGCTGATCCCAGTGCTGGGAGGCCTATTACCCTTTTACTATATAGGATAGAGGCCTGGTGCATGGGTGGGGCTGGCTGGTTTGCCCTGAAGGGTGTCCTGGATCAGGGTGGCGGTCTCTACTGGGGTGCCTGGCCAGCCTGGGTGAGGGGATGATGGCTGTTTGCAGCTGGTCACACACCCTTCAGGGTGGGGGTCCCCACTGGGGTGCCTTGCCAGTCTGGGTGAGGGGCTGAGAGCTGTTTTCAGGCTGGCGGGTGACTGAAGCTCCCAACTGCTCCTTTTTTTCTTTTTTTTTTTTTAATTCTGGGCCAGCTTTAGCTCTGGCTCCAGCTCTGATGCCTCTGCTGCTGAAAGCAGGTATCTGGTTTGTTTGGGTTCTATAATCGAAACAATAACTCCAGCTCTGAGATCCAGGCCGGCTGAAAGCAGGTTTCTGGGGTTTTGTTTAGCTTCTATATTTGTTACAATGTTTCAAACTGCAAGCTCAGAGGCCGGCAGCGGCAGGCGGGGAACGTTGGAGTCCTCCGTCACTGAAGCAAGCAAGCCTCATGTTAGCTTCCAGCTGCCTGGCTGCCGGCCGCCATCTTGGCTGGCAGTTAATTTGCATATAGTCCTGATTAGCCAATGGGAAGGGTAGCGGTCATACGCTAATTATCATGTTTCTCTTTTATTAGATAGGATGGTGCCAGTTATTAAAATAATATTGAAATAATTATATATGGTGCCAGATGGGTACTAGACTTATCAGGGGGTCACTTTGTAAGCTATATAAATGTCTGACCACTATGTTGTACATCTAAAAATAGTATAATGTTGGATGTCAACTATAATTTAAATTATTTTAATTAAAAAGAAGTCTATTCCTCTGTACAGCATTGCATCGTATTATCTATGGATATGCAAAAGTAGATGTGTAATGAGTTATTTCAGTTGAGTTGTGTATTAGTCAATTGAGACTTGACTATGTGTGGTAATAACCCCTAAACTTTTAGTGTTTTAACCAAATAGAAATTTATTTTTCATTCTTGTAAATTTTATGAGTCCAGGTGACTTTTCAGGGCACCTGACTTCCATACTGTGACTCAAATTTCTTTGATCTGATATTTTCAACCCTATACCCAAGTTAACATACATTCACTTCCCCTCACAGGCCATGGACCATAACTAATTACCTGGCCCTGCCCAACTTTAAGGGGGACAGAGAGGACCTGAGAAATACATTCTTCCTTGTTTCCAAACGGGGAATATAACTAGATGTAGGTAAATACTAGAAATATATATGACAACTTGTATTAAGTAGGTCTGCCTAAGAAAATTTTGACTCCTTCCTTTAAGGTCTTGATCAAAGTGTTTGTACAAAAGAGGAAGGCAGGCCTATTTATTTGCAAGTTTTAAAAACTGATTTAAGCCAAGTTAGCTGAGGGTCCTAGAAAGTAGTTGAGTAAACTCAATTTAGTAAAAGGAGCTTAGATCAGGTATCTATAAAGTGTACTTTAAGGAAAATTAATACACAAAATCCAAACTTACAAAGTAAATAAGGTGTGTATATTTGAGTAAATAATCAACAAACAGATAATGAGTGCTCATGATATCTGTAGTCTCAAATTTAGAAAAATGATTTGCTGCAGGGTAAACATACCCAATGATATGTTTATTGAGGAGAGAGAGAGAGAGGTCTATGTTAGAGAAACATTGATCAGTTGCCTCCCGTATGCACTCCATCCAGAGATTGAGCCACAACATAGATATGTGCCCTGACAAGGAATCGAACCTTCAACCTTTTGAAGTATGGCAAAATGCTCCAACCAACTGAGTTACCTGGTCAGGGAACTACAGAGGGTTTTTTTTTGTTTGTTTGTTTGTTTTTAATATATTTTCTTGATTTTTTACAGAGAGGAAGAGAGAGGGATAGAGAGTTAGATACATCGATGAGAAAGAAACATCGATCAGCTGCCTCCTGCACACCCCCTACTGGGGATATGCCTGCAACCAAGGTACATGCCCTTGACCAGAATTGAACCTGGGACCCTTCAGTCTGCAGGCTGATGCTCTATCCACTGAGCCAAACTGGTTAGGGCCAGAGTTCTTTTAAGTCAAGGGACAACAAATTTTTTCTGTGAAGGGCCTGATAGTGCATATTTTAGCTTTGTGGGCCACACAGTCCCTGTCACAACTGCTCAACTGTGCCATTGCAGTGTGAAATCAGTCATGGACAGTAAATAAGACAAACAAACAAATAAAAATATTGCTATGTTCCAATCAAACTTTACAAAAATGGACAGTGAGCTTTAGTTTTCAACTCCTGCTTTAAATGGTGGCACTTCCTAATGAAGAAGAAAGTTCATATACACCTTTTTACTATAAGTTGAGCAAAGGCAAAGAAATTAAAAACTGAATCCGTGACGGTCCATCAGAAACAAAGACAAAACTGCTCTGAAATAGTAAGACAATTCCATGGGAAAATTTGGTTTGATATATTTAATTTATCATTTTAAATAAATGATTGACATTTTATATCAAAATATACAACCAAAGGACTTGTATTCATGCATATGAGCATAACCAATGGACACAGACAGAAGAGGGGTGAGGGCATATGCTGGGGTTTGGGAGCATCTTGGGAGAGGTCAATAGGGGAAAAAGGAGACACATATAATACTTTAAACAATAAAGAATTTAAATAAAAACAAAAATATATATATCAGAACCTGTCAATTAGCATGCTTTTGGTCATAAGGAACAGAAAAAACTCAAACTTGCTTATTTATAATTATAAATTTACTAGAGGCCTGGTGCACAAAAATTTGTGCACTCGCGGGGGAGGGGGGGTCCCTCAGCCTGGCCTGTGCCCTCTCGCAGTCTGGGACCCCTTGGGGGATGACCACCTGCTGGCTTAGGCCCGCTCCCTGGGGGGATTGGGCCTAAGCTGGCAATCAGACATCCCTCTGGCAGCCCGGCAGCCCTCGGGGATGTCCACTTGCCAGCGGGGAGCAGACCTAAGCTGTAGTCGGACATCCTTAGCGCTGCTAAGGAGGCAGGAGAGGCTCCCACCACCACCGCTGTACTGGCAGCCATCAGCCTGGTTTGTGGCTGAGCAGAGCTCCCCCATGTGGGAGCGCACTGACCACCAGGGGGCAACTCCTGCATTGAGCCCTCTGGTGGCCAGTGTGTGTCACAGTGACCAGTCATTCCCAGTCTTTCTGCTGTTAGGGTCAGTTTGCATATTACCCTTTTACTATATAGGATAGAGGTCTGGTGCATGGGTGGGGGCCAGCTGGTTTGTCCTGAAGGGTGTCCAGGATCAGGGTGGGGGTCCCGCTTGGGTACCTGGCCAGCCTGAGTGAGGGGCTGATGGCTGTTTTCAGCTTGTCACACCCCCTTTAGGGTGGGGGTCCCCACTGGAGTGCCTGGCCAGTCTGGGTGAGGGGCTGAGGGCCATTTTCAGGGTGACCTGCAACTGAAGCTCCCAGCCTCTCCTTTTTTTCTTTTTTTTTTATTCTGGGATTAATTTTCATTCTATAATTGAAACTTTGTTGCGTCCTGCTCGCTCCAGCTCTGAGGCCGTGGCTGGCTGAAAGCAGGTATCTGGGCTTTATTTAGCTTCTATAATTGAAACATTGTTGCTTTCGGAGCTTAGAACAGGCCGCGGCAGGCGTGGAACCTTGGCTTCCTCCATCACTGGAGCAAGCAAGCCTCCTGCTTGCTTCAGCTGCGTGGCTACCGGCCGCCATCTTGGTTGGAGGTGAATTTGCTTATCTCACTGATTAGCCAATGGGAAGCATAGCAGAGGTATGGTTAATTACCCTTTTTGTCTTTTATTAGATAGGATTAGCCATCTGACTAAAAATTCAGAGGTTGTCTTCATGTGTAGTTTCATCAGTGCCCTAGGTTTATCTTTTTGTTTTCTCTTTTGACTGCCTTTTTGCGAGTATCATCCTTGTCCCCTGGTTGGGAACTCTCATGGTGACATAATGGTTGCCAGAGAGAATGGGTATCTTTCCCTTAGCCATTGAATAAAAACACTGGGCTTCCTCTATTGTATCTATTCTTAAAGCAATTAAGGTGACATGGGCACAGAATTATTTCTCTAGCTCAAACCAGTGAGGGTGCATTCCTGAAGCTAGGGTTGGGATCAAGCCACCTACCTCAAACAACTGAATAAATATTGAAGAAGGAACCCATTACCTTCTACAATGAACTCTTTTTACTCTGGTGTTTATCCTGTTGTTACTTATTGTAGCATATGTCTAGAAAGAGGTGGAGCATCATAGAATAATTTTTATTAGTAGTAAGAATCTCAACCCAAAGGCCCTTAAATGTGAGTACCATGTTGCAACTTTTGCTGAAAGCCAATTTGACACTGTAAGAAGTCCCCAGGTTGCCTCAGGGGAGATTAGATTTCCTGCTGGAAGGGACGGTTGTTACAAAGTTCATTGACTATTTCTGTGGATTCCTGCAGAGATAGCCAAACTAGGCATAATTAAGGTATACAAGAACTGCAAAGGAATGAATGTGTTGTGAGGGGACTAAACAGAGAAAGCTAAGCTAATATCCAGTGCTACATTCTAAGGTCTCAATCTGGGCTCATTTTGATAGTATTTTATTTTTACACCTCAAAATACTATGCTCATTTTTGTTTGCCATGTCTCAAAAATTCATCAGAGTTTAAGAATTTCCAGAGAAAATTACAATTGGCTCATCTGTTACTAATTCCAGAATTAGAGGCAAACCCACATCACTGGGTTTATTAATGTCATTGATGTAACAGCACCTCAAAATTTCCAGTGTATTTTGGAGAGATCCAAGATGGACTAAAATATTGGGATTTTTCCACATAGTTTTATATAGTTTTTTTTAGAGAGAGTGGAAAGAAGGTGGGATAGAGAGAAAGAGAGAGAGGGGGAGGGAGGAAGAGAAGGAGAAACATCAATGTGAGAGAGACACAATGAATAGGCACATATATTGGTTGCCTCCCTTACACATCCCAACTGTGCCTGGGGATCGAACCTGCAACCCAGGTATGTATCTTTGACAGGGAATCTAACCTGAGATCCTTCAGTGAGCAGGCTGATGCTCTAACCACTTATCACACTGCCCAGGGCAAATATTGGGACTTTTAAATCTGGAAAAATGAAGACTGAAGGAATATCATTAAAGCCTGTAAAATAATAAATGAATTGAACGCATGCACAAACATATTCACCAAATCCTACTATATCAGAACCAATAGAAATATTTTTTCTCAACAACTTTAAGGCAAATGAAAAGACACACCCCTTCATAAAAGGAGAAATCAATTTGTAGCAATCATAAATGCTCCCAGAAATTGCTACTAGCTGAAAACATACCCTAAAAAAACCCCACAAAAAAACAAACAAGTTTATATTATTTTAAAACTGGCCTATCTATAGTGAATAATGAATGGAAATGAAGATGTTTTCTAGATTACTTCTAGATGTTTTCCAGATGTTTCCTTAAATTTGTAGGTTAGTGGCAAAAACAACAGCTTTGCTATACTTTTTACCATGCCACTCTATGGCTCATGTAGCAAAGCTTGTGTTTTATTTTTTACTAGAGGCCTGCTGCATGAAAATTCATGCACTGGAGGGGGGGTCCCTCAGTCCGGCCTGCCCCCTCTCTCAGTCCAGGAGCCCTCAGAGGCAGGAGGCAACCCAGCGATCAGGGGAAAGCGACACCCCATCACACCTCTGCTGCTGCCACTGTCGGCAGCGCAAGCCTCAGCCGGCCCTGTTTACCTGAGCCTTGGGAGCCCTGGGTGGCTGGGAAGCCGCCATCTGAGGCTTGCCTGTGCCTTGGGCCAGCCCTGGCTGGCTGGTGGGCTAAGGGGACTGGGGACTCCGGAGGTAGGCCTGCCACACTGGCGGTGCTGAGGGGACTGGGTGCCACCATCTTGTGGCTGTGGGCGCTGCCATCTTTGAGGGTGGGGCAGTCAGCATATCCCCTGGTTATTGGCTGTGGGCACTGCCATCTTTTAGGGCGGGGTAGTCAATTAGCATATTCCCTCCTTATGGGCTGTGGGTGCTGCCATCTTTGTGATGGTGTGAGGGTCAATTAACATAATCCCTCTTTATTAGATAGGATTGTTCTAAAAATCTATTTTTTTTGCCTACTGCAGCTATTTGCTCATAGCTTACAAGCAGGTCAGTTTTAGAATACTTTCACCCTAATTTTCCAATGAACTGGGAAGAGCTTAAAAATATGCATAGAAATAAAACTTAGTGGAGTTACCTGTACAAAAACATGACCACAGAACTGTGTAATTTTACAAGCACCCTTCTTTAAGACTTAGAAACTTATTCACAATAAAATTTGACCATATGCTAGTTATAAAATCTAGATTTTCTCAAGGATAGGTTTGAAATTTAGCTATGTATTTGATAAGCATTATTATGTAGGATTGGGGTGCACTCTCACACCTGGTCCTTCTTTTGTTCTCTCTGGACAGTATACAAAGCACAATATCTTGCTGAAATAGCTGTCATTGACTAGATCTGGGCAGTAGCATTTCCTTGCCTTGCTCCTAGGTGCCTTGCTCAGTGCCCTGCCAGCATAGCATTACCTAATCCTCATCCTGATTGCAGGGGTCAGAAGACTGTTTTCTATAAAAGACAAAATAGTAAATACTTTAGATTTTCAGGCCATATAGTCTCTATTGCAACTACTCAAGTTTGCCAGTATAGCATGAATGTAGCCATGGATGGCCTATAAACAAATAAGCATAGCTATATTCTGATAAAATTTTGTTTATAAACTCAAAATTTGGATTTCATGTCATTTTCATGTGTCATTAAATATTATTTTTTTCTGGGTCATTTAAAATGTGAAAAACGACATAGCATGGCTTATTTGGAGAGAGAAGATGGCGCCCGAGAGGAAGGCAGGGTGGGAGAGAGTGTGAGAGTGCGAGGGAATGATAGAGGAGTGTGTGGATGTGTGTAGTGTGTGTGTGTATGAGCTAGGGACAGTTAGATTCTGCAGGTCTTCTAAGGGGCTGCTAAACCAGGCAGTCTTAGATGGTGGAGCCCTGCTCCCAGCGTGGACACTCCTGGGCAGCCAGCACAGGAACAGAGACTATGCCATCTTGAGAAACAGAGCTGCTTGAGACTAGGATCCTGGCCTCAGCACCACCCAGTCTGGTCTCAGATGCAAATCAGGACTCTGCAGCCACTGGGGACAGAGACCTTCGGCCATAGCTACAGAGCCACAAACACCAAGAGCCCAGAAATCACCGTGGCAGATCCCTGAGGAACAGAGCCCACCCCGCTCCCCTCAGGCTCGTGGGCAGCGCCATAGTAACTGATAGACCCACCCCTTGACCTGGCCTCAGTGCTGCTACAGGTACCTTAGCCTGGAAGTGCTTGAACACTGGGAACTTGTCCCGCACAGCGCCTTGGCCTGGAAGTGCTGGAACACCAGGAACTTGTCCTTTATAGCATAAGCTAAGGGAGCCTTGGCCTGGAAGTGCGCAAACACCAGGAACTTGTCCCTTGCAGCGCAGGCTAAGGGAGCCTTGGCCTGAAGTGCGTGAACACCGGGAACTTGTCCAGCGCAGCGCAGGCTAGGGGAGCCTTGGCCTGGGAGCTAACACATGAACACTGGGAACTTGTTCCTCACAGCACGGGCCCCAGGACCCCAATTCTCCAGGCAGGAGGCAACACCAAGCACCAGTGACTTGACTGTGTTTATCACCTGTGCCTGGGATCCCTGATTCCCTGTGCATTCATACTAAGAGCCAGTGACTCCAATTCTTGGTGCATGTGCATACAGGGACCCTGATTCTCAATGCAATTCTGCGCGAAGCAACAGATACTCTGATACTGGATTCTTGGGGAACTCTGACTCCTGGTGCACCCTAGGGGGCTCTAATTTTCAAGACACTCCAGGGGTGTCTCTGTTTCAGCACAGTGCAGGTGGGGTCCCTGATTCTAAGTGCGCACATGAGGCCACATTGAGCACTGGTAACATTGACTCTGAGCGAGCCTGATTCCCACAAACCCACCACAACCTCACATCTTAGTGTCAGAGCTCTTAAGTGACACTAGGGTGGTGTGAAGCTCCTACTGTACACGGCCCAGGCCCACGCAACTAGACGTTTGAACCATTTGGAGATAATCAGAATGCGGGGAAGACAGAACCCACAGAGGAAAGAAAATGAGGAGTCGCCAAGAAAGGAAATTAATGAAATTGAAGCATGCAGCATGACAGAAAAAGAATTCAGAGTAGTGGTTTTACAATTCATTCACTGGATGGATGAGAAAATCAACAACCTATGCAAACATCAGGAAGAAATAAAAAATGATATAGTTAAAATCAAAAACACCATGGAAGGTTTCAACAGTAGACTAGAAGAAGCAGAGGACCAAATTAGTGAGTTAGTAGATAAGGTAGAGAAACAAGTTCAATCTGAACAACCACTGGAGAAAAAAATTAAAAAACAGGAGGAGAGCCTAAGGGAGCTTTGGGACAACATGAAATGAAGTAACATACGCATAATAGGGCTGTCAAAAGGACAAGAAGAGCAGCAAGGATTAGAAAATCTATTTGAAGAAATAATGACAGAAAACTTCCCTGATATGGGGAAGAAAAAAGTTACACAAGTACAGAGAGTCCCAAGCAAGATGAACCACAAAAGACCCACACCAAGACATGTCATAATAACGATGGCAAATGTACATGACAAAGAGAAAATCTTAAAGGCTGCAAGAGAGAGACAGAGAGTTACCTACAAAGGATCCCCCATCAGATTATGAAATCATTTCTCAAGAGAAACACATCAAGCTAGAAGAGAATGGAAGGAGGTATACAAAGTGTTGCAAAGCAAAGGGCTGTGTCCAAGAATACTCTCTCCAGTAAGACTATCAATCAAAATTGAAGGGGAAATCAGGAGCTTTGAAAACAAAAAAAGGCTAAGGGAGTTTATCACTACCAAGCCAGCAATGCAAGAAATGTTAAAGGGAATGCTGTAAAAAGAAGAAATATAAAGGTAAGAAAGAACACAGGCAAAAAAATAGAAATGACTACAAGCAAGTACCTTTCAATAACTTTAAATGTAAACAGACTAAATGCTCCAATCAAAAGACATTGAGTGGCTGAATGGATAAAAATGCATGACCCAAATATATGCTGTCTACAAGAGACCCACCTCAGAACAAGGGACCCACACAGACTGAAAGTGAAGGGATGGAAAAATATCTTTCAGGAAAATGGAAATGAAAAAAAGCTGGGGTAGCAATACTTATATCTGACAAAATAGACCTCAAAGTGAAGGCCATAACAAGAGATAAGGAAGGACACTTCATAATACTGAAGGGATCGATACAATAAGAGGATATAACCCTGATAAACATATATGCACCCAATGCAGGAGCACCCAAATACATAAAAAACCTCCTGGAAAATAACAAGCGAGAGATCAACAACAACACAATCATAGTAGGGAACTTAAAAACACCACTGACATCACTATATAAATCCTCTAGAAAAAAAATCAGCAAAGATACAGCAATCCTAAATGACTCACTAGATCAAATGGACTTAATTGACATCTTCAGAACATTTCACCCCAAAACCACGGAATATACATTCTTCTCAAGTGCACATGGGACATTTTTAAAAATAGACCACATATTGGTTCACAAGCAAAATATCCCCAAATTCAAGAAGATTGAAATCATACCAAGCATCTTCTCAGACCACAATGGCATAATATTAGAAATAAACTACAATAAAAACAATCTAAAAAACTCAAACACTTGGAAGCTGAATAGCATGCTACTAAGTAATGATTGGGTTACCAATGAGATCAAAGAAGAAATTAAAAACACCCTGGAAACTAATGACAATAACAGCACAACAATCTAAAATCTATGGGACACAATGAAAGCAGTCCTGAGAGGGAAGTTTATAGCACTACAGGCCTACATAAAAAAAAAAAAAAAAAAAAAAAAAAAAAAAAAAAAGATAGTAAATCATATAACTATACAACTCAAAGAATTAGAAAGAGAACAACAAGAAAAGCACAGAGTGAGCAGAAGGAAGGAGATCATAAAGATCAGAGCAGAAATAAATGACATAGAGACCAAAAAAACCATGCAAAAGATCAATGAAACCAAGAGCTGACTCTTTGAAAGGATAAGCAAGATTGATGAGCCTCTAGCCAGGCTCACCAAGAAGCACAGAGAGCGGACTCAAATAAACAAAATCAGAAATGAAAGAGGTGAAATAACAGCAGACCCCACAGAAATACAAAGAATTGTTAAAAAAATACTATGAATAACTCTACTCTAACAAACTAGACAACCTGGAGGAAATGGATATATTCCTTGAAAAATACATTCTCCATAACTCAATTCGGAAGAATCTAAAAATCTCAATAGGCCAATAACTATGGAAGAAATTGAAGTAATCATCAAAAAGCTTCCAGCAAACAAAAACCCGGGGCCTGACAGCTTCACAGGGGAGTTTTACCAAACATTCAAGGAAGAACTAAAACCTATCCTCCTCAGACTATTCCAAAAAATTCAAGAGGAAGGACCACTTTCCAGGTCATTCTATGAAGCCAGCATCACCCTAATACCAAAACCAGATAGAGACAACACAATGAAAGAGAATTATAGGCCAATATCCCTCATGAACATAGATGCCAATATACCCAACATAGCAAATCGGATCCAACAATACATCAGAAATATCATACACCATAACCAAGTAGGATTTATCCCAGGGATGCAAGGATGGTACAATATCCACAAATCAATAAACGTGATACATCCCATAAATGAATTGAGAGATAAAAATCACATAGTCATATCAATTGATGTAGAAAAAGCATTTGACAAAATTCAACACCCTTTCTTGATAAAAACTCTCAGCAATGTGGGAATAGAAGGTTCATTCCTCAACATAATAAAAGCCATATATGCCAAACCCACAGCCAACATCATAATCAATGGGAAAAAACTAAAACCATTTCCCCTAAAAACAGGAACAAGACAGGGATGCTCCCTCTCACCACTCCTGTTCAACATAGTACTGGAAGTACTAGCCATTGCAATCAGACAAGAAGACGAAATAAAAGGCATCCAAATTGGAAAAGAAGAAATAAAACTGTCCTTATTTGCAGATGACATGATACTGTACATAGAAAACCCTAAAGACTCCATCAAAAAATTATTAGCCTTAATAAATGAATTCGGCAATGTAGCAGAATAAAAAAATAATGCCAAGAAATCTGAGGCATTTCTTTACACCAATAGTGAACTTACAGAAAGGGAGACTAAAAAAGCAATCCCATTTACCATCACACCAAAAAACATTAAGATACCTCAGAATAAACTTAACTAAGGAGGTAAAAGACTTATATTCGAAAAACTATAGAACACTGAAAAAAGAGATAGAGGAAGACATAAACAGATGGAAGAACATACCGTGTTCATGGATTGGTAGAATCAACATCATCAAAATGTCCATACTACCCAAAGCAATCTATAGATGCAATGCAATCCCCATTAAATTACCAATGGCATATTTCACAGATCTAGAACGAACATTCCAAAAATTCATCTGGATTAAAAAAACACGTCGAATAGCTACAGCAGTCCTGAGAAAGAAGAACAAAGTAGGTGGGATCTCAATACTAGATATTAAACTGTATTACAAAACCACTGTTCTTAAAACAGCTTGGTACTGGCACGAGAACAGACATATAGATCAATGGAATAGAATAGAGAACCCAGAAATCGACTCAAACCACTATGCCCAATTAATATTCGACAAAGGAGGCAAGAGCATACAATGGAGTCAAGACAGTCTCTTCAATAAATGGTGTTGGGAAAATTGAACAGGTACATGCAAAAAGATGAAACTAAACCACCACGTCACAGCATACACAAAAATAAACTCAAAGTGGATAAAGGGCTTAAACGTAAGACGGGAAACCATACAAATACTAGAGGAATCCACAGGCAATGAAATTGCAAACATATGCTGAAGGAATTTCTCCTGTGATACTGCTCCTAGGGCAATGGAAATTAAAGAGAAAATAAACAAATGGGACTACATCAAAATAAAAAGCTTTTGCACAGCAAAGGAAACCATCAACAAAACCACAAATAGGCCCACTGCATGGGAGAACATATTTGCCAATGATATCACCGATAAGGGTTTAATCTCCAACAGTTACAGGGAACTCATTCAACCTAACAAAAGGAATATAAACAATCCAGTCAAAAAATGGGCAGCGGACCTAAATAGACACTTTTCAGAAGAGGACATACAGAAGGCTGAAAGACGTATGAAAACATGCTCAAAGTCACTAATTATATGAGAGATGCAAATCAAAACAACAATGCGGTATCATCTCACACCTGTCAGACTGGCTATTATCAACTAATCAACAAACAACAAGTGTTGGAGAGGATGTGGAGAAAAAGGAACCCTTCTGTACTGTTGGTGGGAAAGCAGACTGGTGCAGCCACTGTGGAGAATAGTATGGAGTTTCCTTAAAAAACTAAAAATGGAACTCCCATTTGACCAGGTGATCTCACTTCTAGGAATATATCCCAAGAAGCCAGAAACACCAATCAGAAAGGATATATGCACCCCTATGTTTGTAGCAGCACAATTCACCATAGTTAAGATTTGGAAACAGCGTAAGTGTCCATCAGCAGATGAGTGGATTAAAAAACTGTGGTACATCTACCCAATGGAATACTACGCTGTGGTAAAAAAGAAGGAATTATTGCCATTTGCAACAGCATGGATGGAACTGGAGAGCATTATGCTAAGTGAAATAAGCCAGTCAGAGAAAGATAAATACCACAGGATCTCACTCATTTGTGGATTATAGAGAACAACATAGACTGATGAACAGGGACAGATCCAAAGACAGAGAAACCTATCAGACTATCAATCCCCAGAGGGAAAGTAGGGGATAGAGGGGGTAAGGGGGAGAGATCAACCAAAGGACTTATATGCATGCATATAAGCCAAATGAATGGACACGGACAGCAGGGGGATGAGAGCATGAGTGGGGGTGGGCGGCGGGGAGGTTGAGGGTTAATGGGAAATGAGAAAACATTTGTAATACCTTAACCAATAAAGAAATTAAAAAAAAAACTCAAAAAAAATGTGAAAAACATTCTTATCTCATGAGCCATACAAACTCATGGAGTTGGCTGAGTTTGGCCTGTGAGTATAGTTTGCAGACCCCTAATAGTTGGTGAAAGTATCAAGAGGGAGGAAGGGTCAATGTTTTGACTTCCCTCAATATTATTTACTTCTAGTGCTCCTATATTGTGAATATCAGTCTTGTTTTGTGCTTGTATGTTTCCTTACTTAAGGAGGTAACTGTGTTCATATGTTTAAAAGATAAAAGACCCAGAGAAGGAAGTTTGTGTTTTGTCTTTCATTATATTACTTTTTCACAGTACATATTTGGAAACTGTAGTAAAGCATATCATGCATTTCCTCATGCATTATTTTATGATAAAAGCCTACATATAGCATCACATGATATATGATTATCACTAAACAGTAAATCCTAAGTGTACAGACACAGGACATGCACAGACACAAGCAGAATTTGAGAAATAAGTGGATTGTACAACAAGAAGCATATATGGTAATGTATTGCACAGGATATAGTCTAATGATATATTTTGTTTCCAAAATGTTTATTACTATTGATTACAAAAATATAATTGTTAAGTTTAACATTAATGGTAATAATAACAAAAGAGAAATTAAGTAATAGGGAAGCCTCTGAAAATGTATTTTCTTTCTTTGCCATGCAATGGAAGAGCAGTCATTCCCTTCTCCTCAGGTCATTATTCAGCCAGTATGAACAGGAACAAGCATACTAGTTGTTTATGGCTGACATATTGAGTCTTGGGAAAGAACATAAAAACAAAGCTAAAGTATAAAGTGACATCATCAATTATATAAGCAATTAAAATTAATATGGTTAGCTTCCAGAGCTATGGAGGATGAAATATAATTATGGTCATTTTTTAGAATGATTTAAGATAAATATAAATATCCTATTACTAATCCCTAGAAATTCTGATAAAATATAACATATAATAAGCAAGAAATTCCAACTTGTCAGAAATAAAAAAAGAAACCTAAAACTGCCAGAGGTGGGGTGCATTATGGTCAGACTGTACAAAGAAACTCTCAACAAAATTTAAAAATTTATATAAAAATGATTTTCTCTGATGAAACTGCAATAAAGATATAAATCAATTCTAAAATTACATTAGAATCCTAGTGAATTTTGAAATTTAAGTGTGTAAATTTTAAAAATTTTGAAATTTAAAATTTATACCCTTTAATATAATCCATTGGTTGAAAATAAATCATATAGGAAATTATAAAATCATTGAGAAGTGAACAACATTGATGACATTACATACCAAAACTTGTGGAATGCTCCTAAGGCCATATTATTAGCTTCAGATCAGAAGAGAAGGAAAACCAACGTTAATGGACTGTGTCCACTTTAAGGAGTTAGAAAACAAACAACAGAGTTGACCCCCCAAATAAATAGATAGATAGATAGATAGATAGATAGATAGATAGATAGATAGATGATAGATAAAATAAAGGAAGGAAGTGAAGTTAGAAGTAGAAATTAATGAGACAGAGAATAAGAAAACAATAGTGAAGATCAACAAAAGCAAAATCAAGCCTTTGAAAGGAATAGTAAAGAAGACTAACAAAATATACTTATGGTTATATAGATTTTCCAAAGAATTGGCAAATGATCAATATTAGAAATGAAAAAGTAGATACAATCAACTTTAAAAAGCACACTAACAATACCTTGAATAACTTTGTAAATAAATCTGAGAATTACACAAATGAATACTTCATACAATAATAAAACTTACTAAAACCATCTCAAGGAGAAATAAATGACTTGGATAAATATTACCATTAGAGACATTCTGTCAAGAGTCAAAAATTTAGTACAAAAAATATCATCAGGTCTAGAGCATTTCATGTCAGTTTACCAAATTTTCAAGAAAGAAATAATTTTTTGTATGCAAAATCTTTCAGAGAACAGTAAAAGAAAGAAACCTCCTTTCAACTAATCTTTAGAATCTAATAAAATCTTGTTACCTAAGCTAGATAGACATACTTTGAAAAAGATAAATTACAGGATGGATTCACTTATGTATAAGGAAATATAATTGAACTATCAATGGGTCTGTTCTGCCCATCACTACTTGAGCCAATTAAGCAGAGACAAGGTTGAATCATATATGAGGTTTTATTCCAATACTGCTGGCAGTATGGGAGAGCAGCAGGTCATCCACAAAAATCTGCTCTGCACTCCACCATAAGCCGGCTGCTTATATAGGTAGAAGGACAAAGATTACATGGGAAGTAGGAAAAAGTGTATGCCAAATGGGCAGTTTACAGGTAATTCAGGGTGGAGGTTTGCAAGGCCTATGGGTATGCAAAGGCTGGAGGTCTTCAAAGGGCTGGCACCTCTGGTTTCTGCAACAAGATTGTTAATCTTTCCATGACATAGGCAGCTCCCAGATGGAGAGGATGGGCCACATTTCCAGGTGAGCTCCCAGGTCCCAAGTGTAATTCCCATCCAGGTTAGAATGTGCCTTCTTTAATTATAATAAAACAACCATGGTTAATAGAACATGATTAATATTTCTTACAATTATAGCTGGTCCTTAATATTCTATTTCTGCCCCATCAGAAACAAAAATCAAATATATCAACAAATTGAATTCATTAATGAATTTGATTAATAAAATACCACCTCATGCTAATTTGGATTTATGTCAGATATATTAAAGAATAGTTTAACATTTAAAAATTTATTAATGCTTTTGATCACCTTAAAGAGGAGTTGTATAACCTTTTCAACAGGTTAAAATAATTTAATATGTAATTCAATATTATTTTATGATTTAAAGAATTCTAGCAAACTAGGAATAAAAATAGGGCTATTAAAATTGAATAAATGTTATTGACTAAGAAATATTTGGAAATAAATAATGTTGCCCACTATCATTGCCTCTATGTAACAAACACTATAAAAATAAAAATTAAAGTTATAATCATTGGAAAAGAAAACAAAGCAAAACTGTTAAGAAAATGATTGTATTTGTAATCATTTATAATGTCTTCATAATCAAATTGTCTTTAAAGAAAATTTCAAATAATCTAGTCAGGTAAACAAACTTAAAAGGAATTCTGGATATAAAATATAAAACAAATGACCATTAAACTTCTAGAATATCACATAGGAGTTTATCTTCATAACCTGCAGTTGGGAAACGAGTTCTTCATCAATATTATAAACTTCTACTCTGGGAAGGACACTGTGAAAAGAATGAAAAGATAAGCCATAGACTGAAAAACATGTGCAAATCACATATTTGATAAAAAAACTTGTATCCATCCTGTGTAAAAGAAGTCTCAAAACTCAGCAATAAGAAAACCAGCAACCCATGTAAAAATGGACAAAAAGGAGACTAACAGAGGGCAAATAAATACATGAAAATATGTTCAATGCCATTAGACATTAGGAAATAGAAATTAAAGCCACAGTGAGATGCCACTACAGATCTATAAGAATGACTAAATACTTTTTTAGAAAATGCAGTATCAGTCACAGTGAGAATGCAGAACAACTGAAACCTACATACATTGCTAGTGACGATGTAAAATGGTACAGCCACTCTGAAGAACAGTTGGGAAGTTTCTTATAAAATTAAACATGTAATTCTATAAACCTACCAATTGCACTTTTGGACATTTATCCTAGAGAAATGAAAACTTATGTTTACACACAAACCTGTACATGAATGAAAGCTTTATTTCGAATAAGCCAAGTTGGAAGCAACCCAAATATCCATCAACAGATGGATAAAAAATATTGTAGTATCTATATATATAAAAGGCTAAGTGACCATCTGAACATCCGACTGGTAACTATGACTCGCAATGACCACTAGGGGGCAGATGCTCAATGCAGGAGCTGCTGAGCGGCTCTTGGGTGATGCACCCCGGGAACCAGAGAGGAGGGAGCCCGATTCTGGGGTGCATCACCCAAGAACTGCCCTCTGGCAATCTGAAACCCCTCAGGGGATGTCGGAGAGCCAGTTTTGGCCCAATCCCTGCAGTCCAGGCCAAAGGATCCCACCTGCTGGAGGGTCCCCGCTCACTCTGTAGACGCCCTTTGAGCCAAGGCGCCACTGGCCTGTGAGGGACTGTGCGAGGTTGGCTCCATGGCATGCCCGGCCAGTCTCGCCCAATCCCACCCTATCAGCCACCTTCTAATTAATTTCCTTTCAATATGCATGAATCCATGCACTGGGGCACTAGTATTCACATAATGGCATACTACTTAATAAGAAAAAAAAATGAACTTTTGATCAACTTCGCTGATTCATAAAGGCAGCATGCTGAATTAAAGAAACCAATCTCAAAAAAGTTTACATACTTTATAATTTCATTTATATGACATTCTCAAAAAGACAAAACCACAGTGGTAGAGTGGTTACTAGGGTTTAGGAGTGGAAGGAGGATGGATATAAAGGGGTAGCATGAGGTCATGTTTTAGGATGAGGGAGTTGTTCTGTATCCTGATTGTGGTCTTGGTTACGTCTATACATGTAAATTCATAGAACTATCAAGAGTGATACTCTCAAAATGTTTTGTTTGAATGGTAGATTATACAGTTACCCTAAATATGACGCCATTTGTTTTTGTTTTAAGGTGTGTAAAGTAAAAGTAAAAAATATATATATTGTTTTCATTTAGCAATCACATATAAAAGCATAGAATATGTATGGCCTACATGTTTTCCCCTAGCGAGAGGAAAGAAATGGAGCTTTAATGTCATTACTAAATGTGACAAAATTTTAAATTAAAAAATTGAAAAATAAATACAAGGAGGATCTCAATGGAAAAAAAAATAATACAGTAATTTTTAATTTATAGCTTATGTCTGTGTTAGAACTTGATCAGTTCTTGAGGCAAGTGGGTCATTGGAAATGTTGGTTGTTCTCTTATGTTGTTGAAAAGTGAAATGGTAAGTGCTAATGTTATTGCCTGTCCTCTGACTGTTCTGACTGAAAAGTCCCCATTATCTGATGCATATGAATGGTGTTTGTTAAAGAAGTCTGGGCTTGACAATTATATGAACAATAGCTATCTTGAGGAAAGGAATCACTATTACTCTAATATCAGAGATAAAATATAGATATAGTAGAAATTACAGATACAAAGACTAGAATATGTTATTGTCATCCACTGCTTTAATAGAAAATAAAAATCAGGTCATTAGCATCCTATGAGCAGGTTCTGTTTGGAAGTATGACTTGGTATAATAATGTGACTTGCTGTTTGCCTTTGACTGAAAGAAGACAAAGGGGTTTATAAGTGAAATTTTTATTTGATAACTTTTCATATATAATTTTTTCCTACAATCCATTTGCAAAACTCCTTAAAGGACAAATCTTCACAAACTAAGATTTTTTTTTTAAGTTCTCACTTCAGTCAGGGTAATGCAAAGGAGGCTTTTCCCCTTTTGTAAAAATGTCATTATAAACCATCAGCATCTCTTCCCCAAACCCCACTTCCTCTGAAAAAGGAGACATGGCTCTCATTTGGGTATTACAATGACATCTCAATGTTACATTCTTTAATTTGGTTCTCTTTTTCTAAAAACTACTTTATTGAGCTATAATTTACATGCCATACAATTCAGTTCAATTCAAACTTGGCCCAACGAAGTACTGATGGGGTGGTCATAATAATCTGGCCACTCATCATAATATATAGCCCATGTTCAAAGGCTGTTAAATTGCATTGTTTACCCATATCTTCAGAAAAAAATCACTGTCATAGTAAACAACCTGCTTCCATATTTATAATGATTTGGCCCTCTCACAACTTCAGCGCAAAATTATAGCTAATTTGCCTACAAACATCAGGTGATCATAATAATCTGGCCACTCACTATATATTGATTTCATAGAGAGGAAGGGAGAGGGAGAGAGAGATACATCAATAATGAGAGAGAATCATCAGAATCATAAATCAGCTGCCCCCTTCACCCCCTACTGGGGATCAAGCCTACAAACCAGGCATGTACCCTGACTAGGAATCAAACCATGACCTCCTGGTTCATGGGTCAACATTCAACCTCTGAGCTATACCAGCCAGGCAAAAGTTTTAAATTTTGACGATGTCCAATTTATCTTTTTTGTTGTTGTTGTTGCTCACACTTTTTGTGTCATATTTAAGAATCTTTGCAAAATATGAGATTGTGAAAAAAATTATCCCTCAAGTTATCTTGAAAAAAGTCTTATACTTTTTGCAATTAAATTTAGATCTTTGATCCATTTTGAGTTAATTTTTATATGTTGTGTGAGGTAAAAGTCCAACTTCACTCTTTTGCATGTGGATGGATATCCATTTGTCTCAGAACCATTTGTTGAAAAAACTATTCTTTACCTGTTGATGGTTTTGGCACCCTTGTCAAAAATAAGCTGACCACTTGTGCATCAGTTAATTTCTGGATTCTATGCTCTATTCCATTGATCTATATATCTATCCTGTTCTAGTACCAAATTATCTTGATTATTTATTTTGTAGCAAATTTTGAAATTTGGAAGTGTAAGCCCTAATTTATTCTTTTTTTCCCCATGATGATTTTGACAGTTCTGGGTCCCCTGCAATTCCATATGAAGTTTAGAATAAGCCTATCAATTTATATAAAGAACCCAGCAGGGATTCTGATAGAGATTGCTCTTATCTGTAGATTAGTTTGAGGAGTATTGCCATCTTAACAATGTTGTAATCCAATCCATGAAAATGGGATATTTTTTCAATTTATTTAGATCTTTAATTTTATTTCAATAATATTTTGTAGTTTTCAGTGCATAAGTTTTGCACTTCTGTTAAATTTATTCTGAAATACTGTATTCTTTTCAGTGCTGTTGTGAATGGAATTGTTTTCTTAATTTCAATTTTTGATTGTTCATATACAATTAATTTATGTGTATTGATCTTGTATCGTGTTCTCTTGCTGAATTTATTTATTAGTACTAATGTTTTTTTTTAATTCTCACTGGAGGATATGTTTTTTATTGATTTTTAGAGAGAAAGGAAGGGAGAAGGAGAAGTACTAATACTTTTTTTAGTACATCCCTTAGCATTTTCTATATGAAAATTCATGTGAATAGAGATAGTTTTACTTCTTGTCCAATCTGGATAACTTTTGTTTATGTATTTTCTTTTCTAATTGCCCTACCTAGAACCTCCAACATTGGAATGGTGAGAATGGAAATATGGTAGCCCCCTTCCCATATCCATGGGGGATACATTACAAGACCCCCAGGGGATGCTTGAAACTGCAGATGGCACTGAATCCTATCCTATATAATAAAAGCCTAATATGCAAATTGTCCCCTCGGGTAGTCATTCAACTAGGAGTTCGACTGGGAGACTGGGAGTTCGACCTCTCGCTATGACATAGGCTCATGACCAGGTGGTGGTAGGAACATGGCTGGCATCAGCAACGCGGCGCTGGCAGAAGGTGGCAGTGGAGGCACTGCAGTCCCCGATGGGCTCCAATGAGAGCAGGAGAGCATAGTGGAGCAGGTGAGTGGGTGGTGCCAAGCCAAGGTAGGTGCGAAATGGGGCCAATTGCCCTGCTGATTGCCCCACAGATGACGACCAGCAGCAGTGGTGGGGAGCAGGGCCGCCGCCTGGCTCCCAGGTGCTGAAGGAGCCTGGCAGGGGGCCTGACCCCTATTGTTCTCCCCACAGGCAGGATGGTGGAGCAGGTGAGGGGCCAGTGCCAGGCCAAGGCAGAGTGCCAGGCAGGGCTGCGGAGCTGTGAGACTGGGGGCATGAGCTGCGGCTGTGAGGTTGGGTGCACAAGGTGGGGCTCAATCTCCACAGGATACCCTGAGGGACGCCACCCATGCACGAATTCAGCCTCTGCTATATGCTATGTTCCCTCCCTATACATACATACCTTTTAACTTCAAGGAATACTGTATAGCTTTTCTTTGGCATATCTGAATTTTCAGGATCACTACTCTTGCCCTTCAGGGTCATTATAATGTAAAATCAGGTTTACTTGAATGCAATACTCTGATACTGCCACAGTCAATCTGAGAACCAACAAGGTTACTAAGTCACTAAAGGGCAAGTAGTATATACAGTGTGGAGATGCTGGAAAAATGGATGATTCTAGTCCTGGGTCGGGTAGACCATTATGGTGTGAGATTTCATCATGCTACTCAGAATGGTATTCAATTTAAAATTTATGAATTGTTTATTTATAGAATTTTCCAGTTAATATTTTCAGACCACGGTTGACTGCAAATAACTGAAACTGAAAAACAAAACTACAGATAAGGGTAGACTACTCTATTTGCCTCATCCCTGATCTTCATGGGAAAACATCCAGTGTTTCACCATTAAGTGTGATGTTATCTGTGGGTTTTTCATAGGTACTCTTTATCAGACTGAGAAAGTTCCCTTCTATTTCTTGTTTGTTGATGTGTGTGTATGTGTGTGTGTGTGTGTGTGTGTGTGTGTGTGTTTCTTTTTTTCAGTAAAGGGGGTTCGATTTTTGTCAGATGCTTTTTTTAGCCTATTGAGATGATCATGGGAATTTTTTTATTCTATTGATAAAATGTGCTAGAATAATTAATATTTAGATGTCCAACCAATCTTGCATCATAAATCCCATGGGGTCATGATATATAAATCTGTGTATATGTTGCTATATTTAGTTTGCTAGTATTTTTTGAAGTTATTTTGCACTCTTTGTATCCATTCTACTCTTTTAAACACTGGGGAAACAGTATTACTGTAGTATAGTATTTTTTTTTCTTTCCTTATAATGTTGGCTTAATGGGATGGAATGCTCAATTCTGGACCAACTAGATACATAAAATAATCCATGCTAATAACCAAAGGTTCATTGTCATATTCCATTTACTACCAAAATTCAAAGCTACTTTTAAAGTATAAAGTAGGAAACAAACTCTATTTTAATTTTACTTTTTTAAAAATATATTTTCATTGATTTCAGAGAGGAAGGGAAAGGGGAGAGAGATAGAAAAATCAATGGTGAGACAGAATCATTGATCGGCTGCCTCCTGCATGCCCCCTACTGGGGATCGAGCCTGCAACCTGGGCATGTGCCCTTGATCGGGATCGAACCTGGGACCCTTCAGTCCACAGGCAAATGTTCTATCCACTGAGCCAAACCAGCTAGGGCTAATTTTACTTTATTAAGATATAATTGACATATAACATTATATTAGTTTCATGTGTATGACATAATGATTCAATTTTTATATATATTGTAAAATTATTACCACAATAAGGCTAGTTCACATCTATCACTTCACTCGCATAGTTAACAACTTTTCTTATGATGACAAATTTCAAGATCTACTCTCTTAACAACTTTCCAATATATAATTCAACTAGAGGCCCGGTGCATGAATTCATGCACTGGTGGGGTCCGCCTGGCCCGCCCCGATCAGGACCAATTGGGCTGAGCTGTTTGGGGGGAGGGGATGTGGGAGGTTAGCCAGCAGGCCCCATCCGTGATCAGGGTGGGGGGCCCAATTGGGGGTGAGGCCAGCTGGGGGAGGGGCCATGGGTGGTTGGTGGGATGGTCCGGCCATCAATTGGGGTGGGGGGGCTGATCACAGGAGGGGCCAGCCAGGGGGAGGGGCGATGGGTGGTTGGCAGACCAGCCCCACCCCATGGTTGAACTCCTGGTCAAACTCTTGGTTGAAGAGACAATTTGCGTATTAGCATTTTATTATATACTAAAGCTCAGTGCAAAAAAATCTGTGCACTTGAGAGGGGTCTGTCAGCCCAGCCTGTGCCCTCTCACAGTCTGGGACCCCTCGGGGGATGTCCACCTGCTGGCTTAGGCCTGCTCCCCCGGGGATTGGGCCTAAGCTGGCAGTAAGACATCCCTCTGGCAGCCCAGGAGCCCTTGGGGGATGTCCACTTGCCAGTGGGGAGCAGGCCTAAGCTGCAGTCAGACATCCTTAATGCTGCTGAGGAGGTGGGAGAGACTCCCACCACCACCGCTGTGTTGGCAGCTGTCAGCCTGGCTTGGGGCTGAGCAGAGCTCCCCCTGTGGGAGCGCACTGACCACCAGGGGACAGCTCCTGCACTGAGCATCTGACCCCTGGTGGTCAGTGTGTGTCATAGTGACCAGTCATTCCCAGTCATTCTGCTGTCAGGGTCAACTTGCATATCACCCTTTTATTATACAGAATAGATGCCTGGTGCATGGGTAGGGGCTGGCTGGTTTGTCCTGAAGGGTGTCCCAGATCAGGGTGGGGGTCTCACTGTGGTGCCTGGCCAGCCTGGGTGAGAGGCTAATGGCTGTTTTCAGGCTATCCACACCCCCTTCAGGGTGGGGGTCCCCACTGGGGTGCCTGGCCAGCCTGGGTGAGGAACTAATGGTGGTTTGCAGGCTGGCCACAGCCCCTTCTGGGTGGCGGGTCCCGCTGGGGTGCTTTGCCAGCCTCGGTGAGGGGCTGAGGGCCGTTTTCAGGCTGGCCACACCCCCTTCAGGGTTGGGGTCCCACTGAGGTGCCTGGCCAGCCTGGTTGAGGGGCTGATGGCTGTTTTCAGGCTGGTTAAGCCCCCCAGTGGGGACCCTCACCCCATGGGGTTGTGGCCAGCCTGGGTGAAGGGTTGAGGGCTGTTTTCAGGCTGGCCACACCCCTTCAGAGTGGGGGTTCCTACTGGGGTGCCTGGATAGCCTGGGTGAGGGGCTGAGGGCCATTTTCAGGCTGGCCATGCCGCCCGGCGACCCAAGCTCCCAGCCTCTCCTTTTATTTATTTATTTTTTTGGAAGCATGTATCTGGGATTTATTTATCTTCTATAATTGAAACTTTGTAGCCTTGAGCGGAGCCCAGTGCTGGCCAGGGCAGGCAGGAAGCTTGGCTTCCTCCATCAATGGGGGCAACCCAAGCCCCCCACTCACCCCAGCTCCATGGCCGCTGCCATCTTTGTGATGGAGTGACAGAGTGATGGTTGATTTGGGTATTACTCTTTGATTTGATAGGATGATATTATTAACTACTAGTGTCCCGGTGCATGAAATTCATGTATGGGCGGGTCCCCTCAGCCCAGCCTGCATGCTCTCCAATCCGGACCCCTCGGGGGATGTCCAACTGCCAGTTTAGGCCCGATCCCTCTCACAATCCTGGACTGACGGCTCCTAATTGCTCACCTATCTGCCCGCCTGGTTGCCCCTAACTGCCTCCCCTGCTGGCCTGGTCACCCCTAACTGCCCTCCAACTGTCCCCTCCCTGCCAGCCTGTTCACTCCTAACTGCCTGCCCTGCTGGCCTGGTCAACCCTTACTGCCACCCCTGCTGGCCTGTTCTCCCCTAACTGCCCCCCCCAGCCAGCCTGGTTGCCTCTTACTGCCCCCCACCAGCCTGGTTGCCCCCAACTGCCCCCCCCCCACCAGCCTGGTTGCCCCAAGCATCCTGCTTTTTCAGTTGTTTGGTCGTCCCTCACTAACCCCCCTCCCGGCCTGGTTACAGGCAGCCATCTTGTGAGGGTGTGAGGATTAATTTGCATATTACTTCTTTATTATATAGGATAGTCATCAAGCTATACATTACATCCCCAGGAGTTATTTTATAATTGGAAGTTTGTATATTTTTACCATATTCACCCATTTTACCCATTTTGCCCTTTTCTCCTATCCACCCACCTCTGGAAATCACCAATCTGTTCTCTGTGGCTATGATTTTTTTCTTTAACAAAATCTATTTTAAAGTTTTAATTTTCTCCAAAGTTTATTCTATTTGTGAGTTGAATTGCAGCTATTACTTATTTTCCCACAAATTTACTTTTATTATTTTTTTAAACCTTCATTTCAAGAATAAACTGATATAGATAGTTCACCCTTTGTGGCTGGAACAAATTATTTAGTAACAATTGCAGTAGAATGGCACTGGGTTCTAGTAGAAGTTAAGGTGAGAACTCAAGCCTCTATCTTCCTTCACATAGACTTCTCAGTCAGATTTAAATAGTTTACTCCTCACCCCTTAACATTTCTGCTCTTTTCTATTTAATGCTAAGCATTTTGTGCTTCATTGCCCTTCCCTGGCCTTCACCACACTGTTGTCTGTGGCCATGGACTATGCAGATATGTTCTTTGGATAATTTCTTCACCTTCTTTTATCCAGTCCCCACCACTCCTCTCCCCTCTGACAGCTGTTGGTCTGTTCCATGTATCCAAACCTTTGGTTCTGTTTTGTTCATCAATTTATTTTGTTCATTAGCTTCCACATATTGTGAGATCATATAGTATTTGTCTTTCTCTGACTGGCTTATTTTATTCACTTAGCATAATAATCTCCAAATCTATCTATGTTGTCACAAAGGGTAAAAGTTCCTTTTTTATAGCCATATAGTATTCCATTGTGGAAATGTGCAGCTTTTGTATCCACTAACCTACTGATGGGCACATGGGCTGTTTCTAAATTTTCACTATTGTAAATAACACTGCTGTGTACATAGGGTTGCATATATTTTTTCTGATTGGTGTTTCAGGATTCTTAGAATATATTCCCAGAAATGGGATTGCTGGGTCAAAAGGCAGTTCCATTTTTATTTTTTTGAGGAAAATCCATACTGTTTTTCACAGTGGCTGTACCACTCTGCATTCCCACCAACAGTGCTCTAGGAATCCATTTTCCCCACATCCTTGCCAGCACTCGTTTGTTGAGTTATTGATGATAGCTGTTCTAATAGGTGTGAGGTGATACCTTATTGTGGTTTTAATTTGCATTTCTGTGATGATTAGTGATGGTAAGCATTTTTCATATGTCTCTTGGCCATCTGTGTGTCCTCTTTGGAGAAGTGTCTATTCAGGTCCTTTGCCCATTTTTTTAATTGGATTGTCTTCCTGTTGTTGAGTTGTATACATACTTTATATATTTTGGAAATGAACTCTTTATCAGATGTATCATTGGCTAACATGCTCTCCCATACAGTGAGTTCCTTTTTTTTCTTGATGGTTTTTTTTTTCAGTACAGAAGCTCTTTAGTTTGATTAGCCCATTTATGTTTTTATTTATTTATCTTGCCTGAGGAGCTATATCAACAAAAATGTTGCTATGAGATATGTATGAGATTTTACTACCTATCCTTTCTTTTAGTATTTTTATGATTTCATGACTTTAATTTAAATTTTTTATCCGTTTTGAGTTTATTCTTCTGTATGGTGTGAATTGGTGGTCTAGTTTTATTTTTTTTAATGTACCTGTCCAATTTTCTCAATACCATTTACTGAAGAGACTATTTTTACTCCATTGTATGCTCTTGCCTCCTTTGTCAAGTATTAATTGGCCATAAAAGCATGAGATTATATCTGGGCTCTCTGTTCTGTTCCATTGATATAAATGTCTTTTCTTGTGCCAGTACTAGACTGCATTGGTTACAGTGGCTTTGTAGTATATCTGGTATTGTGATCCCTCCAACTTTGTTCCTCTTTCTCAAGATAGCTGAGGCTATTCAAGGTCTCTTTTGATTTCATATAAATATTTGGAATATTTGTTCTAGATCTATAAAATGCACAATTAGAATTTTAATAGGAATTGCATTGAATCTATGGATTGCTTTGGGTAGTATGGGCATTTTAATGATGTTAATTCTTCCAATCCATGAGCAAGGTATGTGTTTTCTATAGCCACCTTTTGTATACACTGATCTCTTGTGCCTGAAATGACAATTTGACCAAAAGTGCAAGGACTGCCACTTTTGTGTATCTCTGATTTTAAACATGATTAAATTGTAGTCAGGGGGATGTGAGTATGTTGTTCAGACTAAGGCTTTGCATAACTGCTAACTGTTTAAACTTTCTTAAATAGTCCTTCATTGTGTCAAGTTCTCATTTTCAATATCTTCAGTGATTTGTTCCACCTCCAATAAATCAAATCTCCTTACTTTGGTATCCAAGACCCTCCATGTTCGTGGCCCATCCTATTTACACAAACTCACTTATCATTATTTCCTATCATGCACCATCATTTGTTGTAGTTAGGCCAGCTTCTTCATTTTCCTATTAGCACTCTGAATTATTTCTTGTCTTGTTTTCCATAGATGGGATTGTATCCTATCTTCTACACTATTCGAAACCCTGTAAGACCTAACCCAATTTTCCCTAGTGAAAAAAGTTATCCTTGACTAAATTAGTCCTCACTAATCTCTTCTGAACTACAGCACTTATAATTGTGATTTCAGATTTTCCATTGTTGGCTGTTATTTCACATGCATTGGTATTTTCTTCCTCAATAGATAAAATAAGCTCTTGGCAGGGTAGTGATCATGTATCATATCTCGTTACTACTCATTGTAGAACTTGATAGTTGCTCAGTAAACATTTCTGATTGACTAGAACACCCATTCCAATATTTTTTCACTCTTTTAAACAACCAGAAGTTACTCTTATTAGTTACTCTCATAATCTTTCTTCTCCTCTGTGTCTTTTGTTCTTCAATCATTAAGTATATTTTAGCAATATAAGACCAAAACTGTATCTCTACAGTGAAGCTATTATACAATTCCAAGCCTTTATCTGATTTTTCTGGTGCTCTCTATCCAATAAGAACATTAGGATACCAAAACCAAAGGTAACTTCCCAAGACAATAAAAATAAAAAAGTTTTTTGTCCATAAATGCAGTTAGACCTCTCCTCAAGGACAAGCAAATAAATACAATATCTGACTAAATTTTTGCCAAGAATTTCTTGGAAAATGGCATAATAATCATGATGCTTTCTTCAGCTTAACTAGTAGCCTTTATAGCACTCTGTTCATAGTTCTACAATTTTAAATGATCATATTCAAAGTAATCTAGAGAAAGTCATGTAAGATATTCTCCCCTCTAAAAATTTTTAAGGGGACTTTTGAAATTCCCTCCCCCACCCCGCAAAAAAAAAATGTAGAAAAAGCTAAAACCAAAAAGATACCAGTTCAAGGAAAAGGGACTCCTCCCACCTCATGACTATGACTTATTGTCAGAGAACCCATTGTACTACCAAGGATAAAATTCATGAATGATAAAGATCTGTGGGCTCCTATAGGGGTAGAACTAGGTACAGAGTGCTATAAAGGCTACTACTTAAGCTGAAGAAAGCAGTGTTGGAACTAGGGTCAATTGAAAGCATCAGCCTCAGAACATGATCTTTAGTCTGTGGACTCCAGATAAAAATAGACATGAATAAAATGACTAAGAATGTATTAGGGAAGAATGCCCTGCTTGCCCATCTCTGAGCCATAAGATCATCTAGCTAGAGCTATTTTTACCTATGTATTTATCATTCTTGATCATAAACCACTTATTTATATCATGTCTGTCTCTAATGATCTAAAAGCACTTTATGTAGTTTTTAATTAAACTTAAGATCTGGTTAAGGTGACTAAAAGGCCTATCTCCCCATATCCAGTTGTGGAAATGAGTGCATAGATGTAAGTGGGTGGCATTTACGGCCAATTTGCTAGGTGTTACTGCTGAAATGAGGATCTTAGTTAATATTTTGAGTCTATTTTGTGAGGGCTTAGGGTGCCAAAGTGATTTGGGAAAGGGTGGATGGTTTTATAGGGAGGAGGCACTTGTTTTAAGTGCTGACTAGCTATATACTTCAGGAAAATCCTCCCAAATAGCAAAGGAGGGAATTCTTGGAAAGATGGCTGTCTCAGCAACTTCTGTCTTATGCTTCTCTCAGGGAAAAACCTTCAGTCCTCTAGTGTAACATTCTATGGGGTAGACACCTTGGTTCTAGTTAAACAGCTGCTATTGTTAACAACTGTACCATTGGGGTTAGGACCAACTACAAATTAATATGGGCTGTAAAATGTAGTGTGTTTCCCTAATTTACTGCTTTTTCCTGAGAAGAAAATAATAAATATTTATTTAAATGCAAAAAAAATCATGATAGTGTTGGTAGTGATTATGATGTTTGCAATCTTACCTTGAATAATATGTCACTATAGATATAGAACATAATCTTTGTGGCATATAACAAAAACAGTGAATGTTGATCAGTAATGGAGGGAGGACAAGAGATTAAAATCAGGAGAGTTAAGTGTTTGGCTAAACTCAGAGGTTCATTCAAAGGTTTGAGTCAGTATAACGAGGCATTCAAGATCCTGGTAATGCGATGATAACTGATCTGGATGTTCAGTGATAGCAGAAATCATAGAAGCACTCAAAAGAGCAACAAGGATACCTTTAACTTGAATCGATGCTTGCTTCATTCAGAACCATTTTATTTACTTGTCATTTGGACAAAAAAAATCACAGTTCAAGACAGCTCAAGGACATGTAAAATCAGACTAAGTGTTTTAATTTGTGTGCCAGGCCAGCACAGCCAAGGATTCGGTGAGCCTGAGGGGGGGGGGTGGGGGCGGCGAAGGATTTAGAAAAGACAAAGAGAATAAGCTGGCTCTAGGTCAGTGGTTCTCAACCTTCTGGCCCTTTAAATACAGTTCCTCATGTTGTGACCCAACCATAAAATTATTTTCGTTGCTACTTCATAACTGTAATGTTGCTACTGTTATGAATCGTAATGTAAATATCTGATATGCAGGATGGTCTTAGGCGACCCTTGTGAAAGGGTCGTTCGACCGCCAAAGAGTTCGCGACGCACAAGTTGAGAACTGCTGGTCTAGGTGGATCTCCTGTGCCTGGCTGAGGCCACAGATAGAGACCCAGACCAGCAGGCTGAGCCTTTATTTTATAGCCAGAGGAAAACAAGGTAGTAGTCACCATAGTTACAATGTTCTGAGTTTCACTTGTTTTGGCAGCACTTGCTGCATCTCCCTCAGCCCATTAGCTACCCAGATAGGATCTAGGGAACATCATAAGGTCAAGCCTAATTATGCTAAGAGGACTGTGCCCTCTAAGCTGGGACTTGTTTGTGGCTTTGCCAACAGGTCAGTCCGAGGCTTAACCCTATAGCCACTCTCTACAAATGTGCTCTGAGTGAGTAGAGTAGGGCCACAGAAAAAAAGATTATCCTTACATTCTAGCAAAAGACCATTCTAATAACAGAGTAAGGAAAGACTAAAGCAAGCATTGTATATGTATAAGACTTATTTGAAGTGTGGGAAATATATTGTAAATTGGAATGCAGAGCTGCTACTTTGTAGCAAATCCAATACCTATTGATTTTGATACTGCTGAAATAAAAAGTTATTCATGCATATAAGTTCTGTCTTATACAATTCACAGCCCAATTGATTAGCATCCAATAAGTCAGAAATAAAGGAGGAAGGCAAACTCTGCTGTAAATAACAAGAATCATAGCTTATTAAGATATTACTTTGTCATAAGGACTGAATCTGTCTTAGAATTTCTTCCAGCATAGAAATATGGGCCACCTGAAGGCTAAAGTCATGTTAGATGACAGTTATTGTAGATGATGTTCTGCTATTAATGTCTGACACTTAGGACCTGTCAGTGACTTGACCTTTCAGCCAGTGAAATGACTATCAACTCTCACAAGTAAAGATGAGAAGTTCCTTATTATTCCTGAACACCAGGCAAAGTTTGAGTGTTCATGAATCCTTTGGCTTGCTCTTGCTAGCCTTCTTCTTACTCTACATCATTGTCATGTTGTTCTCCTTTCCCACTCCAAATTATTTTTCACTTTCTGTCTAACACTCCAATTCTACCCATCCTTTAAGGTTCAACACAAGTCTGACTTTCCCAGGAAGTGTCATTTGGTTATTCCAGTATCTACTAAGTTCTACTTGCTCTGATCCTCTAGTTTTCTTTGACTGTAAAATATCCATCAGCATTCAGTCATTGTATTCTTATTTCTTTCATGTAGACTTTAAATTGAATATTGAAACTCATTCATTTATTTGTCTTGATGCTTCCACAGTAGCTACAACCACTCTACATATACAGCTACATCATACACACCACATTTGCTACATAAAAGGGTCACTGTATAATTCATTTTCCAAACAAGGAAACTTTTTAGAGTAAAAGAAGGTCCCATTAATGATTATATTGGACTTCCTTTGAAATGCAACCACAAATAGGATGGGATGCTAGATGGTAAGAGGGAGGAGAATAGATGAATAGATATGTGATAAAGCAAGTGCAATAAAATGTTAGTGACAGATTTTAGGTAGTGCTTATGTAAAATCACTTCCATTTTCTGTGTCTTTAAACTATTTTATAAGAAAACAATGTAAAAATATAATTCTTTTTAGGGTAAACCTAGATACTAGTACATACTCAGGCTAATTCAGACCTACTTGCAGAATTGATCTCAAAAAGAAAATCATGAGTAGGGAGAGGGATAAACAGCAGGGAGCAGGAAACAATGTAGCTAGAAGAGTGAGCATGGTATAAACTAATAGACAAATGTAAGATCTAGAATTAGTAATATGAGTTTAATATCAAGAGAAAAGTTCCATTCTTCTAAAACTACAATGATGTAGAAGGTTTGAGCCACTACATTTTAAAATGGTTAATAAGAGGGAGCAATGATGTAACTAGGAAGGAGGACCAGGTAGAAGGAGATATTCATTAGCCTCCAGTCTGGCACTATTTATGTAACATCAAGCTAGGCTACACAGCAGCCAGGCTTCTGTGAAGCACATATCCTCAGGTAGCAGACCTTTTAGTTTTTTGACTTCAGCAGCAACAATTGGCATAACAGGTGGTAAGTGTAGAAACATTTCATTGAATATCCCCAGGAAATTCTGGTTCTTTGTTTTAACATGGAAATGTGTTTCTGAAAAAAAAAAAGTGCATTTAAATTATTTTTTAAAGTAAGGCTCTATTTTCCTAAGATATAACTCAGTGGTTCTCAAACTGGGCTTCACACTGTAATCATCTGTGTAGTTTTAAAAAATACTGGTCCCGAGGCCCCACCCAACAGATATTCGGATTTAATAGTGTATGGGGTGTGGCTTCGGCATCAAGATTTTTTAAATCTCCCATATGAGTATAAAGTTTGAGAACCACTGATTTTACTCTGATTTTTATATATCTTGAATTCAAAGGAGCTCTTAAACATATAGATATTTCCCAATGAAGCTGGAACTTTTATGTAGAGGAGAGGGTTGGGTGTATAGGGAAGATATTCTTGTTTCTGGGAGAGAAAGGCTATGGTGAAAGAGATATGTGTGAAATTTTGGTCCATGGACCAGAATTTAAACTACAGCACTGCTTGTAACAATGTACATGTCTTTTGTTCTACTCCCTACAATCCATACTTGATAAAAAATTGAATAAACGTATAATCATCTTTCATGATATCATGTGCCTAATTTTTCCATCTTGTATATTTGGATGTTTATTGGTTTTTTCTCAGGTAGAATTCCACCTGAATTGTAGAGTATCATATCTAATTAGGTCAAGTAATGCAATGCATTTTTATCCTGCCATGACTAATAGTGAAGCATGGCTAGATAAGCTGGGTGGTAAGGAACATTGTACTTTTCTGTTTCAATTGCTTGATAGAAGTGTTTTAGAATATGGGTAAAAGTAGCATTTTACTAGAAACTAATGGCAGGAAGCAGATTGTAAACAGTCTGTCTGGGGACCTAGATTTTTCTCCCCTCTTGGTTAGTTAGACCAGTCACTACTTACTCTGTCTGTTGCTTACCTATTATTGCCTGCAGCAGTGACTTAAACATCCTCTTTACAGAACCCTGGTATATGGCTGCAGGTTATTGGCGACCTGTGACTTGAGTGGTTTGGGCCCTTGTTAGGCAGAGATGTCATTGGGTAGACAATGTGTTTGATTTGCTAGTCAGGATCTGGGGACTATGTTTTCAAAATTATTACTTACTTCATATGAAATATACACTGGAATTGTATTACAGTGATTTTCAACTTTTATGGGACCTCAAATGTTAGACCAGAAAATTGCTGTCTGTTATATTAGTGTCTATCTTACATTACCTTTAATCTGCCTACAAATGTGTCAGATTTATCTCTTCAAAGTATATTTTCAAAGCAATAATCAGAACTTTAATGGAATTGGGATTAATAGTTGAGACATTAAAAACTTTAATATTATGAAACCCCATTTATTTCACCTACTTTTTCTTCCTTTCTTTCTTCTTCCTTTTTTTCCAGCTTACTTTAGAGTTACTGCTCCAAACCTAATCGATTATTTATCAGGGAAACTCAACTCTACTTTTAATTGGTTTTGGTTTTATTTAATATAACTATAATAATTTGATTTTTATATAAAATATTAAATCATGCTTTACTATATGGTGAACATCATTTATATATAAAAACTACTTGCTTTGGAAATTGTTGGTGAATCTCAGTAAGGGTTTTCTAGCCATCTGCTTCTCTTTCAAACCTTGTGTTAATGTAGACATCTGCACGGTGACTCTAGGGTTATTAAACTGCAGTGTCCAGTTGAGTGCCCTTGTGCATAACTCTTTCGAAAGCAGGCCTGCATGAAAAGATCACTTCTCCTGCTTTGATAGTAATGTGGCCAAAGGTGGACTTTACTGGATTGGAAGGTGCTTATATATATATATCTCACATATAACAATCTTTCTAGTAGGGTAGCTACCTTCTAAGAAAGCCATTATAATAAGACCCAACTTACCATATAGATTATTAGTGGTACAAGTGATCGCATTACTAGTGTTCACTTTGTTGGAAATAATTTTGCATGGATTTTCTTTAAATTTGAGTTCCCCTAGTGCATTGTAATATGTTTACACATCTACAATTAATAAAAAATGGAGGTATGAGAAAAATAGGCCAAAGTACTATAAAGTCTATGGAAACAAATAATTTCTAATAAACCTATGGAGAAATTATTCAATTTATAAAATTCAGCTTTGACTCACATTTTTTGGAATGCATTTATTGCACAGTGTGATGAATATTTGTATTTGGATTAATACTCTTCATTTTTTAAATGAAAAACTACATCCTTTAGCTGTCTAATTATTTAACTACTAGAGGCCCGGTGCCTCAGCCTGGCCTGTGCCCTCTCACAGTTTGGGACCCCTCGGGAGATAATGACCTGCTGGCTTAGGCCTGCTCCAAGGTGGCAGAGGGCAGGCCCAATCCCTAGGTGCAGCCCCTGGTCAGGCTCAGAGCAGGGCCGATTGGGGAGTTGGGGCGCCGCCCCCTGTCATGCACAGAGCAGGGCGGATTGGGAGGTTGCGATGCCACCCTCAGTCATGCCCAGGGTAGGGCCAATTGGGGGGTTGGGGCACTGCCCCCTGTCACACTCAAGGCAGGGTTGATGGGGAGGTTGTGGCGCCGCCCCTTGTCACTCACAGAGCAGGGCCAATCAGGGGGTTGGGGTGCTGCCCCCTGTCACACACAGAGCAGGGCCGATCAGGGGGTGGGGGCGCCGCACCCTGTCACACACAGAGCCGCAGGGTGATCAGGGGGTTGGGGTGCCTTCCCCTGTCACGAACAGAGCAGGGCGGATAGGGAGGTTGTGGCCCCGCCCCCTGTCACACACAGAGCTGCAGGGCGATCAGGGGATTTGGGCGCTGCCCCCTGTTACGCTGATCCCGGTGCCAGAAGGCCTCTCAGCTCTGCTGATCCCGGTGTTGGGAGGCCTTGCAGCTCCGCTGATCCCGGTGCTGGGAGGCATATTACCCTTTTACTATATATGATAGAGGCCTGGTGCATGGGTGGGGGCCGGCTGGTTTGCCCTGAAGGGTGTCCTGGATCAGGGTGGGGGTCCCCACTGGGGTGCCTGGCCAGCCTGGGTGAGGGGATGATGGCTGTTTGCAGCTGGTCACACACCCTTCAGGGTGGGGGTCCCCACTGGGGTGCCTGGCCAGTCTGGGTGAGGGGCTGAGGGCTGTTTTCAGGCTGGCGGGTGACTGAAGCTCCCAACCGCTCATTTTTTTCTTTTTCTTTTATTCTGGGCCAGCTTTAGCTCTGGCTCCAGCTCTGAGGCCTCTGCTGCTGAAAGCAGGTATCTGGTTTGTTTGTGTTCTATAATCAAAACACTGTATCAACTCCAGCTCTGAGATCCCAGGCCGGCTGAAAGCAGGTTTCTGGGGTTTTGTTTAGCTTCTATATTTGTAACAATGTTTCAAACTGCAAGCTCAGAGGCTGGCAAGGCAGGCGGGGAATGTTGGAGTCCTCCGTCACTGAAGCAAGCAAGCCTCATGTTAGCTTCAAGCTGCCTCGCTGCCGGCCGCCATCTTCCCTGGCAGTTAATTTGCATATTGCCCTGATTAGCCAATGGGAAGGGTAGCGGACGTATGGCTAATTACCATGTTTCTCTTTTATTAGATAGGATTTTAGTTAAAGGGAATGTATAGCAAGATATGTGTTGAATCTACAGTTTCTCCACATTCATTTGCAATAATATCTATAAATTTTTATTTGTAGGATTTATACATGCTTCAGATTGTGACGGCAGTTGATTTATATGACATGCCAACCAGGAGCTAAGAAACAAAATCAAGGGGAATCTTTTATTTTTGTTGTTTCAGCACTGAGGATCAGCAAAATGACTGCTGACTAAATTATTCAGTTATGAGAGTAACTGTCAAGTACTAGCTAAGAGTATCAATTTTGAAATTCAATACAGCAAAAAAAAAAATCACTCATATAACGAAATATTATGGCAGATAAATAGTGAGATTCCTGTAAACCTGTAATTCATGACCTTGTCAGGTTCTTTTGATCCACGGAGTTGATTGGTAAGAAACAGCAAGAGGTAATTTTCTCATTTTGTTCAGAGTTTTCCCATTCTCTCTATCACTAAATACAGATCTATGAACTATATTATAGGCACATAGTCATATTCTGGGTGGATGAAGAGACCAAGCAATTAATGACAGTTTTGTTTGATTAAAACCTGAAGCAACATTTTTGAGTTTGATAACTGCAAAATCTGTTTATTGCCAGCATAATCTTGGCAGGGGGAATTATGTTCAGTTTGTTCAATAGGTCCAAAGAAGGGTCAACTAATTTTTAGAAAACATTTTTCTTGCTTTATAAGCATTTGGAAGTAGTTACTGCTATTTCCTCAGGGCTTTCACTGACCTTACATTTGGGATATATTTTGAAATAAAGAACTGTGAGAGGCTTTAGTGGCCTAAAGGAAAAGAAGTGTGAGGCCTCATAGGCAATCTTTCACTTCACTACATGTTGTGTGTGTTTGTACAAATGCAACTTAATTTTGTCTCCTTGGCCAATTGTAAATGCCTCAAGATCAAGAATCTCAGGTGTTATTTATTTATTTATTTATTCATTTGGAATTTCACAGTAATACTAGGCTAGGTCATAGTAGGCACTCAGTGTCTAATAACACTGTGAAAATGAGCCTCGTTATGTCTAGGATAGTTCCAAGTCCATAGTCAGAAAGCAATCATAGTTGATGTTTTTAATAGTAAGTCAATTCCTTCAGTGCTTTCAGATTTTGGTTGACATTCCAAAGGCACATATTTAGGTTAACTGCTCACCACTTCAGAAGGTGCACCTGATATTTTAACCCCATATTGTTGATGTTTAGCTGTTTCTAACCCCCAAGGAAAAGCTTTGATCCATGGCTATGGAGTATCCATGAAGTAAGGGGAAGGGGGAAACTCCTATTCATATGGCTGTATAATCTGGAAGGACAATTCACTTTTAGATTTCAAAGACAAGTAGGGAATGTGGCAATAGCAGTTGAATTTTTTAAAAAAGTGAATTTTCAATGCCAATTCTAAGTGTCTATTCTGAATCCAGCTGACTGCTTGGAATATATAAGTTTAAATGAGGCCAGTTATTCTGCCTATAAGTTTTACATAAATATAAAAAAAAACACTACTTTCTGTTTAGAATTCTGCTTCTGACCAGATTAAAAAGTTGAACAGTAGCTGGAATGGTTCATTGGAGGATTTAATTGATCTTGAAATTCAGTAAGTTGTGTGTGTGCGTTTACACTCAATTTAAGGGGCTGTGTTTACATTGATTGCCCATTTTCAATGTTCTTTAATATACAGTAGTACATTTTTCAACGTTATTTTGCTCTTACGTTCAGTCTTTGAGGCTACTTGTTCACTTTAGACTTTCTTCCTGCCTCTTCTAATTTGGTTTTAAGATCTTCCTTCCTTTCTTCCTTCCTCTTCCTTCCTTCCTTTCTTTCTTTCTTTCTTTCTTTCTTTCTTTCTTTCTTTCTTTCTTTCTTTCTTCTTTCTTTCTTTCTTTCTTATTTCATTTATTTATTACATTTTCATTATTTCTGTACAAATGTAATTGAAATTGGTTTAGAGAGATGTTTGAGAAAAATGTATTTTTTAAATTAAATTTACTGGCGAGACATTGGTCCACATGATTACATATGTTTCAGGTGTGGATTTTATGTTACAAGATCTGCATATTGCACCCTGTGCTGACCACCCAAAATCTAATCTTCTCCTGTCACCTTACTTTAGGACCCCCTTCAGTTTTATAGCCCACATCTGAGTAAAATCATATGGTTCTTACCTTTTTCCAACTCACTTATTTCACTTAGCATACTATTCTCAAAGTCCATCCATGTTGTTGAAAATGGCAGTATTTCATCCTTATGGATGAGTAGTATTCCATTGTGTATATGTACCATATATTCTTTATCCAGTTCTCTATCATAGGACACTTTGGTTGTTCCCATGTCTTGCCCACCATGAACAATGCTGTAATGAAGAAAGGGGCTATATCTTTGCAAATACATGATTTCGAGTTTTTCAATTACATACCCAGGAGAGGGATTGATGGGTCATTTGGTAGCTCCATTCTTAATTTTGTAAAATGTACTTTTATTGATTTCATAGAGGAAAAGAGAGAGAGAAAAAGAGATAGAAACATCAATGAAGAGAGAGAATCATTGATCGGCTGCCTCCTGCATGCCCCTAACTGGGATCAAGCCAGCAACCTGGCATGTGCCCCAACTGGGAATCAAACCATGATCTCCTGATTCATAGGTTGACCCTCAGCCACTGAACTATGTCAGCTGGGCTCCATTCTTAATTTTTTTGAGGAATCACTAGACTGCTTGCCATAGTGGTGGTACCAGTCTAAATTCCCAACAACAGTGAATGAGGGTTCCCTTTTTCCACAACCTCTCCAACACTTGTCTTGTTGATAATGGCTACTCTAACAGGTGTGAGGTAGTATCTCATTGTAGTTTTTATTTACATTTCCCTAATTGCTAATGAGGTTGAACATCTTTTCATATATCTATTGGCTATTTGTATGTCTTCTTGGGAGAGGTGTATTTTTAGACCCTCTGCCCACTTTTTGATTAGGTTGTTTGGTGTTGTGTTTTATGAGCTCTTTATATGTTTTGGAAATTAAACCTTTGTCTGAGCTACTGTTTGCAAATATCAGCTCCCATCTGTTTGCTGCCTCTTTGTTTTGTTGTCAGTTTCTTTTGCTGTGCAGAAGCTTTTTAGTTTGATATAGTCCCATCATTTATTGTTGCCTTTACTTCCCTTGCCATTGGGGTCAAGTTCATAAAATGTTTTCTACAACCAAGGTACTTGTATTTTCTTCTATGCAACTTATTGCTTCTGGTCTTATATTTAGGTTTTTGATCCATTTTGAATATAATTCTTGTACACAGGGAAAAACTGTAATCTAAGTTCATTCATTTGCATGTGACTTGCCAGTTTTCCCAGCACCATTAATTGAAGAGACTGTCTTTACTCCATTGTGTGTTTCTGGCTCCTTTGTTGAAAATTATCTCTCCATATACATGTGGTTTTATAGATTGGCTCTCTATTCTGTTCCATTTATCTGTGTCTCTTTCTTGGCAAATACCATGCTGTTTTGATTATCATAGCTCTGCCATATAATTTGAAGTCAGGTAGTGTGATACCTCCAGCTTTGTTCTTTTTTATTCAGGATTGCTTTGGCTATTCAGGGTCTTTTGTGGTTCCATACAAATCTGATGATTTCTCATTCTATTTCTTTAAAAAATGACATTGGGCCGAAACCGGTTGGCTCAGTGGATAGAGCGTCGGCCTGCAGACTGAAAGGTCCCAGGTTCGATTCCGGTCAAGGGCATGTACCTGGGTTGCAGGCATATCCCCAGTAGGAGATGTGCAGGAGGCAGCTGATCGATGTTTCTCTCTCATCGATGTTTCTAACTCTCTATCTCTCTCCCTTCCTCTCTGTAAAAAATCAATAAAATATATTTAAAAAAAATGACATTGGGATTTTGATGGGGATTGCATTAAATCTATATATTGCTTTGGGAAACATGGCCATTTTAACTATGTTGATTCTTCCAATCCATGAACATGGGACATTTTTCCATTTCTTTGTATCTTTTTAAATATTTTTAAATAATGCTTTGTAATTTTCAGTATACAGGTATTTCACATTCTTTGTTAAGTTTGTTCCTACATATTTTATTCTCTTTGTTGCAATTGCAAAATATATTGTTTTTTCATTTCTTTTTCTGAAGTTTTGTTGTTAGTAAACAGGATGACAATGGATTTTTGCACATTGATTTTTGTATCCTGTAACTTTACTGTATTTGTTTATTGTTTCTAATAGTTTTTTTAGTGGAGTCTTTAGGGTTTTCTATATGCAGAATCATGTCATCTGCAAAAAGTGAGAGTTTTACTTCTTCCGTCCCTATTTGTATGCCTTTTATTTCTTTCTCTTTCCTTGTTGCTCTGGCTAGGACTTCCAGCAGTATATTGAATAAGAGTGGTGAGAGTGGACATCCTTGTCTTGTTCCTGATCTTAGAGGAAAGGTTTTCAGTTTGCCACCATTGAGTATATTAGCTGAGGGTTTATCATATATGGCCATTGTTATGTTGAGGCACTTTCCTTCTAATCCTATTTTATTGAGTGTTTTAATCATAAGTAGATGTTTTATCTTATCAAATGTTTTTTATGTATCTATTTATAATATCAAATGATTTTTACCCTTTCTTTTATTAATTAATATTATATTGATTGATTTACTTATGTTGATTCATCCCTGTGCCCCTGAAATGAACTCCACTTGATCATAATGTATTTTTTTATGTAGTGTTGTATTCCACTTGCTAGCTGGCATGTGCCCCAACTGGGAATCAAACCGTGACCTCCTGATTCATCATACTTGTTAGTATTCATAATACTTGCTGGTATTTTGTTTAGGATTTTTGCATCTATGTTCATTAGAGATATTGGTCTTTAGTTTTATTTTTTCTATCATATTTGCCAGGATTTCGTATCATGGCCTCATAGAATGTATTAGGATTTATTACCTCCTCTTCAAATTTTTGAAAGGGTTTGAGAAGGATAAGTTTTAAATCTTCTTTGAACATTTGGTAAAATTCACTTGTGAAGCCAAATTCACTTGTGGTCCTGGATTTTATTTTTGGTGAGGTTTTGATGTTTTTTTTTTTTTTTTCTCAATATCTTCACTGCTGATCAGTCTATTTAGATTTTCCAATTCTTCATGATTTAGTTTAGGAAGGTTATAGATTTCTAGGAACTTATCCATTTCTTCTAGGTTATTGAATTTGGTGGCATATAGTCTTTCATAATATTCTGGTATGATCCTTGTATATCTGTGATGCCTGTGGTGATTTCTTCCTCAATTCTGATTTTGTTTATATGGGTCTTTTCCATTTTTTTCCTTCATGAGTCTAGCCAGGTGTTTGACAATTTTATTAATCTTTTCAAAGAACCAGCTCTTTGTTTTATTATTTTTTGTATGATCTTTTTGTTCTCTCTTTCATTCAATTATGCTCTAATTTTTATTATTGCCTTTCCTCAGCTGACTTTGGGTTGCATTTGTTCTTCTTTTTCTAGTTCTTTAAGATGTGATGTTAAGTTGTTTACTTGGAATTTCTCTCTTGTTTCTTGAGATAGGCCTGTAATAATTTAAACTTTTCTCTTATTACTGCTTTCATTGCATCCCAGAAGTTTTGATATATGGTATTGTCATTTTGACTTGTTCCTCTACACATTTTGATCTAACTTTCTATTTCTTCTTTGACCCAGTCATGTTTTAGTAGTATGTTTTTCAATCTCCATGTATTTTTCCCCCTCACCATAATGCCAACCCCTGATCTCCATGAGGTTCACTCCCCCACAAGCACCCCATCTGGGGATCAATCATTGTAGGAAACAAGGGTTCTACTGCAGTAGCTCTTGGTTAACAGATAATATGCTACTTGACCCGACTGTAAGGACAATGGGAGGCATATTTTTGGAGTTCAAGTGGCAGCAGGGCTCTGTGGTTTCTTTTCCCTGTCTAAAACACCACCACCGGGCCCAACAGTGGAGAGCCACATGGCAGAACCTCCTGCTCTGTCAGGCATCTGCTGGTTCAGTCACTATTCACTCAGCTTGCTGCTTGCCTTGCTAGACTGCCCCCTGCAGCTCTTTGCTCCTCACAACCAAAGGAAGTGCCTGCTACCTCTGGCTTCCTCTCCTCTCCAGGCTGAGCCACACAGTCCCAGCTGCAGGGCTGCATCTATGGTCCATCTGTGCTTTTCTCCCTTCTTGTCTCCCCATTTATTCCAGGTTGCCCACCTTTAGATGTTTCAATGCACGGGTCTCTTAGGCATGCCTCTGTATTGAGCAGGGGATTCTTTGTTGAATTATATTAATTAACTTGTTAAAATTTCAGGGAAAAAGCCCAGGGAGATCTCTCATGCCCTTTCTTCTGACGTCCACATGGAACACTTTTCAAACTCAGAGTTCACCTCTCTGATTGAAAACCACAGTAGAGCCAAAAGAAAACACTTTGGCTTATATAGGAATAATTACCCCCTAAAATTAAAAAAAATTATCATTAATTCAGAGAAACTTCAAGTGCTTTCTGGTCACACAGCATAAAGTTTTAGGTCTGCAAGAGAGTTTCTATGGTCATTTCATACTTCACTGTGCCTTCTGGAAACTTAATAGCCTCTGAGCTTTTCTTTATCCTAAGGTGCAAAAGAATCCTTACTGCTTGCTTCATTGGGTTTGAAAATAGTGGGAAAAAGAAAATTGTAGGCAACACAGTATGTGAAGTCTTTCATATACAGATAACAGTATAGACTTCCTTTCAGTAGAAAGTGTGTTTCCCTCCCCATCTTCCAGTGGTCAGATAAATTGTCTGCTGCATCTTTATACCCAGTGCACATATTTTTATTTTTAATTTAAAAAATATTTTTTTTTATTTTTTATTGGTGTCACATTAGTTAATAATATTCTATAAGTTTTAGGTATACAACATTCTAATTCATCATCTGTATGGATTATAGTGTGTTCACCAGGGCACATTTTTTTTTTTTTTTTGATGGCTGATGACAGAAGTTCAGAGGTACAGAGCAAAAAATCCAACCTATGCATAAAGCAAGCATACAGCTTTGACTTCATTTATGCCTACTGGCAGGCAGATAACAAACTAACCTAATCATAGGGCAAGTGCATGGTTCCTGGCTTGAGGAATACTCTATGATGATAACCAGAATGCGGGAGGCTGAATGAGTGAGTGTATTTGCTGTATGTACACAGAGGGATTAATGGCTGGAGATGGGGTCAGGAGACAGGAGAGTGTAAGACATTGAAAAATGTGGATGGAGAATTATCTGCTAAATACATTTTAAGCGGTCTTCTTATTTTTATTAAATTTATTGGGGTGACATCCTATCTAATAAAAGAGAAACATGGTAATTGGCGTACCACCGCTACCCTTCCCATTGGCTAATCAGCAAGATATGCAAATTAACTTCCAGCCAAGATGGCGGCTGGCAGCCAGGCAGCTTGAAACTAACATGAGGCTTGCTTGCTTCAGTGACGGAGGAAACCAATGTTCCCCACCTGCTTTGCCGGCCTCTGAGCCTGCAGTTTAAGAAACATTGTAATGAATATAGAAGCTAAACAAAACCACAGAAACCTGCTTTCAGTGAGCCCGGAATCTCAGAGCTGGAGTTGATATAGAGTTTCGATTATAGAACCGAAACAAAACAGATACCTGCTTTCAGGAGCAGAGGCCTAAGAGTTGGAGCCTCAGAGCTAAAGCTGGCCCAGAATAAAAAAAGAAAAAGAAAAAAAGGAGCAGTTGGGAGCTTCAGTCCCAGCCTGAAAACAGCCCTCAGCCCCTCACCCAGACTGGCCAGGCACCCCAGTGGGGACCCCCACTCTGAAGGGTGTGTGACCAGCTGCAAACAGCCATCATCCCCTCACCCAGGCTGGCCAGGCACCCCAGTGGGGACCCCCACCCTGATCCAGGACACCCTTCAGGGCAAACCAGCCAGCCCCCACCCATGCACCAGGCCTCTATTCTATATAGTAAAAGGGTAATATGCCTCCCAGCACCAGGATCAGCGGAGCCAAGAGGCCTCCCGGCACCGGGATCAGTGTGACAGGGGGCAGCGCCCAAACCCCCTGATCGCCCTGTGGCTCTGTGTGTGACAGGGGGCGGGGCCACAATCTCTCTATCCGCCCTGCTCTGTTCCTGACAGGGGAAGGTGCCCCAACACCCTGATCGGCCCTGCTCTGTGCCTGATAGGGGGCAGCGCCCCAACCCCCTGATCGCCCTGCGGCTCTGTGTGTGACAGGGTGTGGTGCCCCCCCCCCACCCCACGGGCCCTGCTCTGTGATGGGGTAGAGCCATAACCTCCCCATTGGCCCTGCCCTGGCTGTGACAGTGGCGGCGCCCCAACCCCCTGATCCGTCCTGCTCTGTGTGTGATGGGGGGTGGTGCCCCAACTCCCCTATCAGCCCTACTCTGTGAGTGACGGGGGGAGCTCCCCAATCCCTTATCGACCCTGCTCTGTGCGTGACAGGGGGGAGCTCCCTGACCACCTGATCAGCCTGCTCTGTGTGTGACAAGGTACGAAGCCCCAACCCCCTGATGGGCCCTGCTCTGTGCATGACAAGGGCAGCGCCCCAACCCCCTGATTGGCCCTGCTCTGTGCGTGACAGGGGGTGGCACCGCAACCTCCCCATCGACCCTGCCTATAGTGCGACAGGGGGCGGTGCCCCAACCCCCCAATCGGCCCTACCCTGAGCATGACTGAGGGTGGCATTGCAACCTCCCTATCCGCCCTGCTCTGTGCATTACAGGGGGCGGCGCCCCAACTCCACAATCAGCCCTGCTCTGAGCCCGACCAGGGGCTGCACCTAGGGATTAGGCCTGCCCTCTGCCACCAGGGAGCAAGCCTAAGTCAGCAGGTCGTTATCTCCTGAGGGGTCCCATACTGTGAGAGGGCACAGGCCGGGCTGAGGGACCCTCCCCCTCCGCCCCGAGTGCACAAATTTTTGTGCACTGGGCCTCTAGTCTATATATATAAAGAGCCAGGGGCCATTGCAACCGAATGGACGACCGAACAGGCTGAGTGGGGTGACCAGGCCAGCAGGGGGGTTAGTGAGGGATGACCAAATGACTCAACAGCAGGCTGTGTGGGGTGACCAGGCTGGCGTGGAGGGGGGTCAATGAGGGGCAACCAGGCTGGCAGTGCGGGCAGTGAGGGGCGACCAGGATGGCAGAGGGGGCAGTTGGGGGCACCCAGGCCAGCAGGGGGGGCCATGAGGGGTTACCAAGCTGGAAGGGGGGGTAGTTGGGGGTGACCAGGCTGGCAGAGGGGGGCAGTGAGTGGCGACCAGGCCAGTGTGGGGGGGGCAGTTGGAGGCGACCAGGTCGCCAGGGGTTTGCAGTTAAGGGCGACTAGGTCAGCAGAGGGGGCAGTGAGGGGTGACCAGGCTGGCAGTGGGGCAGTTGGGGGCAACCAGGCTGGCAGGGGGACAGTAGGGGCAATCAGACAGGCAGGCAGGTAAGCAGTTAGGAGCCAGCAGTCCCAGATTGTGAGAGGGATGTCCAACTGCCTGTTTAGGCCCGATCCTCAGGGTCCTGGATTGGAGAGGGTGCAGGCTGGGCTGAGGGGACCCCCCCATGCACGAATTTCATGCACCAGGCCTCTAGTTGGTTAATAAGATTATATGGGTTCCAAGTGTACTTTTCTATGATACATGATTTGTATATTGCATTGTATGCTCACCATCCAAAGTCAGATCATCTTCTGTCACCATATATTTGACCCCTTTTATCCTTTACTACCCCCAAAACTCTTCCCTTGGTAACCACCATACTGATGTCTATTTCTATGAGTTTTGTTTGTTACTTCTTTATTTGTTGCTTTCAGTTTTATATTCCATGTATGAGTGAAATCCTATGGGTCTTAACTTTTTCTGTCTGACATTTTGCTTAGCACAATATTCTCAAGGTCCATCCATGTTGTTGCAAATGGCAGTATTCCATCTTTTCTTATGACTGAGTAGTATTCCATTTTATATGTGTACTTCAATTCCTTTGTCCAATCATCTATTGAAGGACACTCTGGTTGTTTCTATATCTTGGTCACTATGAATAATGCTTCAATGAACATAGAGGTGCATATATCTTTGTCAATAAATGTTTTTACATTTTTTTGTGTAGATACTCAGAAAAGGGGTTGCTGGGTCATATGGTGACCCTAATCCTACTGTTTTTCATAGCAGCTGTACAAGTTTACATTCCTACCAGTAGTGAATGAGGGCTCCATTTTCTCCACGATCTCTCCAACACTTATTACTTGTCTTGCTGATAATAGCCATTCTAACAGGTGTGAGGTGTTATCTCATTTTAAGCAGTCTTGATGGTTATGGGGAGAAAATAGCAAAATTGACTGTATTTTGGGAAGGAAGAATATTTTGAGCTACTGTTGGTTTTGAATACATGTAAATATTTATAAAAATATTATTTAGATATTTTCAATTATCATTCAGGAAATCAAAGGAATGGTCCTCAAACTTTATTTAATTTACATATCTATTTGTTTATGCAAATTTCTCTTGGAATGATTTGGCAATACAGACAGCATTGACGGGCTTCTCAAAAGCCTAGTAGGTTAATTTTCCATTGTGGTCTTCATCAATTATCTTTTTAGGTGTTTTCAACTGCAGATCTATTTTCAGACTAGTTATGAGACTAAACAGCGTATGCTGTTTGTTTATCCATTTGTTTAGTTTCTTATTCATTCACTCAACAAATAGCCCAATATATGCGCCATGAACTTCAATTTATTCATTCAGAATATTTATTAAGCACTACTCTGTATGTTTAAAACAAATAAATAGTATGAAAATATCTCTTTCAAATCTCTCCATCTCTCTCTGCCTTTTTAAAATTATTGTTGACAATATTACAGATATCCCCATTTCCCAACCCCCTTTGCTCCCCTTCACCCATCCCTCATCCCTTCTCCCTCTGGCCATTACCACACTGTTTTCTGTTTCTATGGGTTATGAATATATGTTCTTTGGCTACTCCCTTCACTTCACATGCTTTCATCCAGTTGCCCCCACCTCCTTCCCCTCTGACTCCTGTCAGTCTTTTCCATGCATCCATATGTCTGTTTCTTTTTAAAAAATCTTTATTGTTGAAAGTATTACATATGTCCCCATTTTTCCCCATTGACCCCTTCTAGCCTGCCCCTGCTCCAGGCTTTACCACACTATTGCCTGTGTCCATAGCTTAGGTATACTGTATATGAATACAAATTCTTTGGTTGATCTCTTGCCAACCACGCATTCATCCCACCTTCCCTCTGAGATTTGACAATCTGTTTCATGCTTCTATGTCTCTTTATCCATTTTGTTTATCAGTTTATTTTGTTCATTAGATTCTATATATGAGTGAGATCATGTGAAACTTGTCTTTCTCTGACTGGCTTATTTCATTTACCATAATACTCTCCACGCCCCACCATGCTGCCTCGCAGGGTTAAAGATCCTTCTTTTTCACTGCTGCATAGAATTACATGTATAAATGTACCACAGTTTTTATCTACTCATCTACCGATGGGCATTTGGGCTGTTTCCAGGACTCTGTTTCTATTTTGTTCATCAGTTTAGTTTGTTCATTAGGTTTCACATCTAAGTGAGATTGTGTGATATTTTTCTTTCTTTGACTGGCTTATTTATTTTTTTAAAATATATTTTTGTTGACTTCAGAGAGTAAGAAAGAGGGACCAAAAGGTAGGAATATTAATGATGAGAGAGAATCATTGATTGGCCTCTTCCTGTATGCTCCCCACTGGGGATTGAGCCTGCAACCTGAGCATGTGCTCTGACTTGGAATTGAACTGTGATATCCTAGTATATAGGTTGATGCTCAACCACTGAGCCATGATGGTTGGACCTGACTGGCTTATTTTACTTTGCATAATAATCTCCAGGTCCATCCATGTTGTCACAAAGAATGAGCTCCTTCTTTTTACAGCTGCATAGTATTCCATTGTATAACTTCACTTTGTACTTCTTTATTTGGAATTAATCAGTATAATTAACTTCAAAATCTCCTTAGGATTAGGCAAGTTATCAATTATACATAAATAAATTAAATAAATATATGAAATCACTTTACAAAGTATAAAGTAGTGTATATATGCACAGCAGTTTTCCTGTTATTTGATGTCACTTATCACCCTTGAGGGGACAATGATGAACAGCTCATAAAGAAGCATATATTGACTGTATCCCTTTCTCCCTCCTTTAGAAAGTGGTATGGAAACAACTAGATGGATCCAAAGGAATGTGAAAAATGAAAATTTACCAAAAACAAAAACAAACAAAAATTTTTCTTTCCTTTAGTTTCTCATTCATTTTTATCAAAGTTGACGTGCTTTGGGACAGAGTGTGGTTACTAAGCCTCTCTGAGAGTTACAAGTGTGCTTTTACTGTGACTGTTGATGCTACTGCTACAGACCCCCTCTGACTTTCTTTTACAGATTGTATTGTGTAAAGGGATTTTAAACAAATCCATCTCTAGCTCTCTCCCCATGAATAGCTTAAATCAGATTGGTTTTATAGGGCCGAGTTTTCAACAGTACTTGAGTGGTACTGGAGTCAAATGCTTGCAGGGAACCCCCCACTGAATTGTAAATGCACTGATCCCCAGAGTGTAGCTCAGTGCATCTCTGAAAGCAGTCAGTCATTTTTCATTAAGTAGTGATTTGATTAGATAAAAATAAATGTTGCTTGAGCATTCATTTTTGCAGGAGTGCATAAAAATTTATGCAAATTCCCATGTCACTAATCTGCATACAAAATATAAAAATGTGATTCAATGCCTTGTGTGCTACCTTATTGAAGTTTAATCAGGTACAAATGTTAATAGAAAGAATAAAAATTTTAACAAAATCACAGTTGTTGGAAGTTTGTAAAATACTGAAATGAGAGCCTTACCATATTAATGATAATTTTTGGTGTTTTCAGACTAAACGAAATCTATTTTTCAAAGGACATCCCAAACATGAAAAATTTTTAATGGCACTAGGGAAAACAAACAAAGGTTGGGCTAAACAACTTGGCAGATTTAATAATCAATGTAGGACTGAATTATTTATAATATGTAAATTAGGGAGGAGGTATTTATTAAGAATTAAGAATTTTATTACATTCTCAAGGACAGCTAGAATAGTTGTATGTATACTATCATGTTATCTGCAAATAAGGACAGTTTTACTTCTTTTCTAATTTGGATGCCTTTTATTTCTTCTTCTTGTCTGATCACTATGGCTAGCACTTCCAGTATATGTTGAACAGGAGTGGTGAAAGTGGGCATCCCTCTCTTGTTCCTGTACTTAAGGGAAATGGTTTTAGTTTTTTTCCCATTGAGTATGATCCTGGCTGTAGGTTTGTCAAATAAGGCTTTTATTATGTTTAGGTATGATCCCTCTATTCCCACTTTGCTGAGAATTTTTATCAAGAAAGGGTGTTGGATTTTTGTTGAATGCTTTTTATGCATCAATTGATGTGATCATGTGATTTTTGTCTTTCAATTTGTTTGTGATGTATGACTTTTATTGATTTGTGGATATTATACCAGCCTTGCATCCCTGGAATAAATCCCACTTGGTCATGGTGTATGATCTTTTTCATGTATTGTTGGATGCGATTTGCTAATATTTTGATGAGGATTTTAGCATCTATGCTTATCAGTGATATTGGCCTGTAATAATCTTTCTTTGTAGTGTCTTTATCTGGTTTTGGGATTAGAGTAATGCTGGCTTCATAGAAAGAGCTTGGAAGTGTTCCTTCCTCTTGAATTTTTGGAATAGTCTGAGGGGGTAGGTTGTAGTTCTTCTTTGAATGTTTGGTAAAACTTCCCTATGAAGCAATCCAGACTAGGGTGTTTGTTTGCTGGAAGTATTTTTTACTTCTTTAATTTCACTGGTAGTTATCGGCCTATTCTGTTTTTCTCATTCTTACTTAATGAATTTTGGAAGTTTGTATTTTTCTAGGAATATGTTCATTTCACCAAGGTTGTCCAGTTTGTTGGCGTAAAGTTGTGCGTAGTTTTGTGGGTTTTTTTGTTTGTTTTTTACAATCTTGTATTTCTGTGGGTTCAGTTGTTACTTCACCTCTTTCATTTCTGATTTTTGTTTCTTGGTGAGCCTGGCTAGAGGTTCATTAATCTTGTTTACCCTTTCAAAGAACCAGCTCTTGGTTCTATTGATCTTTTGTATTTTTTTTGTCTCTATGTCATTTATTTCCACATTGATCTTTATAATTTCCTTCCTTCTACTTACTATGGATTTTTCTTGTTGCTCTCTTTCTAAGTCTTTAAGTTGTAGGGTTAGATAACTTATTACCCATTTTTCTTGTGTCTGTTTTTTTTTTTTTTTTTTTTTTTTTTCAGATAGGCCTGTAGTGCTATGCACTTCCCTCTCAGAACTGCATTCATTGTGTACCATATATTTTGGATGGTGTGTTTTCATCTTCATTTGTTTCCAGAATATTTTTTATTTCTTCTCTGATGTATTTGGTATCCCATTCATTGGTTAATAGCATGCTATTTAGCTGCCATGAGTTTGATTGTTTTTATTGTAGTTGATTTATAATTTTATGTCATTTTGATCTGAGAGTATCCTTGATATGTTTTCAATCAACTTGAATTTGTAGAGACTTAGCCTGTGTCCTAATGTGTGGTTTATTTTTTAAAATGTCCCATGTGCACTTGAGAAGAATGTATATTCCAGTTCATCTGACCTAGTGAGTCATTTAGGATTACTGTTCTTTTTCATTTCATTTCACATTTTTTACTTTTTCTACACTGTTTTTTATTTGTTTGTTTTTAATACATCAAGAAAAATGGTTTTAAATATGATAATATTACATTCAATAAACACCAATTATTCAAGAAAAATGATCTCACATATAATAATATTGCATACAATAAACATTAATATTTCAAGAATAAAAGGATTTTAAGTATAATAATATTACCCAAACTGTATTAACATAGTATGATATCACAAAAGTTGTAGGAAATATTAGAAATCTGCAAATAACAGTATGACTTCTATTATATTCCAGTATATTTTCCCCCTCTGGCTCTATTTTTGTTCATCAGTTTATGTTGTTCATTATATTCCATAAATGAGTGATACTATGTGATATTTATCTTTCTCCAACTGGCTTATTTCACTTAGCATGATGCTCTCCAGGTCCATCCATGTTGTTGCAAATGGTAAGAGTTCCTTCTTTTTTACTGAAGCATAGTATTCTATTGTGTAGACATACCACAGTTTTCTAATCCACTTATCAACTGATGGGCTCTTAGGTTGTTTCCAAATCTTAGCTACTATAAATTGTGCTACTATGAACATAGGGGTGCATATATCCTTTCTGATTGGTGTTTCTGGTTTCTTAGGATATATTCCTAGAAGTGAAATTATTGGGTCAAATGGGAGTTCCATTTTTAAATTTTTGAGAAAACTGCATACTTTTGTGAATGATCCATGTGCACTTGAGAAGAATGTATATTTTGCCGCATTGGGGTGAAATGTTCTATAAATGTCTATTAAATCTATCTGATCCAGTGTGTCCTTTAAAGTCTCTGTTTCCTTGTTAAGTTTTTGTCTGGAAGATCTGTCCAAGGAAGTCAGAGAGGTGTTAAAGTCCCCTACTATGATTGTATTGTTGTCAGTCTCTCTGATTAAGTCCTCTAAATATATATTTAGGTACAGCTATATTGGGTGCATAAATGTTTACTAGGGTTATATCATCTTGTTGGATTAATCCCTTTAGTATTAATTAGTGGCCTTTGTTGTCTCTTGTGATGGCCTTCATTTTAAAGTGTAATTTGTCAGATATGAGTATTGCTACTCCAGATTTTTTTTTCTTTTCCATTTGTATGGCAATTTTTTTTCCCCATTCCTTCACTTTCATCCTGTGTGTGTCTTTAGTTTTGAGGTGGGTCTCTTGTAGATAGCATATAGTTGGGTCATGTTTTTGTAACCATTCAGCTACCCTACACCTTTTGATTGGAGCATTTAATCCATTTACATTTCAGGTTATTATTGAGAGGTGCTTATTTATAGCCATTTTAATTCTGTATGCCTAGGTTTCTCTCTCTGTTTCTTCTTCTCAGCAATCCATTACAGCAATCCCATTAGCATTTCTTGTAATGCTGGATTGGTGGTGATGAACTCCTTTAGCCTTTTATTTATTTATTGTCTGGGAAGCTCTTTATTTGACCATCTATTTTGATTGATAACCCTACTGGAAATAGTAATCTTGATCTCAGATCCTTGCTTTCTATTACCTTGAGTACTTCATGGCATTCCCTTCTGGTCTGTAGAGTTTCTGATGAGAAATCAGCTGTCAGCCTTACGGGAACTCTCTTGTAGTTAACAGTTTGTTTTTCTCTTGCTGCCTTTAAGATTCTCTCTTTGTCTTTAATTTTGGCATTTTAATTATGACGTGTCTGGGCATGGGTCTGTTTGGATTATTCTTGTTTCTGATTCTCTGTGCCTCCTAAACTTGTTTGACTTTTTCCTTTACCAGGTTAGGGAAGTTTTCTACCATTATTTCTTCAAACACCTTTCTTTTCCTATTCCTTTCTTCCTTTCTGCCTCTTTTGGCACACCTGCTATTTGAATAGTGTTACATTTCACACAGCTCCCTTAAGCTATCCTCCTGTTTAATTGTTTTTTCTTCTTGGTTCTCTAATTGAGTGATATTTTCAACTCTGTCTTCTAATTCACTGATTTGATCATTAGCTTCTCCTAATCTCCTTTGTATTCCTTCCAGTATGTTCTGTATTTGTGTTGTGTCATTCTTTATCTTTTTTTGAGTTACTATATTTTTTTTCATACTGTTGAGCATTTTTAACATCATTACTCTGAACTGTTTCAGATAAATTACATACCTCTGCTTCATTTATCTCTTCTTCTGGTGAATTCTCTAATTCTTTCATTTGGGGATTGTTTCTTTGTTTCCTCATTTTGGTTGTCTGTTTATATTTGTGACTATGTATTAGGTAGATCCTCTACACCTCTCAATCTCTAGTGCAGGACAGTGTTAAAAGCTGTTTCTGACTAATTGGATCAGGCAAAGACTCAAGGCCTGCAGAGACCACCTCTGTCTACAGCAGTGGTTCTCAACCTTGGCTGCACATTATAATCACCTGGGAATCTTTTTTAAAATCCTGATTTCTGGGCCTCATCTTCCAGAAATTCTCTTTCTTTGTTATGGGGTGAGGCCACAACATTAGTAACAAAGAAACAGAATTTCTGGAGGATGAGGCCCAGAAATCAGGATTTTAAAAAGATTCCCAGGTGATTCTAATATGCAGCCAAGGTTGAGAACCACTGGTCTACAGACTAATAGGATTGTGACTTGAATTTGCCCCCAGGCAATCATCCTCAGGTGTGGTGAGAGTTTTTTCAACAGGGTGGGGCCGTTACTTCAGCTAGGAGGCTAATTGTTACTTTTAATCTCTTAAGTGGCCTGAGGGCAAGGTGTTTTCCAATAGGGTGTGTCAACTGCCTTTCCCCCAGGCAAGGCAGATGTTTATGTGGGGAAGATGTCCTCTGCTGTGTGAGGGAATGACTCAGCCCTGGAAACTTGGGGTGCCTGCCTTCTGAGCTATATTCCCAAGTTCCTAGTCCTGGGTTCTGTTCACACAGCTCCAGTCCACCTCACTCTCCCTCTCCCATATCACAAGGTGGGTGGCTCCACATGGAATTTTTGTGTGTGGGCCCTTCAAGAGGGTGCCTGAACTTTCAGCTGCCACTCCCTGGTAAACAGCACCCCACTGCTTTTCACACGTAGATGTTATGTGGGTACCCTCCTCAGATTTGGTGCTTTCTGCTGGGGATCCCAGCTTTGGGATTAGATCCCAGAGTTCTCAGTGGCACCCTCACCCTCAACTTAGATATCTCTCCTGGACTTCAGTTGCTATCTGTGCCCTTTTATGCCTCCACCCCTCCTACCAGTCTCTATTCGGTCTCCACCTTTGGTCCTTGGGTATCAGGGTTCTCTCCTGTGAGTTTTCTGTTGATTATTCAGGAAGCCTTTCCATATTTCAGTTGTAATTCCAGCTTGCTCTTGGGAGCATGTCCATGCAGCAGCCTCCCAGGGTTGCTGTTCTTTTGGTGATTGTTTTCTAGAGGATTTATCCAGTGGTATCAATAGGGCATTAGAGTCCCCTACATTGATTGTATTGCTCTCGATCTCTCTCTTGATATCTTCCAGAAGTTTTTATTATGTATTTGGGTGCTCCTGCATTGGGTGCATATATGTTTACCTGAGTTATATCCTCTTGTTGAATTAATCACTTTAGTATTATGAAGTGGCCATTTTTATCTCCTGTGATGGCCTTCATTTTGATGTCTATTTTGTCATATATAAGTATTGCTACCCCAAGCATTTTTATTTTTTATTTTCATTTGCCTGATATTTTTTTTCAATCCCTTCATTTTCAGTCTGTGTGAGACCTTTATTCTGATGTGGGTCTCTTATAGACAGATCTTCCTGTGTTTTACATTTCCTTTTCTGGTTGCCACTCTGCTTGTGTGTTTTTTCTAATTGGTCTTCTAACTTGTAGATTTGGCCACCAGCTTTTCTAGTCTACTACTGAAACCTGCCATTGTGTTCTTTATTGCAGCTATGTCATTTTTCATGCCCTCTTGTATCTTACACATGCTGGTGAATTTGTCTCCCAGACTTTTGAGTATCCTAATAAGCATTACTCTGAATTCTTTCTCTGACAAATTGCTTGCCTCCATTTCATTTATCTCCTTTTCTGGTGATTCCTCCTTTTCTTTCATATGAGTTTTTTTTGTTTGTTTGTTTTGCCATTTTTGCTGTTTCTTTGTAATTTTTTTCTGTATATTAAATCTAACTGCTATGCTACCCAGATTTTTTGAATTTTCCTTTTGTAGTAGAGGATTTGTGGGATCCAGTGGTGCAGTCTCTCAGGTCTTCTGAACTGGGCATTCTAGGTATGCCCGCTACTTGAGATATTTGGGTTCTCTTAATATATTTGGGCCTTGATTTTTATTGTCCTGTTTGTGGATGGAGTCTCCTCTCACAGTGTCTGGTTATGTGGCTTGCTCTCTACTACATCATGACAACCATTGTGGAGGTGCTGGCCGAATAGTACAAAATACAACATGACAAGGCATGACACAAAAGGATCAGAACATGAATGTACGCAGGACACCTATAATCCCACTAAAAGTGACCACCAGAAAGAATTAAGAAAGACAAAAGAGTGTAAAAATGGTAGCAAGAATAGACAAAAAGTAAAGGAAGGGAAAAACAAAGAAAGTATATCAGGAGAAAACAAACAACAACAACAAAAAACTGAAAAGCTTAAACAAAAATTACCCAGAAAAAAGGTGGGAGGGATCTGTAGAGGCAGAGCTTAAATACAGAAAATAAGGTTAAAGATTTGGATGAATACTGGAAGGAACACACTTTACTATAGAGGAGGGAGAATGAGAATGAGTGGGCGAGAAGAAAGAGAAAATAAATAAATACTTTATTTATTTATTTATTTATTTATTTATTTATTTATTTATTTATTTGAAAAGGAGAATAGAGTAGAGAGCATATATGCCTGAATTTAGGAAATTAAAGTAATTTAAAAATTAGGAGGATAAAAGAGCAAGAGAGGAAAGGAGAGGAAAAGAAAAAAAATGAGTAGCAAATGAAGAGAAAAAGAAGGGGAAATGGAGTCAGAGTAGAGAAGAGGAAATTAGATATATGAATAAGCCAACAGTGACTATAATAACAATAACACATCAATAATGCAGATGAAGAAAATCAATTTTTTAAAAGGGGTGAAATGAAAAAAAAAGAGAAAAACTAAGGCAGCGAAAGGAAAAGATAAACAGGATGAAAAAATGAGAAGCAAGGAAGAAAACTGTTAAAAAATAACAATAAAATTAAATAATACTAAAAAAGTAAAATAAAAAAAAAACGTGATATTTGCTTCAGCCATGTTCTAATGCTCTATGGGGACTGCTTTAGGACCCCACTCTTCTGTTCTGTCTGCCAATTTTGGGTTTCCTGATAGGTAGTTAGGTGCTGACCACTGTCAGAAAATGTTTTTGGCTTTTAGCACCATGTTGAAGCTCCAAGTGATTCAGTGCTTCTCTGCTTTTTTCTGACACCACAACCCTTGGGTACAAGCAGGCAGGAACAATTGCCCAATTTGCCTGTCTGGCAGCTGTCAAGTTTTTAAAAAACTATTTTTAAAGTATTACATATAGTATTACACATGTCTCCTTTTCTGCCATTAACCACTCTCTGGCCATCCCCACCCCCAGCTAAAGCCCTCACCCTGCTAGTGTCAATGTCCATTGGTTATGCTTATATGCATGAATACAAGTCCTTTGATTGATTTCTTCCCCCTTCCCCCCCCTCCCATCTTCCCACTGAAGTTTGGCAGTCTGTTCAATGCTTCTCTGTCTCTGTATCTATTTTTGTTCATCAGTTTATGTTGTTCATTATATTCCACAAATAAGTGAGATCATGTGATATTTATCTTTCTCTGACTGGCTTATTTCGCTTAGCATAATGCTCTCCAGGCCCATCCATGCTGTTGTGAATCATGAGTTCTTTCTTTGTTTTAACAGTGTAATATTCCATTCTATCTATGTACCAGTCTTTTTATCAACTCATCTGCTGATGGGAACTTAGGTTGTTTCCAAATCTTAGCTGTTGTATATTGTGTTGCTATGAACATAGGGGTGCATATGTTCTTTCTGATTGGTGTTTCTGGATTCTTGGGATATAGTCCTAGAAGTGGGATTAGTGGGTCAAATGGGAGTTTGCCTTTTAATTTTTTGAGGAAACTCCATAGTGTTTTCTACAGTGGCTGCACCAGTCTGCATTCCCACCAGCAGTGCATGAGGGTACCTTTTTCTCCACATCCTCCCCAGAACTTGTCATTTGTTCATTTGTAGATGATAGCCATTCTGACAAGTGTGAGATGGTATCTCATTATCATTTTGATTTGCATCTGTCAAATGATTTATAAATTTGAGCATGTTTTCATATGTCTCTTGGCCTTCAGTATGTCCACTTTCAAAAAGTGTCTATTTAGGTCCTTTGCCCATTTTTTGATGGATTGTTTATCTTCTTTTTGTTAATATGTATGAGTTCCCTATACATTTTTGAGATTAGGCTGATATTGGATATCACATGACAAATATGTTCTCCCATGCAGTGGGCTTTCTTGTTGTTTTGTTGATGGTTTCTTTTGCTCTGCAGGAGCTTTTTATTTTGATGTAGTCCCATTTTTTTTATTTTCTCCTTAGTTTCCATTTCCATGTATTGGTAAAGATATTTCTATGAGATATGTCTGCTATTTTGCTGCCTATATTTTCTTCTAAGATTTTTATGGTTTCTTGTCTTAAGTTTATGTCCTTTATCCATTTTGACTTTATTTTTGTGTATGGTGTAAATCAGAGGTGTAGTTTCATTTTTTGCATGTATCTGACCAATTTTCCCAACACCATTTATTGAAGAGACTGTCTTGACTCCATTGTATTCTCTTGCCTCCTTTGTCAAATATAAATTGAGCATAAAGTCTAGGGTCGATTTCTAGGTTCTTTGTTCGGTTTGATTGGTCTATATGTCTGTTCTTGTGCCAGTACCAGGCAGTTTGAGAACAGTGGCTGAGTAATAATAGCTTGATATCTGGTATTGTGATTCCTCCTACTTTGTTCTTCTTTCTCAGGATTGCTGCGGCTATTTGGGGTCTTTTTTGTTCCATATGAATTTTTGGAGAGTTTGTTCTAGGTCTGTGAAATATGCCATTGGTAGTTTAATGGGGATTGCAGTAAATCTGTAGATTGCTTTGGGTAGTATGGACATTTTAATGATGTTGATTCTACCAATCCATGAACACTGTTTATGTCTTCCATCTGTTTATGTCTTCCTCTATCTCTTTTTTCAGTGTCCTGTAGTTTTCTGCGTATAGGTCTTTTACCTCCTTAGTTAAATTTATTCCTAGGTATCTTAATTTTTTTGGTGCAATGGTAAATGGGATTGTTTTTTGTTTGTTTGTTTCCCTTTCTGTGAGTTCATTGTTGGTGTATAAAAAAGCCATAGATTTCTGGGTGTTAATGTAGTATCCTGCTACATTGCCAAATTCATTTATTAAAACTAGTAGGTTTTTTTTTATGTAGTCTTTAGGGTTTTCTATGTACATTATCATGCCATCTGCAAATAATGACACTTTTACTTCTTGTTTTCCAATTTGGATACCTTTTATTTCTTCCTCTTTTGTGATCGCTATGGCTAGCATTTCCAGTACTATGTTGAACAGGAGTGGTGAGAGTGGGCTTCCCTGTCTTGTTTCTACTCTTAGGGGAAATGGTTTTAGTTTTTGCCCATTGAGTATATGTTGGCTGTAGGTTTCTCATATATGGCTTTTATTATGTTGCATTATGATCCCTCTATTCCCATTTTGCTGTGAGTTTTTATCAAGAAAAGGTGTTGGATTTTGTCAAATTTTTTCTCTGCATCAATTGATATGATTATGTGGTTTTAATCTCTCAGTTTGTTTATGTGATGTATCATGTTTATTGATTTGCAGATATCATACCATCCTTGCATCCCTGAAATAAATTCCACTTGGTCATGGTGTATGATTTTTGTAATGGCATGCTGGATCCTATTTGCTGTGCTTTTGCTGGGGACTTTAGCATGAATGTCCATCAGAGATATTGGTCTGTAATTCTATTTTTTTTGTAGTATCTTTTTCTGGTTTGGGGATTAGGGTAATACTGGCTACATAGAACGTGTTCCTTCCTCTTGAATATTTTGGAATAGTCTGAGGAGGATAGGTTTTAGTTCTTTGAATATTTGTTAAAAATCTCTTGTGAAGCCCTCTGGTCCAGGGCTTTTGTTTTCTGGAAGTTTTCTGATTACTGCTTCAATTTCCTCCATAGTTACCAGCCTATTCATATTTTTTTTTATTCTTCCTGATTGCGTTTTGGAAGGTCATATTTTTCTAGGAATATATCCACTTCTTCTAGGTTGACCAATTTGTTGAAATAGAGTTGCTCATAGTATTTTTTTTATAATCCTTTGTATTTCTGTGGGTTCTGTTGTTATTTTGCCTCTTTCATTTCTGATTTTGTTTATTTGGGTTCAGTGTTCTTTTACTGATATGATTCTTTATAACTTTATAAATTGTTAGTGAATCTCTGGAATAAGCTATCTGTGGAAGATTATTGAGAAATGCTTTTATTTACAGGTGGTAACTATATGATCATCTGTAGAATAGGGGTGAGCAGGAAGGTTTAGCATCAAAAGGCATTTCATTACAGGAAGCATTTTATAGGAAAAAAGGTATAATCCATTCTCAGGGAAAAGAAGTACCTGATAGGGGGAAAATCTATATTTGTGAAGGATCGTGCTGACTAAGCTTTGGAAAACATAGGATAAGGACTCAATCTTTGAGGAAAATCTGTATGAAATGAGAGATGAAGGACATTATAATCATCAGAATTCAGAAAGGCTTGGATTTAATCCTGTTCTAAACAACTGTTTTGAGACTGAAAGATTTTTTAAAAAGCAATAATTTATATGGGCCTGCATGGGTGTGGCTGTTTTCAAACATAGTCCTAAAATTTTTTGACCTTTTAACCATTGATTAGTATGGGTTTATGTCCCTTTACCTTGAATTTCATCTCTATGATGGCTTGACCAATAGAATACAGTGAAAGTGACAATGCCAGTTTCTGGGCCTATGTCTTAAGAAAGTGGCAACTGCTACCTCCTTTCTCATGGGCAACTCACTCTTACAATTTAGCTATCATGCTATAAATATGCCAAGAAGCTCATGGAAAGGCCCAAATGGAGTCGAACCAAGGCTTATGGCCTACAGCCCTGGGTGAACTTCCAGCACTTACCAGTCATGTAAATGAACCATCTTCAAAGTAGATCCTACAACCCTCAGTTGTGCCACTTCAGCTGACACTTATAGAGCAGAAACAAGCTGATCCTAACAAGACCTGCCAAAAAATTGCAGATGTATGAGCAAAGTATTATTATTGTTATTGTTTGAAACAAATTAAGTGATGGAGTGGTGTTTTAGACAGTAATTGATAATAAGTACATTTGGGGAGATCATTTAGACCTGCGGAGCACTGAATAACTAAGAAAGATCTCAGTTCTCATAAAAGGGTCTTCAATTAGAAGTTCAAGACAAATTGTAGAAGCCCAAAATGACCTGGTGAATTGAAATAACACCAAAACAAATTCATCAACCAGAGTGAGCAATCATGGGCCCCAGAGAAATGTAGCAGTAAGGATTCATTTTAAGGTGAGTGGGTACAAGATATAAAAACTAAAAAGCAGCCGAAACTGGTTTGGCTCAGTGGATAGAGCGTCGGCCTGCGGACTCAAGGGTCCCGGGTTCGATTCCGGTCTAGGGCATGTACCTGGGTTGCAGGCACATCCCCAATGGGAGATGTGAAGGAGGCAGCTGATTGATGTTTCTCTCTCATCGATGTTTCTAACTCTCTATCTCTCTCTCTTCCTCTCTGTAAAAAATCAATAAAATATATTTAAAAAAAAACAAACAAACAAAACAAAACAATAAAAGACCTAAAAACTAAAAAGCAATGTTCAGATTCCAGGAGAGTAAAGTTAGAACTGTGTGAGATGGCAAATGGCCTGTTTGAGAGCATAAGTAAAATAGGATAGGGTCAAAGACCAGGTCACCAGCATAGATTCGAGTGTCTGAGGCCCTTGAATATCTGGCTGCACCCTGGAATGTCTCCTCCTCAACCTGACTCTGGCTTGCAGTTTAACCTCTGCATTCCTAAGGGTTTGACACATACTATTTCAAGAGTCCTGGGGCTCTGAGGGTTTCAGTTTACACAAAGTGGTTGATATCCTTTTCAGTCCATGTATATGAGCTAAAAGGTTTTGAAATAGATGGAGGATAGAGTTAACATATTTCAAAACTGTTTGTCAAATATGGGACTAGAGTTTGAAAGTGGGGTTTATTTATACAGATGTATAATTCTCATTTTACATGCAATGCCATTTATTTATTTATTTATTTATTTATTTATTTATTTATTTATTTATTTATTTATTTTGACTTATTTAGTGGTAAAAGCCCTTAGCATCTTTGCAGGCTTAAAATTTAACTCTCTTATTTTCCCATGATGGCTCTATCTCTCGAGGCGGACCTATGACAAGCAAGAATCCAAATTTTAAAAGGTTACAAGAACTAACACAATGAGAAATATGACAGCTTTGCAGAGCATTCTCTGCTGCGGCAGACCTACCAGACTGCTGGGGTCCAACCCCAGCAGGTCCAGGGGTCCCCAAAGGTGTGGACGGAGTCAGCGAAGAAGGAATGACATGGAGACAGCATTCAGTTGATCAGCAGCCTAGCCAGGATCTCTAGCCAAGTTCTGGTCAGGATCTCCAGCGAAGTTCTGGTTAGGATCTGCAGCCAGGTTCTGTGTCCATGTTCTCTTGCTAGGTTCTCCAGCCAGGTTTTCCAGGTTCTCCAGCCAGGTTCTGTAGCCATGTTCCCTCGCTAGGTTCTCCAGCCAGGTTCTGTCACCAGGTTCTAGTCAGGTTCTCTTGCCATGTTCTATCCAAGTTCTGTAGTCAGGTTCTGTCTCTAGGTTCTTCAGCCAGGTTCAGTCACCAGGTTCTAGTCAGGTTCTTTTGCCATGTTCTATCCAGGTTCTGTCTCTAGGTTCTTCAGCCAGGTTCTCTCGCTAGGTTCTGTCTCTAGGTTCTGTGTAGGTTCTGTGTCTAGGTTCTGTGTCTAGGTTCTGTCCAGGATCTTTTGCCATGTTCTCTCGCTAGGTTCTGTCTCTAGGGTCTGTGGCCAGTTTCTGTCCACGATCTTTTGCCATGTTCTCTCCAGCAAAGTTCTTCTGTCTCTAGGTTCTGTGTAGGTTCTGTGTCTAGGTTCTGTGTGTAGGTTCTGTGTCCTGTTGTCTTGTTACATCTGTATTTATACCAGTTGATTCCAATCCTATCAATCTCTATTCCAAAGGTTAGGGCTATTTTTATTTTTTAAAGGGGAAGAAATAAACTTGATTTACTTCAGTTCTATCATTCTGTGTAACCAACAATGTCAATTTTTTTATGAATTGTTTGTGAGGTGAGAATGAGTTGTTATGACTTAAAATCAGAGTTGAGGATAAAGGTCTAGAGAAGACTCAGTCTTAGTTTGAAAAAGGTGGAATATATGTTCATTTAAGAGCTTTTGGGTCAAATCATCATGTCTAAAACCAGTGATTACATAATGAATGATACCACATCTGCTACCAAATATTTCTTGCTTTGATGATCGTTCTTGCCTATTATTTTTAACAGATGAATATGTAGAATACATTAATACAACTAAGAAATGGGCAGTGTATAAATGCATAACTATGAACAAAAATGTTTTCATGTTTGATGGTGAGGTTTTCACATTTGATTAAATTAGGCCTTGGAGAATGCAATCACTTCATTTGTTATTAGTTCAGGAAAGCTGAGTGTTAACTTGGCAGGTGAAATGGCTGCTTAGATAGGAAAAGGCAATAGAACAGTGGTTCTCAACCTTAGCTGCATGTTAGAATCACCTGAGAATCTTTTTAAAATCCTGATTTCTGGGCTTCATCCTCCGTAAATTCTGTTTCTTTGTTATGGGGTGAGTTAACATTAGTAACAAAGAAACAGAATTTCTGGAGGATGAGGCCCAGAAATCAGGATTTTAAAAATATTCCCAGGTGATTCTAATGTGCAGCCAAGATTGAGAACCACTGCAATAAAAGGTCCCAATTCTGAGAGTATTTTGGAACAATTGATGCTCCTGGGAAGTGAATGATACTTATGCTTTTCTGAGGGTTGCTCACCAGTATGTGTGCTATTCTAAATGAAGTACTCTACAGATTCCAGACATATGCCACATTCATTTTATCCAGATGATGAATGACTTATTGATAGTCCAGGCTTTGTACTATTTGTGACTCCAGTTCTTTTAATATCTATAATGTCATGGAAATGACACTGGGAGAGATATTATGAATGGTCACTATTCAACCTTTTATTTTCAATGAAGCCAAAGGGCAATTGGGGGTGGGGGGGGCACCACAAGGTCAGCTTGAATAAAATATTGCTTGAAGTCTGTATGTTGCCATTTTGGGATCTTGGGGAAAAAATAGAAACCAATTTGAACACTACCACATTTTGGATGAGTTTCCATTTGAGGAGCTCCAGAAAACTCCCACAAGTCCGATTCAGAAGTGTTTTCAGAAGATTGCCAAAAATTGTGCAGTGATGTTGGCAGGAGGAGAAACAACAAGCAGATGTTTTAGCAGAGAGGAGCCCATTCTGGGAATCTTTTCCTTGGCATTCAATGAGAGAGACTGGGAAGGAAGCTGGTTCAAAACAAAGATGAGAGTGCCTGTCTTGGGCGTGCATCTGCCTAAAAATAAGCTTACAAATTTAAGACTTCCAAGCCCCTAAAATAACTTTAGAAAAATATAGTCATTAATTAACCTCTTGAACTTCACATGAAAAACTCTCTGGCACTGCAACTAATCTTTTGACAACTTGCTGTTATTGTGGTAATAGTTTGCTTTGTTCTATTTATTTTTAACTTTCTACTTTCTGTACTTAATGCACTTTTAGAAAAACCTGGGTAGTTAGAAATTCATAGTTGCTTTCATCATTGACTGGTTGTATGATCTTTGATAATACAAGATCTCTAAAACTACACAGCTAGCAAGTTTGAGGACCCAGGATTTGAACCCAGGTGTACTCATTCAATAGTCTACTTTTTAAATAATTACACCATATATACTCCTGGGCTCAGTTCACAAGCATCCACAAAACCTTAACAAATCATCACGGAAAATGAAAATTAAGTATGCATTTACATTAATCCTTGCATGGACAATCTTCATCTCTCCAGACTCCTTTTTTTCTCATATGTATGAGAAAGAAAATGAACTATATGGTATGTTAGCTCTATTCCAACTCTAGATTCAATGATTTATTTGGACCTAAGCTATAAAATCATGGGTCAGATAGACCAACATTTATAAACTTTCTCTTCATCTCTGACTACTGTTGAAAATGGGAGGATTATAGAATTCCTCAATAACTGACAGATTAACCCATTGAACATAATGATGATGACAGAATTCTGAGGTCATAATTTACATGCATATCACTGCTTGAAGACATATTTACTCAGTAAATATTCATTAATTATAAATTACATATGAAGCATTGTGCTAGATTTTGGCATACCACAGTTTAAAGACCAGTTGAAAACCTACAAATATTAAATACTTTAATTATACAATTATACTGGAGTTAATTGCTAAGAAGAAGAATTATGATGGGTGAACTTATCCTGTTGAAGAACAAGTGGTTAGAGTGAGTTCATAGAAGTTTTCCCTAAAGAAGATATATTCCCAAGCATTACAGGAACTGTGTGAAAGAAGACCACACTAAAGGTTTGATTATAAAAAAAAATAAAAATAAAAGTTTGATTATTAAACTAGTTTTTTCTCTGTTTCATAGTTTAAGACAATAAATTCTAGATCTTTACTATTTATCAAAAATAAGTTTAGGATAGAACAAGTAAATAGCTAATGGAGAACTATACCTGTGGTTAGAAAAATAATCACAAAGACCACATTATAACAGCACTGGTGGGACATTGTCCATGCAAGGATTAATGTAAATGCATACTTAATTTTCATTTTCCATGATGATTTGTTAAGGTTTTGTGGATGCTTGTGAACTGAGCCCAGGAGTATATATGGTGTAATTATTTAAAAAGTAGACTATTGAATGAGTACACCTGGGTTCAAATCCTGGGTCCTCAAACTTGCTAGCTGTGTAGTTTTAGATAAGTTATTTAACTTTTTTTCTGAAAAATGTGAGAATTAAATTAGATAATCTATGGAAAGGGTTTAGTCCGGTGACTGGCACCTAGTGAAAGTCAATAAATGTTAGCTATTATTACTGTTAGTGTTTAAGACAAACAGTAATCACTGTCTCCTTCTTCATGTTTCTGGAAGTAATACATAGAAATTTACCAAATAACCACTTCCCATTATACTTCTTACCCTAAATAATGGATGTCAAGTTGACCAAGAAAAACAAACAAAAAACCCAAACAAACAAAGAAAACAGGAATGGGAGCTGCTGAGGCTTTTAGAAAAATGCCAGAGGGTCAGAGGACTAGAACAATTCCTGCTATAGTTTTGTGGGAGAAGAGGCCGAAAGCAATTCATAGGGAAGCTATAAATATAAGTATTATTGTAATCTAACTTTAAAGTCATCTCAGTTGCTCACAATGTAAAATAATGTTGTTCTTGTAGTGGTAGAGAGAGACAGATAGGGAGACAGAGAGAAAGAGAGAGAGAGAAAGAGAGAGAGAGAGAGAGAGAGAGAGAGAGAGAGCGCGCGCTAATTGATCTTTAAAATATTTTTAATGGAGTTGCTTAAAGTAGGGTTTACTTGTTATGTCAGAGGTCTTAATATCCTTCCTTGAAATCATGGCTATAATTTAACTGTCTTAGTAGAAACTTTGCATATATCACATTCTCAGTATATAATCACGTATGATGAGAATAATGATCTATTTGAGTCATATCATGTGGCTTAATGACAAATGTTACTATCCAAGACAATATTTAGCATTTTGTTTTGGTATGATTCTTGCTAGGCATGTTATGAAGTAATAGGCAGAACTTAGTTAAGTTTTCTCCCTCAAAGCCAGTGTGGATGCATTTTTTTTGCAATTTGTAGGCTCATAATTATCTTTGTATTTTTGGCTTTACTACCAAAATGCTTCTCTTCAATGCTGATTGAACAGTTCTGTATTTCACTGTGAAATTGAGAGATATTTCTTTTTTTTATATTTTATTGATTTTTTTTTACAGAGAGGAGGGGAGAGGGATAGAGAATTAGAAACACCAATGAGAGAGAAACATCGATCAGCTGCCTCTTGCACGCCCCCTACTGGGGATGTGCCTGCAACCCAGGTACATGCCCTTGACCGGAATTGAACCTGGGACCCTTGAGTCCGCAGGCTGATGCTCTATCCGCTGAGCCAAACCGGTTAGGGCAAGAGAGATATTTCTTTTGGAACTACTGCGCCCTAGTCCTTAATATTTATGTATCTCCTTTGCTAACACATACCTGTTGATAAAATTATGGCCTTTCCATATGGATCACTGTCATCCATACCTTTGCTCACGTGCCCTACATATGTGTGGAATGGTTTCCCAAATCCTTGTAGCCTAGGTAATTCTATCCCATCAGTCAAGTCTGTCTCCTGCTACTTATCAACTATAGGACACACTCAACTTTTCTATTATAAGTTTATAATAAAATATAATTACCTAGAACATCTACATTTTTGTGAGAGCCCCTCACCCTCTAGTCCTAGCACATAACTATACTTTAGGGAGATACTCAGTAAATATAAAATGGCTTGAATTCTTTCCTTTGAAATAGTGCGGTATGAGAAGACTCAGTGGAAGATAAGAGGAAACAATGTACACAGAGCATTTGAATCATAATATCTCCACAATTATGTATATTTGGGGAGAAGAAGAGAAGCACATTTCAGATCCTTACTAGCCATATAAAGATAGAGCTGTCACTTTCTTCTGGTCAAAGACAAGTGTGGGCTCTTGAATAGTTGTCTTTGAGATACACTAAGGTTTGGGGATCGGTGCAACCAGTATTTGTAGCCTCTGAGCCTTTTCATTTGGTCATCACATTTCATGATAGCTAATATACTGATGAATCAGAAGGCCAGAAGAATTGATTTGACTTTATTGTCCAGTGAACTTATTTTTCATAAGTTTAAGAATGGCAGTTTGGAGGGTAAGTTTTCCAACAGATTCTGCATTCCTTGAACTAAAGTCTGGATCAAGAGCATAAGCAATGTGACTGTATAAGTTGTGTTGGTTTTGACAGTGCTAGAAATGGCTCTAATGTGACAATATAGGATACTAGAGGCCCAGTGCATGAAATTCATGCATGGAAGGAGGGGTTCCCTCAGCCCAGCCTGCACCCTCTCACAATCCAAGACCCCCTCAGGGGATGTCTGACTGCTGGTTTTGGCCCGATCCCTGGCAGTCAGACATCCCTCTCGCAATCCAGGATGCTGCATGCACCAGTGACCATACTTTTCATACAGGTGAAAGGCATATCGCTGTTGTATGGGCAGATACATATTTTTGCCCTGATCCTTCTGAAGCAGTAGTACCATTTTCCCCATCTTATGGGTGGAAAAACTGAAGCAGAGAGAAGTTAAGTAATTGGCTTTATTATAAGTGTCAGAATCAGGGCTGACTGCAAAATGTGCAAGCCAGAGTCCATGTAAGTCATCGCAGCATCGTCCTGTTTTTCCAGTGTTACAGTAGTCTTGCCAGGTTTTAATTTTTAAATCTAAGAAACTGTTCCCAGTATAAAGGAATGCATGTTCATCCGCATGTAGAATAAACAGGATGTGGACAGTTTGGATATTCTTCTGGTGAATTAGGATTAAGCAGCCACAGATCTCTTTTTCAAATACTGCAGAAACCACCTTCCTTGTTTAACTGTGTATGGGATGTAGCCAAGGAGGGTTACTTTCAAATAAAAAATTGTATAATGCAAACATGAGTTCCATTAGCTAATTGGTAGTATAACATGTTGGTTTCCCTTAAGCACATAGGAGCCAGATTGTTTAGTAGAAATGCTTGGTTTTAAAGCAGAATTGAGTGTACTCCATTGTAGAGCCTGAATGATCACAAGGATAGAAAACCAGTACACATTCTAGAGCCTGCAACAAATCATTTAAACTTTAATTCCTATCTATTTATATAGAAACCCTGGGTGTAACGCTTGTCATGACCGAGGCTTGACTAACAGGAAGTCAGTCCTGCAGTCAGTGCGCCCTCTCCAAGCTGTTTCCAGCAAGGGAAAGGTTTGAGGGAGGAAAGGGCCCACAGAGCTTGGAGGCACTGAGTCCTGGGTCACTGTGGCAAAGGCTGTGCCCTCCCCAAACTATTTCCAGTGAGGGCGAGGTTTGAGGGAGGAAATCGCTCTTGGAGCATGGAGACATATCTTTATAAAGTTTTAATACATTATATTAGAGGTTGTGATGGTACTGTTTTCCCCACAGCATCTACAGGAATTGCTGCAAATTTACTTCTTGGCAGAAGAACCTTTCATTTCCAATATAAATTACCAATTCCATTAAATGAAACTTCAATTTCTAGACTCAATATAAATAGTGAAGTTGCTAAAACCATTAAAAAGTCCCAACTTCACATTATTGATGAATACACCGTGGCATCCAGTCATGTATAAATACCATAGACAGATTACTAAGAGAAATTTTGAATTTGAATGTTGCATTTGGTGGGAAAGTTCTCCTTCTCAGAGGGGATTTTCAACAATGTCTCAGTATTGCACCGCATGCTATGCGATCGGCCATAGTACAGACCAGTTTAAAGTACTATAATGTTTAGGGATGTTTCAGAAAGTTGTTTCTCAAAACAAATATGACGTCAGAGGATTCTGCTTATAGTGAATGGTTAATAAAACTTGGAGATAGCAAACTTGATAGCAGTTTTCATTTAGTAATGGATATTATTGAAATCCTCTATGAAATGATTTGTAATGGATCTGTTATTGAAGCTACCTTTGGAAATAGTATATCTATAGATATTAAAAATATTTATAAACATGCAATTCTTTGTCTAAAAAATGAGCACATTCAAAAATTAAATAAAGAAATTTTGGATATACTCAATGGAGATTTTCACATATATTTGAGTGATGATTCCATTGATTTAATAAATGATGCTGAAAAGGAAAATTTTGCCATCAAATTTCTTTATAGTATTACTCCTTCAGGAATGCCGTGTCCTAAATTAAAATTGAAAGTAGGTGCAATCATCATGCTATTGAGAAATCCTAATAGTAAATGGGGTCTTTTTAATGGTACCAGATTTATTATCAAAAGATTACGACCTAACATTATTGAAGCTAAAGTATTAACAGGATCTGCAGAGGGAGAGGTTGTTCTGATTCCAAGAATTGATTTGTCTCCATCTGACACTGGCCTCCTATTTAAATTAATTCAATAACAGTTTCCCATGATGCCAGCATTTGTGATGACTGTTAATAAATCATAAGGACAAACTCTAGACAGAGTAGGAATATTCCTACCTGAACCCGTTTTTGCACATGGTCAGTTATATGTTGCTTTCTTTCAAGTTCAAAGAGCATGTGACTTTAAAGTTCTAAATATTTTATCACAAGGGAAATTAGTCAAGCACTCTGAAAGTGTTTTCACTCTTTTTTTAAAAAAAATATATTTTATTGATTTTTTACAGAGAGGAAGGGAGAGAGAGAGAGAGTCAGAAACATCGATGAGAGAGAAACATCGATCAGCCGCCTCCTGCACATCCCCCACTGGGGATGTGCCCGCAACCCAGGTACATGCCCTTGACCGGAATCGAACCTGGGACCTTTCAGTCCGCAGGCCGACGCTCTATCCACTGAGCCAAACCTGTTTCGGCTGTTTTCACTCTTAATGCAGTGTACAGGGAGATCTACTTACATAAAAACCATGGGTGGTGTTCATCACGACCATAACTGCCACGACCAAGTGGAAGGAAGTCAGTCCTGCAGGGGTTGTCTTGGCAACAGCTGCACCCTCCCCCGAGCTGTTTCCTGGAGCTGTTTCCTGTAAGGGCGGGGTTTGAGGCAGGAACCCGCCCTGGGAGCATGGAGGCATTATCTTTATAAAGTGTGCCACACCAGCACAACCAAGGGTGAATCTGAGTGGGGGCGGCTGGAAGGCTTAGAAAAGACAGACAAGGGAATGAAAGCCAGGTCTCGGTGGGACGCTGCTTCTCTGAGAGACAGCGATCACACCCACAACCATGCCTTTATTTTATGGCAGATGCTATGAGGCAAAGTAAGGGTGTGACCAAGATGTTTACAACATTCTCCTGGGTTTCAATCCTACTCAACTACATGCACCTGAACTCTATCAAACCTACATCACTCAGGCATGTGGGACCACGTGTTTGGACCATAGGTTCAAGCTTACAACTACAGCTGTTGTATAATTGTGCTGGGAGGGCCCTGCCCTCCAAGCTGGGACTTGCACATGGCAATGAGAGGACTGTGCCCTCTCATCAGTCTAAGGCCTGGATCTGTCCAAAACACTGTAGTGGCTCCCCCCACAATAAAGTTTTAATTCTGTTTCTTTGTTACTAATGTTGTGGCCCCACCCCATAACAAAGAAACAATTTCTGGAGGATGAGGCCCAGGAATCAGGATTTTAAAAAGATTCCCAGGTGATTCTAATGTACAGCCAAGGTTGAGAACCACTGCTATAGATAATATTAAAAATATATCTAAACATGCAATTCTTTGTCCAAAAAATGAGCACATTCAAAAGTTAAATAAAGAAAATTTGGATATACTCGATGGAGATTTTCACACATATATGAGTGATGATTCCATTGATTCCACAGATGATGCTGAAAAGGAAAATTTTCCCATCAAATTTCTTAATATTATTACTCCTTCCAGAATGCTGGGTCATAAATTAAAATTGAAAGTGGGTGCAATCATCATGCTATTGAGAAATCTCAGTAGTAAATGGGGTCTTTGTAATGGTAACAGATTTATTATCAAAAGATTATGACCTAACATTATCGAAGCCGAAGTATTAACAGGATCTGCAGAGGGAGAGGCTATTCTGATTTCAAGAATTAATTTGTCCCCATCTGACACTGGCCTCCCATTTAAATTGATTTGACAACTGTTTCCTGTGATGCCAGCATTTGTGATGACTGGTAATAAATCACAAGGACAAACTCTAGACAAAGTAGGCATATTCCTACCTGAACCCGTTTTTGCACATGGTCAGTTATATGTTGCTTTCTCTCGAGTTTGAAGAGCATATGATGTTACAGTTAAAGTTCTAAGTACTTCATCACAAGGGAAATTAGTCAAGCACTCTGAAAGTGTTTTAACTCTTAATGTGGTATACAGGGAGATATTAGAATAAGTTTAATCACTTTATCAGTCATTTTTTGCATCATTGTTGTTTCTATATCATGTTTTTGTTGTTTTCCTATCATGTTTTTGTCATTTTTATATCATGCCCCTGTTGTTGTTATATCCTTTTGTTACTGTTTATTTATTAATAAATTTATATATTATTTTCATATACATTTTACTAATTTCCTTTCATCTCTCACACTTCCATTATAAAGGGCAAATAGCAATATTAAAATATCTCCACTAATTAATTCCCTTTTAAAAAATGTATTTTATTGATTTTTTACAGAGAGGAAGGGAGAGGGACAGAGAGTTAGAAACATCGATGAGAGAGAAACATCGATCAGCTGCCTCCTGCACACTCCCCTCTGGGGATGTGCCCGCAACCAAGGTACAGGCCCTTGACCAGAACCGAACCTGGGGCCCTTGAGTCCGCATGCCGATGCTCTATCCACTGAGCAAAACCGGTTAGGGCAATTAATTCCCTTTTAATGTGCACAAATTTCATGCACTGGGCTACTAGTATTAGAATAAGTTTAATCACTTTATCAGTCATTGTTTGCATCACTGTTGTTTTTATATCATGTTTTTGTTGTTTTTATGTCATGTTTTTGATGTTTTTATATCATGCCTCTGTTGTTACATCATTTTGTTACTGTTTATTTGTTAATAAATTTATATATTATTTTCATATACATTTTACTAATTTCCTTTCATCTCTCACACTTCTATTATAGAGAAAGGGTAAATAGCAATATTAAAATATTTCCTCTAATTAATTCCTTTTTAATGTGCGTGAATTTCATGCACTGGGCCAGTAGTTGTAAAAAATGCTGCAATGAACATGAAATCTATATAATTTTTAAAAAATATATTTTATTTATTTTTTGCAGAGAGAAAGGGAGAGAGATAGAGAGTTAGAAACATCAATGAGAGAGAAACATGGATCAGCTGCCTCCTGCACACCTCCTACTGGGGATGTGCCCGCAACCAAGGTACAGGCCCTTGACCGGAATCGAACCTGGGACCTTTCAGTCTGCAAGCTGACACTCTATACACTGAGCCAAACCAGTTAGGGTGAAACCTATATAATTTTATTAACCAATGTCATACCAATAAATTCAATAAAAATCCTATATAATAAAGAGCTAATATGCTAATTAGACTGAACAGCAGAACTGCCATCCGGATGACCTTCCAGGTGACCTTCTGGATGATGCCGGGGCTGCGAGGGCTGGAAGAGTCTCCAAGGGGCTGCAAGGGCCAGCCAGAGCTTTGAGGGGTGGCGAGGGCTGGCCAAGGCAGCCGGGGCTGGGAGGGCTGAGCCCCTTGCATGAATTTCATGCATCAGGCCTCTAGTAAATAAAAATAAGCATCATTGCTAAAAGTTCACTTAATGTTTAATTTTCCTTCTCACAATTTATATGTTTATTACAAACCTAATCAAATCTCTGAAAAGATTTACAGCATCACACTCAGGGTTTCTTATAATAGACACCACAATCTGGGCAGGGAAATATCACAACAGTCTATTTTATCTAGTATAGATAAAATTACAGAGAGCTTCCCCAGAGATTGCATGTATTTTTGGTTGTTGTTGTTTGTTTGTTTTGTTTTTCATTGATCTTATGGCATCTCTGGGATAAAGGCAAGGACTATTATTCTTACTTTGTAGGTCAGGATACTGAGGCACCAAGGTCATGAGTAAATGACAGAATAAAAATGGGAACTTAGATGTTCTGCCCCCAAATTTAGTTTTCTTTCTATGATGCATGAACAACATGTCCCAGCATTGTAGTTAAAATTTTCAAGTCTAAATTATGTTACTATCTCAATTTAGAGTATTTTTAGATTTGTGCTTTCAAATATCTGAAAAATTCACAGATTAAAAAAATGGTGTCACGTTAAGTACCCCAGATAGGGGGAATACTACAAAGACACACTACTAGATTGGGGTTTACTGGGATTATTTTATATTTACCCACAGGATGTAAACCTTGATTTAAGTAAATGCAATATAATAAAACCCCAAATTACAACCTAATATATTAAAGATTTGCTTTAAATAAGGAATTCCATTTGTATATTTTAAATCAAATGACAAAAAACAAATTATCCATCTCTGTAGGGTTCCAGGGCAACAAACCTGTTATGCAAAGCAAAATTCACTTATACTACCCAGTAGTCATGAAAAATCAACAAATGACATTGTAGTTCAAACTAAATCTTAAGTCCTTCTTATGTGATTTTCTGCATGTCTACAGTGATGTCGCACTCTTCCCTAATATTCACCCATTGACACATTTGGCATCTATGTAATGAGGAAAGATTGTGGATTTTTACATCTAAACTGGATCAAACAGATTCACTTATGTATGTTTGTATAGAAGCATCAGGGACATGTATTGCTTAGATAGAATATGATGTGTGGTGCCAGATAACAAAAAAGAGATGCTTTCTTGTGCTTTTCACCCAATTTGTATCTCATTCAGGATAACTTTTATTTAAATAGTCTCAAAATAAAGCCCTAAATATTATGCAACACAATGAAAAGACCCTCTCATGAAGGAGTTGGCTTTTAGACTAATCTTGAAGGATATGTAGTGACATTAATAGCCATAGGGAGTTGGACAAAATCCAAGAAAATGCCCTCTTGGCAATTTTGGGGGAATAACATAACCCTTTATTTATTTTTCTACAAATATTCATCGAGCACCTATCATATTCCAGGTACTGTTCTAGTCCTGGGTCAGTGGTTCGCAACCTTGGTGGCACATTAGAATCACCTGGGAATCTTTTTAAGATCCTGATTTCTGGACCTCATCCTCTGTAAATTCTGTTTCTTTGTTTTGGGGTGGGGCCACAACATTACTAACAAAGAAACAGAATTTCCAGAGGAAGAGGCCCAGAAATCAGGATTTTAAAAAGATTCCCAGGTGATTCTAATGTGCAGTCAAGGTTGAGAACCACTGTTCTGGGTGTATAACAGTATAATGGAAAAGAGCCTACCCTCATAAAAATCTGCCCTCATACACCTTATATTTTAGTGAGAGAAATAAACCATTATCAACATAAATAAGTAAAATATATGTTGCAGAATGTTAACGTTGAACAGAAAAACTCAAGGAAGTGTGAAGTGAAGTATATGGGTGGGGTTTTATATAAACAGTCCAGGAAAAGTGTCACTAAGAATGTCTTACCTGAAGTAAGTGAGGGAACAAGCCATGAGGATATTCTAAGCAGGGGGAACAGCAAGTGCAAAGACCCTGAGATGGGAGCATGCCTTGAGTATTTGAGGGAGAGCAATGAGGCCAGCATGTTCAGAGGGGAATGAATATACACAAATGGAAGAGAGAAACAGATCAGAGAGGTACCAGAGGTCCAGATTGGAGAGGGACTTGTAGGTCCAATCAGCTGGGGCAGTGGTTGTCAAACTGCGGCTCATGAGCCACATGGGGCTCTTTGCCCCCTTGAGTGTGGCTCTTCCACAAAATACTGACTTTTGCACATGGGCCATGAAGTTTCAATCGCACTGTACGTGCATGCCCGCATGTGTTATTTTGTGGAAGACAACACTCAAGGGGCCAAAGACCGCAAGTGGCTCGGGAGCCACAGTTTGCTGACCACTGTGCTAAGGGAAGTGTTGTATAGGCTGCAGATATATGAGTCTAGTGAGATATTATGGCAGGATATATGAATTTGGAAGGCATCAGCAAATAGATTGCATTTAAATTTATGACATTGGATGAGTTTACCTAAGGAATTATTATACGCTAGAGGCCTGGTGCATGGATTCATGCACCGGTGGGTCCCTCAGCCTGGCCTGCACACTCGTGCCATCCAGGAGCCCTGGGGGGATGTCAGACTGCCAGTCTCGACATCCCCCGAGGGATGCAATAGTGCACAAAGTGGCAGGTGGCCAGGTAGGAGCCTAAGCCCAGGCCAGGCTCTGCTCCACTCCCGCTCATCCCGGCCCTGCTATGCCTGCAGCCACTGCACTCAGTAGTGCTGCCATGAGCCCAGCGTCTGGTGCCCATAAGTCAGCTGAGTAGTGCTACCACTGAGGGGGCACATTGACCACCAGGGGGCAGCTCCTTCATTGAGCGTCTGTCCTCTGGTGGTCAGTGCACATCATAGCGACCAGTCGTTCAGTCGCTTAGGCTTTTTATATATAAACTAGAGGCCTGGTGCACAAAAATTTGTGCACTCGGCGGGGAGGGGGGGTCCCTCAGCCCGGCCTGTGCCCTCTCACAGTCTGGGACTCCTTGGGAGATAACGACCTGCTGGCTTAGGCCTGCTCCCGGGTGGCAGAGGGCAGGCCCAATCCCTAGGTGCAGCACCTGGTCAGGCTCAGAGCAGGGCCGATTGGGGAGTTGGGACACCGCCCCCTGTCATGCACAGAGCAGGGCGGATCGGGAGGTTGCGATGCCACCCTCAGTCACGCTCAGGGTAGGGCCGATTGGGGGGTTGGGGCACCGCCCCCTGTCACACTAAAAGGCAGGGTCAATGGGGAGGTTGTGGCGCCACCCCCTGTCACACACAGAGCAGGGCCAATCAGGGGGTTGTGGAGCTCCCCCCTGTCACGCACAGAGCAGGGCCCATCAGGGGGTTGAGGAGCTCCCCCCTTCACGCACAGAGCAGGGCCCATCAGGGGGTTGAGGAGCTCTCCCCTGTCACTCACAGAGTAGGGCCAATAGGGGAGTTGGCGCACCGCCCCCTGTCACACACAGAGCAGGGCAGATCAAGGGGTTGGGGCGCCTCCCTCTATCACCCACAGAACAGGGCTGATCAGGGGGTTGGGGCACTGTCCTCTATCACCCACAGAACAGGGCCAATCAGGGGGTTGGGGCGCTGCCACTGTCACACTCAGGGCAGGGCCGATGGGGAGGTTATGGCTCTACCCCATCACACACAGAACAGGGCCCGTGGGGTGGGGGTTTGGGGCGCCACACCATGTCACACACAGAGCCACAGGGTGATCAGGGGACTGGGGAGCTCCCCCCTATCAGGCACAGAGCAGGGCCGATCAGGGGGTTGGGGTGCCTTCTCCTGTCATGAACAGAGCAGGGCGGATAGGGAGGTTTTGGCCCTGCCCTCTGTCACACACAGAGCTGCAGGGTGATCAGGGGGTTTGGGCGCTGCCCCCTGTCACGCTGATCCCGGTGCTGGGAGGCCTCTCAGCTCCGCTGATCCCAGTGCTGGGAGGCATATTACCCTTTTACCATATAGAATAGAGGCCTGGTGCATGGGTGGGGGCTGGCTGGTTTGCCCTGAAGGGTGTCCTGGATCAGTGTGGTGGTCCCCACTGGGGTGCCTGGCCAGCCTGGGTGAGGGGATGATGGCAGTTTGCAGCTGGTCACACACCCTTCAGGGTGGGGGTCCCCACTGAGGTGCCTGGCCAGTCTGGGTGAGGGGCTGAGGGTTGTTTTCAGGCTGGGACTGAAGCTCCCCACTGCTCCTTTTTTTCTTTTTCTTTTTTTTTTATTCTGGGCCAGGTTTAGCTCTGGCTCCAGCTCTGAGGCTTCAGCTGCTGAAAGTAGGTATCTGGTTTGTTTAGGTTCTATAATCAAAACTCTGTATCAACTCCAGCTCTGAGATTCCAGCTGGCTGAAAGCTGGTTTCTGGGGTTTTGTTTAGCTTCTATATTTGTTACAATGTTTCTTAAACTGCAAGCTCAGAGGCCGGCAAGGCAGGCGGGGAACGTTGCAGTCCTCCGTCACTGAAGCAATCAAGCCTCATGTTCAGTTTAAGCTGCCTGGTGCCGGCCGCCATCTTCGCTGGAAGTTAATTTGCATATCTCGCTGATTAGCCAATGGGAAGGGTAGCGGTCGTACGCCAATTACCATGTTTCTCTTTTATTAGATAGGATACACTAGAGGCCCGGTGCATGAAATTCATACATGGAGGTTGGGGCCTCCCTCAGCCTGGCCTGCACCCTCTCCAATCCAGGACCCCTCGAGGGATGTCTGACTGCTGGTTTAGGCCCGGATTCCTGCGGGATCGAGCCTAACCTGACAGTTGGACATCCCTCTTGCAATTAGGAGCACTGGTTCCTAACCACTCACCTGCCTGCCTGCCTGATCACCCCTAACTGCTCTCCCCTGCTGACCTAATCACCCCTGACTGCTATCACCTGCTGGCCTGATCACCCCTAACCACCTCTGCTTCAGCCCACACCATTGTGGCTTTGTCCAGAAGACATCCGGTCTATTTGGTCTAATTAGCATATTACCTTTTTATTAGTATAGACTAGTAGCCCAGTGCACAAAAATTTGTACACTCGGGGGTGGGGGGGTGAGTGGTGGGACCAGACCCCTCAGCCCGACCTGCACCCTCTGTCATGTTCCGAGACCCCGGCCACTCCTGGCCTAGGCACAGGCCTACAGGCTTGGGGCGGCCTGGCTCCCGAGGCCCCATTTTATCAAGAGAACAAAGTCGGCCTTAGTTACAGCCCTCACTGAACCCAGTACAGTGCATCTGTACTCACAACTGCCTCGTTCATGTGCCTGCTTTGCCCTACTGAATTACTAACATCTTGAGGACATAGCTCTGTCTTATCCTGCTTCAACTTCAGTGCCTGGCCTATTGCCAGGGACCTGAGAGGGTTTGCTGAGTGAGTGAGTGAATAATGAGTGAGTGAATGAGTGAATGACTGAGCGAGTAAGTGAATGAGCAAGCAGCTATGGGGCTGGAACTTCTGCAGTATTGTCATGGCAACGCGGCAGCAGTTCCAGCCTCACTCCCGGCTGCCTGATGCCCACCCTGGGAAGTTCCCACCCTGTTCCCAGCAGCCAGGTGCCCCTCTCCTGGCTGCATACTTCACACCCTGCTCTCGGCTGCCTGATGCAAACTGCGGGAAGTTCCTGCCCTGCTCCCAGCAGCCCCACACCCCTCTCCCAGCTGCATAGTTCGAGCTGGGCAAAGGCGGCCTGGGTTTTCTGACTTTGCCCTGCCACCCGGCTCTTGCCTGCTGCCTGGGTTTCTGATCATTGTCAGCAGCAGGTGGCTTCTTCCGTCCTTCCCCTTTTGCCTCCCATCATTGTGCCTATGTATGCAAATTAACCGCCATCTTTGGCAGATAACCACCATCTTTGTTGGCAGTTAATTTGCATATCTCCCTGATTAGCCAATGGGCAGCATAGCGCAGGTATGGTTAATTGCCCTTTTTGTCTTTTATTAGATAGGAAGATAGAAAAAAGGAACAAGTCTGGTGACATGAGAAAACAGCTTATAAATTAGTACCCATAAAACAGTTTCTTTTGGAGCATTTGAAATCTTGCTCCCTAGCATATGTTGTCCATTTGGCTCAGATAAACTTATAAAATTATCTAAATAATAAAAACGAAAGAACAGTTTCTTTTTCTTCAAAAATGTTTATAGAAAGAATGGGAGGATGTATACCAAAGTCATCTTTGTGTACTAGGAATATTGGTGAGTCTCATTTTATTCTTTTATGTTTTTCTGTATTTCCACATCTTCTTTAATAAAAATGAATTACTTTTATAATAAGAAAGCAGGATAGAGAAATAAATGCTATTATAAAAGACTTTTAACTAGAGTTATTCTCCAATGTCTAAAGTAAAATGTTTTATTTGTGTAAATGCCCCTTACCACACTTTCATATACATATACTCACAGAGAAAGAATGCTGAGAAAAAGGTTCTTCAAATTAAAGTATTTATAACATGATTGGAGCTTTCCATAACATGCCTCTGTCCTTACATAGAGTTCAATTGATACAACTCAGTAAAAATGTGCCTGGACAATAAAGTATATGAAGACGTAGGCACAGCTAAACCCAAAAGGACTAATAACCAGGATAGTTTAAGACCCTTATGTTTTGGGGAAAGAGAATTACTTGAACCCTTGTTCCACTTTCTTGTGACATTCTTTTCCCTGAAGGCTTTTTGCCTTCTTTCTCTAGCAGTTCCCATTCAGGGATCAGGATATCTGCTACTTCAGCAAGCCATTCTTAAATGTTAATAACTTATTCTTGGCCAATTTTTCACAAATAGGAAAGTATATCATCTTATCTTGAATTTTAAAGTTCAGGTACTTTCTATTTTTTTCTTCTTCTGGACAACAGTTCTCTTTTGCATTCTCTTCTCCTCCTGATTTGATTATAATAAGTATCTCCCTTCCCTTTTCTGTTGGTGACTCACACATAGCTAAAGGGGCTTTTCTCACATGTCTTTGGAAAAGGGAAAAAAGTCAGTGTTTGCCCTAAGGTCAAACAGAGAATATTTTAGCTAGGATGCAGGATGGTTGGTGCAGTTATGAGTGACTGAAAAAGGAATTGTAATGGAAAAGACATTTGCATTTTGAGCTGTAGCATTTGCTACTATGAATGTTAGCACTTTGTTATAAGTATGTACATGCATGGTACGATTTTTAAGCAGAAAATTGGGAAATTGATACAGAAATTTATTGTTGCATATGCTTCTCTTTCTGTTTAGTTGTTATTTAAGTATTACCAGCTACCTCAGCTCCCTGATGATATACATTAATTTTTGCTCTTCTTCCTAAGAGCTCCCTGACCAACTCCAGAAGTTTCATTGAACAAATGAGAAATGTTTTACTCTCTCCCCTGGATTCCAAAAGTCAGACCAGGCTACCTTCAATATTCTGTTAATTTTGGCAATTTTCACAAATGTTAGAATAACAGAGAATATAATTTATATTCACTCCAAGTCTCCTGATGCAACATGCATAACAAAAACACACACATGTTTCTACCTGTGCCTTCTATTATTAATTATAGAATTTGAATCTAAGAGGACACACACATTGGTGAATGTAGATCACTAATGTAATCAAAGGCATCAAATTATCAACTTGGGATTTTATAGAATGAGCATAAGTCTTAGGGTTTTAAGACTTAAGTGTAAATCCCCCATGTGCCACATGATAGCTGAGCAACTATTAGGAAGACACTTAAGCATCTACTTAATTTGAAAGCAATAAAATAGTTGTTCTGATGGTAACCAGTATGATAGGCATTAAAGCCACATAGACCTTTATTCAAATCTACTAATTGGACAAATTGAGTAAAGTTGCTTATTGTTTTAGTCTCTGTTTCCTTGTGTATGGTATTAAAATAATACCTGTGGTTTTTTCTTCAAGGGTTTTGTGAGAATTAAACAAGAAAAATGTTTACAATGTATACATGATCAGTGTTCAGGACATATGGTATATTTAAGAATGTATCTATTATTACTGTTGTTGCCTTGGTTATTTATAGTAAAAGTATTTTATTACCTGTGACAACAAGAAGCCTTTCAGTAAGTCATGCCAAGCCCATATCAGGAGAAAAAAAAAGATTGGATTTATAAGTCAAAGTATCAGTTAAACAACAGTTGTTTCTTAAGTGAATGAGATAGAACAATGTTTTAGAGGGAACCAGAAGAATATATGTCATTTTTAGAGCAATTAAAAAATCTTTGAAAGTAGGAGACATAAAAAGATTATATTTTGCCATTGAGATAATGGGAATGAAGCCACAGCTAAAATTTGTCTTGGGACAAAAGGCAAGATATTGTAATTCACAAAATAATTATAACTTGATTCTGTTGCTATAAGGAGACTGCATATCCCACACTCACTTCTTCATTTTTTCTTCATTTTATCTATCATAACCAGGATCGATAGCATAATGGATAGTAGTCTGGACTTTGGAGCCAGATGGCCTTGGTTCAAGGTCTAACTTTGCTACCTACTAACTATATGACCTTAGGAAATTCACTTAATCTTCCTTATTTGTAAAATGTGAATTATAATTCTGCATGCTACAAAGAGTTGTCATGATTGAATTAACTATGGCAAAGTGCTATGAACAGTGTCTATCACACAGTAAGCCCTATGTCAACACTTATCAAATAAAATTAGTGAAAGGTATTTTGAAAAGAGTTGAATTTCTGTGCTCTACCTGTTATCATATGGGAGAGCTCCTCATGCCCATCAGTTGCTGGTACGAATGGAGTTCTTGTGATATTCCAAGAATATGAATTTTCTGAGACTTACACAGGAGGATTAGATATTGTAGAAAGCTTTATTTCTGTGGAATCAAATCCCTGAATTTCCAAAAGTCCCATTTTCCTTCATCCCATCAAAAAAGAAGTCCTATTTTGCTTTCAGCAGGACTGAAATCAAAGTCAATGTCCAGAGTTCCTGTTCCATGTTGCAGCAGTGTTCGCTGCAGTATCAGGGTAGCTTAGTTTATGTTCCCTGCTGTAGTCCGTTAGTCAGTCAATTGCATGTGGGGTACACAGGGATACAGGGCTATGGAGGGAATATTGGCAGGAGCAAAGCCAAAGGAACCAGAGATCCAAGAAAAGAGAGAAAATTCCTTTGTTGAGGGATTATGTATTCCAATTTTTCACAGGCTTGTAGTGGTCCCACTCCCTCTGGCCAATTATCTCTATTTCCAGGATTGACTGAGAACAAGGACCTTCCCAGTGACACCCTGACTCACCACACATGTGCCCATCATTTTGTTTTTCCAGCCCCTTCCACCAGTAATCTGCAGGGAATGGGCTGGTGTTCCTTGGGGAATGCAAAGTTGAAGCTTCCTGGTGAACCTGCCTAGATGGCCATGCTTATAATGTCAGGTCTCTGCCTTTTCTTATTTCTTATTATTAACTAGAGGCCCGGTGCACAAAAATTTGTGCACTCGGTGGGGAAGGGGGGTCCCTCAGCCCGGCAAGTGCCCTCTCACAGTCTGGGACTCCTTGGGAGATAACGACCTGCTGGCTTAGGCCTGCTCCCAGGTGGCAGAGGGCAGGCCCAATCCCTAGGTGCAGCACCTGGTCAGGCTCAGAGCAGGGCTGATTGGGGAGTTGGGACGCCGTCCCCTGTCATGCACAGAGCAGGGCGGATTGGGAGGTTGCGATGCCACCCTCAGTCAGGCTCAGGGTAGGGCCAATTGGGGGGTTGGGGCACCGCCCCCTGTCACACTCAAGGCAAGGTCGATGGGGAGGTTGTGGCGCCACCCCCTGTCATGCACAGAGCAGGGCCAATCAGGGGGTTGGGGCGCTGCCCCCTGTCACACACAGAGCAGGGCCTATCAGGGGGTTGGGGTGCCACACCCTGACACACACAGAGCCGCAGGGCGATCATGTGGTTGGGGAGCTCCCCCTATCAGGCACAGAGCAGGGCTGATCAGGGGGTTGAGGCGCCTTCCCCTGTCACGAACAGAGCAGGGCCAATAGGGAGGTTGTGGCCCCACCCCCTGTCACACACAGAGCTGCAGGGCGATCAGGGGGTTTGGGCACTGCCCCCTGTCACACTGATCCTGGTGCTAGGAGGCCTCTTGGCTCCACTGATCCCACTGCTGGGTGGCATATTACCCTTTTACTATATAGGATAGAGGCGTGGTGCACGGGTTGGGGCCAGCTGGTTTGCCCTGAAGGGTGTCCTGGATCAGGGTGGGGGTCCCCACTGGGGTGCCTGGCCAGCCTGGGTGAGGGGATGATGGCTGTTTGCAGCTAGTCACACACCCTTCTGGGTGGGGGTCCCCACTGGGGTGCCTGGCCAGTCTGGGTGAGAAGCTGAGGGTTGTTTTCAGGCTGGCGAGTGACTGAAGCTCCCAACCGCTCCTTTTTTTCTTTATTTTTATTCTGGGCCAGCTTTAGCTCTGGCTCCAGCTCTGAGGCCTCTGCTGCTGAAAGCAGGTATCTGGTTTGTTTGGGTTCTATAATCGAAACAATAACTCCAGCTCTAAGATCCAGGCTGGCTGAAAGCAGGTTTCTGGGGTTTTGTTTAGCTTCTATATTTGTTACTATGTTTCAAACTGCAAGCTCAGAGGCCTGCAAGGCAGGAGGGGAACGTTGGAGTCCTCCGTCACTGAAGCAAGCGAGCCTCATGTTCGCTTCCAGCTGCCTGGCTGCCGGCCACCATCTTGGCTGGCAGTTAATTTGCATATCACCCTGATTAGCCAATGGGAAGGGTAGCGGTCGTATGCTAATTCCCATGTGTCTCTTTTATTAGATAGGACTAGAGGCCTGGAGCACGAAATTCGTGCACAGATGGGGATTCCCTCAGCCCAGCCTGCACCCTCTCTAATTGGTGACCCTTTGGCGGATGTCCAACAGGATCAGGCCTAAACTTGCAGTCGGACATCCCTCTCGCATTCTGGGACCACTGGCTCCGAAATACTCACCTGCCTGCCTGCCTGATTGCTCCTAACTGCCTCTTCCTGCTAGCCTGGTCACCCCTAACTGCCCTCTCCTGCCAGCCTGGTTGCCCCTAACTGCCTCTGCCTGCCTGCCTTATCGCTCCTAACTGCCCTCCCTTGCTGGCCTGATCTCGCCCCCAACTTCCCTCCTCTGCTGGCCAATTTGGTTCTAATTGGTCAGTTTCTATAAGAGTCAGTGTCAAAAGCTCCACCTCCTAGGCAGCCATTCGCTCCCCACAGCACCCAGATTTGGTTCTGATTGGTCGGTGTCTATGCCAATCAACGTCAAAAGCTCTGTCTCCTAGGCAGCCATTGGTTCTTCACAGCACCCACATTTGGTTCTGATTGGTCAGTTCCTATGCCAGTCATTGTCTCTGAGCCTATCAGTGGGACCTGATCAGAAAGGTGGGGCTGATCAGCAGCCTGGTGAAGGCCTGGAGAGAAATGGAGGTGTGGCTGCTGTCCAGACTGGGAGAGAAAGAGAGAGGCAAGTGCTGATCAAAAGCTGCCACAGAGGCAACAGATCAGTCCCTGCTTCTCTCTTCATGCCTCTCTCTGGCCCTGATTCGCAGCCCCCTCAGCAGTCAGTGCTGGCGCATCACAGCCATGGCAACCCAGCACTGACTGCAGGACTGACTTCTGGTTGGTCGAGCCTCCATCTTTACTGGTTGTTCAGACCCAGGGTTTTTATATATTAGGTTAACTAGCTAATTAAAATGCTTTCACAACTAATGTAAAGGTATAAGGATTCTATTCCTCATTACCCCACATCAGCTTAGCAAATATCTCACCTTTATTATTTTAAATTTATCTTTATTGTTGAAAGTATTACAGATGTCTCCCTTTATCCCCCCCATTGACATACTCCACCCTGCTCCTTTCCCCTCCCGGGGCCTTCCCTGCACTATTGTATATCAATGGGCTATGCACATCCTATCTAATAAAAGAGAAACATTAAAATTGACCATAACCCCTACATGCTTCCCTTTGGCTAATCAGCAGGATATGCAAATTAACTGCCAACCAAGATGGCGGCAGGCAGCCACACAGCTGAAGTGAACAGGAGGCTTGCTTGCTCCAGTGACAGTGGAAGCCAACATTCCCAGCCTGCCACTGCTGGGCTCTGAGCTGCACTCTAAGCAACTATGTTGCAATTATAGAAGATAAACAAGCTCCAGAGACCTGCTTTCAGCCAGCCGGGCCTCAGAGCTTAGAGCTGCTGTGATGGAAACAGAGTTTCAATTATAGAAGCCAAACAGACCCAGAACCTGCTTTCAGCCCTCAGAGATGGAGCCGGCTCTCAGCTCCAGTGATAGCCATAGAAGGCAAATAAATCCCAGAATAAAAAAAGAAAAGAAAAAAAGGAGAGGCTGGGAGCTTAAGTTGCCCTCCAGCCTGAAAACAGCTCTCAGGCCTTCACCCAGATTGTCCAGGCACCCCAGTGGGGACCCCCACCCTGAAGGGGGTGTGACCAGCTGCAAATAGCCATCATCGCCTCATCCAGGCTGGCCAGGCACCCAAGCTGGACCCCCACCCTGATCCAGGACACCCTTCAGGGCAAACTAGCCGGCCCCCACCCGTGCACCAGGCCTCTATCCTATACTACGGGCAGGGCGGGACAGTGCGAGCTGCCATTCGGGCCGCATGTGCAGCCCTGGGCAGCGGGGCATAAGCCCTGCCCTAGCCGGGACCCCTGTGTGCCACCTCATCCCCCAGCTGGGACCCCCATGCCACCTAAGCCCCGTACTGCTAAGCCCCGCCCCCAGCTGGTACCCTATGACTATTGGAGAGCAGGAAAGTGCCGCTGGGCCCTGGGTCACTGTGGTGATCTGGCCATCGGTAAGTATAAAAGTGCGGCCTGTAGGTAGCCCCCAGCTGTGCCTGATCCAGGAGCAGGAAAGCAAGCCTGGCCTGAGGGCAGCCCTAAGCTCGGCCTGAAACGGGAGCAGGAAAGCCCCCAGCTGGGCCTGCTCCCCGGTCACCATGGGGATCCTGGAGCAGGAGAGCAAGCCCGGCCTGTGGGAAGTCCCCAGCTGGGCCTGCTCCCCAGTCGCCATGGCGATCTGGGAGCAGGAAAGCCTGGCTTGCAAGCAGCACCCCCATCCTGGCCATAGCTCAAGGGAGAGTACAACATGCAGTGGAGGCCAGGAGCCTGAGAGATCAACACAGAGGGGCTCCTGCTCTAAGCCTCCATGGTGTGGCTGGGGGCAGGCCCCAGCAGACACACACACACACACACACACACACACACACACACACACACACACACACAGTGCCTGTTCTCTGCCTCCAATGTGGCTGGGGCAGACCTCCAGTGGGCACACACACACACACACACACACACACACACACACAATGCCTGCTCCGAGCCTCTGCTGCCAGACTGTGGCCATCAGTAGGACATCCACTGAGGGCTCCCGGACTGTGAGAGGGTCAGGCTGGGCTGAGGGAACCCAACCCCCCAGTGCACGAATTTCGTGCACCGGGCCTCTAGTTCTATATAATAAAAGGCCAATATGAAAATCAACTGAACGGCAGAACAACCAATCGCTATGACATGTACTGACCACCAGGAGGAAGATGCTCAATGCAGGAGCTGCTCCCTGGTTGTTAGTGCACTCCCACAAGGGGAGCACTACTCAGCCAGAAGCTGGGCTCATGGCTGGCGAGTGCAGCTGTGGTGGCAGGAGCCTCTCCTGCCTCTGCAACATCCCCTGAAGGCTCCCAGACTGTGAGAGGTTGCAGGCTGGGCTGAGGGACCCCCCCCCGGGTGCAAGTATTTTGTTCACTGGGCTTCTAGTGTATCTATAAGTTCATTGGTTAACTTCTTCCCAGTACCCCCCTTCCCTCTGAAATATGTCATTCTGTTGCATGCTGCAATGTCTCTGGATCTTTTTTGTTCATCAGTTTATTTTGTTCATTAGATTCCACATATAAATGAGATCATGTGATATTTGTATTTCTCTGACTGGCTTATTTCACTTAGGATAATACTCTCTAGGACCCTCCATGCTGTCTCTAAGGGCAAGAGATACTACTTTTTTACAGCAGCATAGTATTTCCATATGTAAATGTACCAAGGTTTTTTAATCCATTTATCTACTGATGGGCACTTGGGCTGTTGCCAGATCTTAGCTATCCTATATAATAATAGGCTAATATGCAAATCAACCGAACTGTGCAACAACCGGTAGCTATGATGCACACTGACCACCCACCAGGGGGGCAGTTGCTCAATGCAGGAGCTGACCCCTAGTGGTAAGTGCACTCCCACAGGGGGAGCGTCACTCAGCCAGAAGCTGGTGCAGCACTAAGGAGTGAGTGGCGAGTGATTAGGAGTGATTGGTGAGTGGTTAGGAGCAAGCAGCAAGCAGTTAGGAGCAAGTGGCAAGCAATTAAGAGCACTGAATGCCAAGTGCCAAGCCCAGCTCGGGCTCCTCCCCGGCTGCCTACCGCTTTGTGAATTGCTATATCCCCCGAGGGGTCCCAGATTGCAAGAGGGTGCAGTCCAGGCTGAGGGACCCCAACTGGTGCATGAATCTGTACACTGGGCCTCTAGTTGTTAATAATACTACTATGCACATAGGGGGGTATATGTTCTTTCTGATTGGTGTTTCAGGCTTATAAGGATATATTTATAGAAGTGGTATCACTGGGTCAAATGGCAGTTCCATTTTTAATTTTTTGAGGAAACTCCATACTGTTTTTCATAGTGATTGTATCAGTCTGCATTCCCACCAACAGTATACTAGGGTTCCTTTTTTCCACATCCTGACCAGCACTCGTTTGTTGATTTACTGATGATAGCCATTGTGGCAGGTAGGAGGTGGTACCTCATTATCATTTTAATTTACATCTCTCTTATGTTTAGTGACATTGAGTATTTTTTCATATGTCCCTTGGTCATTTGTATGTCCTCTTTGGAGAAGTGTCTATGCAGGTGTTTGGCCTTTTTTAAAAAAATATATATATTTTTTTATTGATTTCAGAGAGGGAGAGAGAGCTAGAAACATCAATAATGAGAGAGAATCATTGATTGGCTGCCTTCTGCATGCCCCCTACTGGGAATCGAGCCCGTAACTGGGGCATGTGCCTTTTACCAGAATCGAACCTAGGATCCTTCAGTACACAGGCTGTCCTCTATCCACTGAGTCAAAGCAGCTAGAACTCATTTTTTAATTGGTTTGCTTGTCTTCCTTTTGTTGAGTTGTATGAGTACTTTATATATTTTGGAAATTAGCTCCTTAGCAGATGTATCATTGGCAAATATGTTCTCCCTTTTTATTATGATGTTGGTTTCTTTTTCTGGACAGAAGTGTTTTTGTTTGTTGTAGTCCCATGTATTGATTTTTTCCCCATTGTTTCTCTTGCCATAGGCAATGTATGGGTGACAATTCCTCTACCTGAGATGTCTGATCTTTTGCTATCTACATTCTTTTCTAAGATTTATAAGGTTTCACAATTTACATTTAAATATTTTATCCATTTTGAGTTTATTCTTGTATATGGTATAATTTGGTGGTCTAGTTTTATTATTTTGCATGTACCTGTCCAATTATACCAATACCATTTATTGAAGAGACTGTCTTTACTTCATTGTATGCTCTTGCCTCCTTTGTCAAATATCAATTAAGCATAATGGCTTGGGTCAATTTCTGGATTCTCTGTTTTGGTCCATTGATATATATGGCTGTTCTTGTGCCAGTACCAGGTTGTTCTGATTACAGTGGCCTTGTAATATAGCTTGATATCCAGTATTGTGATCCCTCTAACATTCTTCTTCTTTCTCAAGGTTACTGCAGCTATTTCAGGTCTTTTTGGTTCCATATAAATTTTTGGAGTATTTGCACTAGATCTTAGATCTGTACAATATGCCATTGGTCTTTTGATAGGGATTGCATTGAATCAATAGATTGCTTTGGGTTGTATGGATATTTTAATGATATTAATTCTACCAATCCATGATCATGGTATATTCTTCCACTTGTTAATATCCTCTATCTTTTTTCACTGTCTTGCCATTTTCCAAGTACAGGTCTTTTACCTCCTTGGTTAAATTTAATCCTACCACCTTAAATTTTTTCAGTGGTAAATCGAATTTTTTTTTGTGTTTTTCTTTCTGAGGGTTTATTATTGGTGTACAAAAATGCCATTGGGCCCTAACTGGGTTGGTTCGGTGGATAGAGCGTCGGCCTGCGGACTCAAGGGTCCCAGGTTCGATTCCAGTCAAGGGCATGTACCTTGGAGGTGGCTGATCGATGTTTCTCTCTCATCGATATTTCTAACTCTCTATCCCTCTCCCTTTCTCTCTGTAAAGAATCAATAAAATATATCTTAAAAAATGCCATTGAGTTCTGGGTGTTATTTTTTTTATCCTGCTACATTGATGAATTCATTTATTAAATCTAGAAAATTTTGGAGGAATCTTTAGGGTTTACTATGTACAATATCATGTCATCTCCAAATAATGGCAGTTTTACATCTTTCTTTCTCATTTGGATGTCCTTTATCTTTTATTATTGTCTCATTGCTGTGCTATGACTTTCTTATTATGTTAAATAAAAGTGGTGAAAGCAGACAACCCTGTCTTATTCCTGTTCTTAGGGGAAGTGATTTAATTTTGGGCCAGTAAGTAGGGTTTTGGCTGTAGGTTTGTCATCTATGGCTTTTATTATGTTAAGGTATGACTCCTCTATTCCCACTTTGCTGAGAGTTTTTATAAAAAATGTGTGTTGGATTTTGTTGAATGCTTCTTCTGTAGCTATTGATATGATTATGTGATTTTTATCTTTCAATTTGTTAATATGATGTATCACATTTATTGATTTGCAATTATTATACCAACCTTACATCCCGGGAATAAATCCCACTTGGTCATGGTGTATGATCTTTTTAATATATTGCTGGATCTGATTTGTTGTTGAGGTAATATGTTGTTGAGGATTTTAGTATCTGTGTTCATCAGGGATATCTAATTTCTTTATTTGTAGTGTTTTTATCTGGTTTAGAATTAGACTAATGTTGGCCTTGTAAAACGTTCTTGGAAGTTTTCCTTCCTCTTTGGCTTTTGGAATAGTTTGAGGCAGATGTGTGTTCTTTGAATGTTTGGTAAAACTCCCCTGTGAAGCTGTCCACACTAGGACTTTTGTTTGCTGGGAGTTTTTTTGATTACTACTTCAATTTCATCAGTTGTTATCAGCCTATTCATGTTTTCTGCTTCTTCCTGATTCAGTTTTGGAAGTTTGTGTTTTTCTATGAATTTGTGCATTTCGTGCAGGTTGGCCAGCTTGGTGGCATATAGTTGTTCATCATTTCTTTCTATAATCCTTTGTAGTTCTGTGGTTTCAGTTGTTACTTCACCTCTGTTGTTTCAGATTCTATTTATTTGGGTCCTCTCTTCTTGTTTCATGATGAGTTTGGCTAATGCTTCATCATCTTTTTTATCTTTTCAAAGATCCAGCTCTTTGTTTCATTGATCTTTTGTATTTTTTTTTCAGTCTCTATGTCATTTATTTTTGCTCTGATCTTTATTATTTCCTGTCTTCTAATTACTCTGGGCTTTTCTTGTTGTTCTCTTTCCAATTCATTTGGTTGTAGGGTTAGATAGTTTATTAGTGCTTTTTCTGCTTTCTCAGGATAGACCTGTAGTACAATTGACTTACCTCTCAGAACTGCTTTCACTGTGTCCCATAGATTTTGGTTTATTGTATGTTCTTTTTCATTTATTTATTTTAGAAGTTTTTTAAAATATGTTTTTTATTGATTTTAGAGATAGAGTAGGGGAGAGGGATTGAAAGATAGAAACATCGATGAGAAACATCAATCAGTGGCCTTCTGCATGACCCCTACTGTGGATTAAGCCTGAAACCCAGGCATGTGTCCTCACCAGGAATTGAACTGGTGACCTCCTGGTTCATGGGTTGACACCTACCCACTGAGCCACACCAGTTGGGATACAGGAAGTTTTTTTTCTTCTTCTTTGATATCCTTGGTAACCCGTTCATTGTTTAATAACATACTATTTAGTCTCCATGTGTTTGAATATTTGAGGGTGTTTTTTTGTAGTTTATTACTAGTTTCATGCCATTGTGATCTGATAAGATACTTGATATGATTTCAGTCTTTCTGAATTTGTAGAGATTTAAAATGTGGTCTATCTTTTAGAATGTCTGATGTGCACTGGAGAAGAATATATATTCTTCAGCTTGGGGTGAAATGTTCTGTAAATATCAGTCAAATCCATTTTATCTAGTGTGTCATTTAGGATCACTCTTTCCTTGTTGATTTTTTTGTCTAGAAGATCTGTCTAGTGAAGTCAGTGGGGTGTTCAAGTCCCCTACTATGATTGTATTGCTGTTGATCTATCCCTTAAAATCCTCTAAAATATTTTTATAGATTTGGGTTTTCCTGTATTGGGTGTATATATGTATACCAGGGTTATATCCTCTTGTTTGATTGATCTCTTTAGTATTACGTATTGGTCTTCATTGCCTCTTGTTATGGCCTTCATTTTGAAGTCTATTCTTTCAGATATGAATATTGCTGTCACAACTTTTTTTCATTTCCATTTGCATGGAAAATTTTTCTATTCATTCATTCTCATCTTGTGTGAGTCTTTTGTTCTGAGGTGGGTCTCTTGTAGGCAGCATATATATGGGTCATGTTCTCTTATTCATTCTTATACATCCTACCCTATGTCTTTTGATTGGAGCATTTAAGCCATTGACATTTAAGTTTATTATTGTTAGGTACTCATTTGTTACCATTCTTATTTTTTTTTATTAGTTAAGGTATTACAAATGTGTCCTCATCCCCCCCATTAACCCCCAAATGCCCCCACCCCCTGCACACTCATGCTCCCATCCCCCTGTTGTCCATGTCAATTGGTTTGGCTTATATGCGTGTATACAAGTCCTTTGGTTGATCTCTTCCCCTTACCCCCTCCCTCCCCTACTTTCCTTCTGGGGATTGATAGCCTGATCGCTGTTTCTCAGTCTTTGGATCTGTCCCTTTTCATCAGTCTATGTTGTTCTCTATAATCCACAAATGAGTGAGATCATGTGGTATTTATCTTTCTCTGACTGGCTTATTTCACTTAGCATAATGCTCTCCAGTTCCATCCATGGTGTTGCAAAAGGCAAGAGTTCCTTCTTTTTTACTGCAGCATAGTATTCCATTGTGTAGATGTACCACAGTTTTCTAATCCACTCATCTGCTGATGGGCACTTAGGCTGTTTCCAAATCTTAACTATGGTGAATTGTGCTGCTATGAACTTAGGGGTGCATATATCCTTTCCGATTAGCGTTTCTGGTTTCCTGGGATATATTCCTAGTAGTGGGATCACTGGATCAAATGGAAGTTCCATTTTTAGTTTTTTGAGGAAGCTCCATACTGTTCTCCACAGTGGCTGCACCAGTCTGCATTCCCACCAGCAGTGCAGAAGGGTTCCTTTTTCTCCACATCCTCTCCAACACTTGTTGTTTGTTGATTTGTTGATGATAGCCATTCTGACAGGTGTGAGATGATAACGCATTGTTGTTTTGATTTGCATCTCTCAGATGATTAGTCACTTTGATCATGTTTTCATATGTCTTTCGGCCTTCTGTATGTCCTCTTTCCAAAAGTGTCTGTCTAGGTCCGTGGCCCATTTTTTTATTGGATTGTTTATCTTCCTTTTGTTAAGTTTCATGAGATCCCTGTAAATGTTGGTGATTAAACCCTGATCGGTGGTATCATTGGCAAAAATGTTCTCCCATGTAGTGGGTCTTCTTGTTGTTTTGTTGATGGTTTCCTTTGCTGTGCAAAAACTTTATTTTGATGTACTCCCATTTCTTTATTTTCTCTTTAGTTTCCATTGCCCTATGAGCATTATAAGAGAAGAAATTCCTTCGGCATATGTTTGCGATTTCGCTGCGTGTGGATTCCTCTAGTATTTTTATGGTTTCCCATCTTACGTTTAAGTCTTTTATCCATTTTGAATTTATTTTTGTGTATGGTGTGAGTTAGTGGTCTAGTTTCATCTTTTTGCATGTATCTGTCCAATTTTTCCAACACCATTTATTGAAGAGACTGTCTTGACTCCATTGTATGCTCTTGCCTCCTTTGTTGAACATTAATTGGGCATAGTGGTTTGGGTTGATTTCTGGGGTCTCTATTCTATTCCATTGATCTATGTGTCTGTTCTTGTGCCAGTACCAAGCTGTTTTAAGAACAGTGGTTTTGTAATACAGTTTGATATCTGGTATTGAGATCCCACCTACTTTGTTCTTCTTTCTCGGGATTGCTGCAGCTATTTGAGGTCTTTTTTTATTCCAGATGAATTTTTGGAATGTTCGTTCTAGATCTGTGAAATATGCCGTTGGTAATTTAATGGGGATTGCATTGAATCTATAGATTGCTTTGGGTAGTATGGACATTTTGATGATGTTGATTCTACCAATCCATGAACACGGTATGTTCTTCCATCTGTTTATGTCTTCCTCTATCTCTTTTTTCAGTGTCCTGTAGTTTTTCGCATATAAGTCTTTTCCCTCGTTAGTTAAGTTTATTCCTTGGTATCTTCATTTTTGGGGGGCGATGGTAAATGGGATTGCTTTTTTAGTCTCCCTTTCTGTAAGTTCACTATTGGTGTAAAGAAATGCCATGGATTTCTTGGCATTAATATTGTATCCTGCTGCATTGCCAAATTCATTTATTAAGTCTAATAATTTTTTGATGGAGTTTTTAGGGTTCTCTATGTACAGTATCATGCCATCTGCAAATAAAGACAGTTTTACTTCTACTTTTCCAATCTGGATGCCTTTTATTTCTTCTTGTCTGATCGCAATGGCTAGTACTTCCAGTATTATGTTGAACAGGAGTGGTGAGAGGGGGCATCCCTGTCTTGTTCCTGTTTTTAGGGGAAATGGTTTTAGTTTTGCCCATTGATTATGATGTTGGCTGTGGGTTTGTCATATATGGCTTTTATTATGTTGAGGTATGATCCCTCTATTCCTATCTTGCTAAGAGTTTTTATCAAGAAAGGGTGTTGAATTTTGTCAAATGCTTTTTCCGCATCAATTGATATGACTATGTAGTTTTTTTCTCTCAATTTGTTTATGTGATGTATCACGTTTATTGATTTGCTGATATTGTACCATCCTTGCATCCCTGGGATAAATCCTACTTGGTCATGGTATATGATCTTTTTGATGTACTGCTGGATCCGACTTGGTAGGATTTTGTTGAGGATTTTGGCATCTATGTTCATGAGGGATATTGGCCTGTAATTCTCTTTCATTGTGTTGTCTTTATCTAGTTTTGGGATTAGGGTGTTGCTGGCTTCATAAAATGAGCTCAGAAGTGTTCTTTCCTCTTGAATCTTTTGACATAGTCTGAGGAGGATAGGTTTTAGGTCTTCCTTCAATGTTTGGTAACACTCCCCTGTGAAGCCATCTGACCCCGGGCTTTTGTTTACTGGTAGCTTTTTGATTACTGCTTCGATTTCCTCCATAGTTATTGGCCTATTGAGATTTTTAGATTCTTCCTGATTAAGTTTTTGAAGGTTTTATCTTTCTAGGAATATGTCCATTTCCTCCAGGTTGTCTAGTGTGTTGGAGTAGAGTTGTTCATAGTATTTTCTAACAACCCTTTGTATTTCTGTGGGGCCTGTTATTATTTCTCTTATTTCATTTCTGATTTTGTTTATTTGGGTCCTCTCTCTTTGTTTCTTGGTGAGCCTGGCTAGAGGTTTATCAGTCTTGTTTAGCCTTTCAAAGAACCAGCTCTTGGTTTTTTTGATCTTTTGTATTATTTTTTTGGTCTCTATGTCATTTATCTCCGCTCTGATCTTTGTTATTTCCTCCCTTCTGCTTACACTGGGCTTTTCTTGTTGCTCTCTTTGTAACTCTTTGAGTTGTAGAGTTAGGTCATTTATTCTCATTGTTTCTTGTTTTTTTTGTTTGTTTGTTTGTTTTTGTTTTTGTTTTTGTTTTTGTTTTTGTTTTCAGTAGGCTTGTAGAGCTATGAACTTCCCTTTCAAGACTGCTTTCGCTGTGTCCCATAGGTTTTGGATTGTTGTTTTCTTTTCTTTTCTTTTTTTTAAATATATTTTATTGATTTTTTACAGAGAGGAAGGGAGAGGGATAGAGAGTTAGAAACATCGATGAGAGAGAAACATCGTTCAGCTGCCTCTTGCACATTCCCTATTGGGGATGTGCCCGCAACCCAGGTACATGCCCTTGACCGGAATCAAACCTGGGACCCTTGAGTCCGCAGGCCGACACTCTATCCACTGAGCCAAACCGGCTAGGGCGGATTGTTGTGTTTTCATTGTCGTTTGTTGCCATGATGTTTTTTATTTCTTCTTTGATCTCTGGTAACCCAGCCATTGTTTAATAGCATGCTATTTAGTCTCTATGTGTTTGATTTTTTTGGATTGTTTTTATTGTACTTGATTTCCAGTTTTATGCCTTTGTAATCTGAGAAGATGTTTGATATGATTTCAGTTTTCTTGGCTTTGAAGAGACTTTGTCTGTGACCCAATATATGGTCTATCTTTGAAGAAGACCCATGTGCACTTGAGAAGAATGTATATTCTGTGGCTTTGGAGTGAAATGTTCTGAAGAGGCCAATAAATTCCATCTGATCTAGTGAGTCATTTAGGATTGATGTTTCTTTGCTGAGTTTTTGTTTAGAGGATTTGTCCAGTGGTGATAATGGGGTGTTAAGTTCCCCTACTATGATTGTGTTGCTGTCAATCTCTCCCTTGATCTCCTCCAGAAGATTTCTTACGTATTTGGGTGCTCCTATATTGGGTGCATATATATTTACCAGAGTTATTTCTTCTTGTTGGATTGCTCCCTTTAGTATTATGAAGTAGCCTTCTTTATCTCTTTTTATGTCCTCCACTTTGAGATCTAATTTGTTAGATATAAGTATTGCTACCCCGGCTTTTTTTTCACTTCCATTCACCTGAAAAACCTTTTCCATTCCTTCACCATCAGTCTGTGTGCATTTTTTTTTCTTCTGAGATGGGTTTCCTGTAGACAGCAGATATATGGGTCCTGTTTTCTTATCCACTCAGTTACCCTGTGTCTTTTGATTGGGGCATTTAATCCATTTACATTTAAAGTTATTGAAACAGAACCTAGACACAGAACCTAGAGACAGAAGAACTTTGCTGGAGAGAACATGGCAAAAGATCCTGGACAGAAACTGGCCACAGAACCTAGAGACAGAACCTAGCCAGAGAACATGGCAAAAGATCCTGGACAGAAACTGGCCACAGAACTTGGAGACAGAACCTAGTGAGAGAACCTGGCTGAAGAACCTAGAGACAGAACCTGGCTACAGAACCTGGATAGAACATGGCAAGAGAACCTGACTAGAACCTGGTGACTGAACCTTGCTGGAGAACCTGGACAGAACCTGGCTGGATAACCTAGCGAGGGAACATGGACACAGAACCTGGCTGGAGATCCTAACCAGATCTTCGCCGGAGATCCTGACCAGAACTTGGCTAGAGATCCTGGCTAGGCTGCTGATCAACTGAACGCTGTCTCCATGTCATTCCTTCTTCGCCAACTCTGTCCACACCTTTGGGGACCCCTGGACCTGCTGGGGTTGGACCCCAGCACCTGCAGCCTCTCCAATCCGGGACCCCTTGGGGAATGTCTGACTGTCATTTTAGGCCCTATCCTGGCCTAAACAGGCAGTTGGACATCCCTCTCACAACCCTGGACCACTGGCTCCTAATTGCTCACCTGCCTGCCTGCCTGGTCACCCCTAACTCCCCCCCGTCCCCCGCTGGCCTGATCGCCCCTAACTGCCCCCCCCACCGGCCTGGTCACCCCTAACTGCCCCCCTCTGCCAGCCTGCTTGCCCCCAACTGCCCCCCCCCACCAGCCTGGTTGCCCCTCATGGCCCCCCCACTGGCCTGGTCACCCCATGCAGCCTGCGTGTTCAGTCGTTTGGTTGTTTCTCACTAACCCCCCTGCCGGCCTGGTCTTAGGCAGCCATATTGTGAGGGTGTGAGGGTTAATTTGAATATTACCTCTTTATTATATAGGATAATTTTTTCCATAAAAAGCATTTGCTTATATATCTCTCTCCTTTAAGAAATTCCTACCCCCTCCCTGGGTATATATTTCCATGTCAGCACATACAGATCATCCTCACTTTTTAAATGGCTGCAAATTCCATAACAGTAATAGTTAATATTTATAGAGTGCTTACTGTATACTGGTACCTGAACTGTCCTAAACACTTTCCTAGTTTTAACCCACTTAATCCTCACAGAGTCCTAAGAGGGGCATTCTGTTATTATCCCTACTTTTCATATGAGAAAACTAAAGGATAGTGGCTATGGAACTTGCCCAGCATCACGAAGCTAATCAATGGTGGAGCCAGAATTTGGATGCAGGAAATTCAACCTCTGAGTCTACACTCTTCACTACTATGTTAAACTCCAGGAGCAGAGATGTACCATATTTGACTTAGATCTGTGTTTTTGTAATAGTATTTAAAATTATTTATCTTAAAAAAATACATATCTTTATTCATTTAAGAGAGGAAGAGAGGGAAAGATTGAAACATCAGTGACGAGAGAGAATCATTGATTGGCTGCCTCCTGCACGTCCCCCTACTGGGGATCAAGCCTGCAATCTAGGTATGTGCCCTTGACCAGAATCGAACCAGGGACACTTCAGTCCACAGGCTGATGCTCCATTCACTGAGCCAAACCAGCCAGGGCTATTTATCTGTTTTAAATTGGGCTAAAATATATTATAAAATATTCCCAGGATTTTGGTTTTATTCATGTATGGCAAGCCCACTGAAAAGATAGTTGATTACACTCAGTTCCCAGGGGGAGGGGGAAACTCAGGGCCACAGGAGAGAACCCTGAGTTGGTCACAGGCAGAGAGAGTGAGAGGAAAGCATGCAACCACCATTATTATGGTTTCTGAGAACAGGAATGGGGAAGGCAAGGCAAGCAGTTGAGCAGGTTTGGGATTGGATAGTCTGAATAATTCGGGTGGCTCTGGGCTACAGGGGTGGTCTCTAGTTGTCCAGTATCTGGCCCTAGGATGATGAGGATAGAGGACTGGTTGGTTTGTATATTCCATACAACTCTTTTACTATCCCTAGAAGTTAGTTAAACTTGGGAGGGGCAGTCTCTCCCTTTCCCCGAGGCCCTAAGATGTCAAAGCATCATAAAGTGTAGAAAATTCAAAACAATGTACATAACATAAAATTTACCATCGTAACCATTGTCAAATGTACACTTCAGTGTCATTTAAATACATTCAATTCTGGTGCACCCTCACCACCGTCCATCTCAAGACTGTTTCTGTCTTGAAAACTGAAACTTTATACCATTAAATGGTAGCTCCCTATGCCTCCTGGAGCCCTGGAAAGTGCCTTTCCACTTCCTGTCTCTACGAATTTAGCTGCTCTAAGACCTCACACGAGTGGAATCACAGTATCTGTCCTGCGTCTGGCTTACTTCACCTAGCATAATGCCCTCAAGGTCATGCATGTTGTAGCATACGTCAGAACTTCCCTCCTTTTCAAGGCTGTATAATATTCCCATATGTGTATGTACTACATTCTGTTTACCTGTTTATCCATTGATGGACACTTGGGCTGTTTCCACCTTTTGGTTCATAGTAAATAATGTTGCTATGAACATGTTGTACAAGTATCTTTTTGAGTCCTGCTTTTCGGTATATACCCAGAACTGGAATTGCTGGCTCATAGGATAATTCTATGTTTAATTTTTTTTTTGAGAGAGAGGTGGGGGAGTGGTTGAGAAAAAAAAAAAAAACAGAAACATTAATATGAGACAAATATCAATAGAGCCCTAGCTGGTTTGGCTCAGTGGATAAAGTGTTGGCCTGTGGACTGAGGGGTCCCAGGTTCGATTCCAGCAAAGAGCACATGCCTGGGTTGCAGGCATGATCCCCAGTAGGGGGTGTGCAGGAGGCAGCCAATCAATGATTCTCTCTCATTATTGATGTTTCTATCTCTCTTTTCCTTCTTCTCTGATATCAATAAAAAAATTAAAATATCAATAGGCTGCATCCCACCCACCCACAATTGGGGATTGAACCCACAACCCAGATATGTGATTGTTTTTTCTTCTGTGGATATCAAGTATTGTACATAGGAAATAAATTTTAGACATAGAAAAAAAATAAAGTTATTATTGATAGAAACTTGTTAGTAGCCATTTTTGTTCTTTACCGCTGTGTTCCTTCTTTGTTTCCTATTTTTTATTTTTACAGCAGACCCTTTAGCATTTTTTGCATTGCTGGTTTGGTGGTAATAAACACCCGTAGACCATTTTTGTCTGTGAAGCTCCTGATTTGACCCTCAATTTTGATTGATAGCCTTGCTGTGTACAGTATTCTTGGATTCAGACCCTTCCTTTGCATGACTTTGTATATTTCACTCCCTTCTTGCCTGATGTGTTTTTCTGTTGAGAAATCAGTCGCTAGTCTGATGGGGAATCCTTTATTAGGTAACTTTCTGTCTCTCTCTGGCTGCTTTTAAGATTCTTGCTTTGTCGTTGGTGTTTGCCAATTTAATTATAATGTGGCTTGGCGTTGGTCTTTTGGGGTTTATTTTGTTTGGAACTCTGAGAGCTTCTTGGATTTGTGTCAGTTTTTTCTTCCTTATATCACGGAAATTTTCTGTTATTTTTTCAAACAGGTTTTCTATTCCTTGATCAGTTTCCTCTCCCTCTGGCACCCCTATTATTCGGATGTTGTTTCATTTCATGTTGTCCCAGAGTTCTCTTAGGCTCTCCTCCTGCTTTTTAAATTTTTTTTTTCTAAAAGCTTTTCTGTTTGGGTATTTTTTCCTACCTTGTCTTCTGGCTCGCTGATGCAGTCCTCTGCTTCTTCTAGTCTACTGTTTATGCTTTCTAATGAGTTCTTTATAGCAGTGATGTCATTTTTCATTTCTTCTTGGTTCTTCTTCATTTCCTCTTGGTTCTTACACATATTGTTGAATTTGTCTTCCATTATTTTCATCCACCTTATGGCCATTTCTCTGAATTATTTCTCTTACAGGTTGCTTGCCTCCGTTGCCTCCATTTCATTTACTTTCTTTTCTGATGATGCCTGTTTTTCTTTCATATGTGGTTGGTTCTTTGTTTCACCATGATCTCTCTTCTCCAGGTGTTTGTTTATGTAGTTCTCTCTCTGCTGCATTTATTTAAAGGCACAAAATACAACACAATAAGGCACAATGTACAAGGCACTGAACACAAATGTATTCACGATATTAATAACCCCAGATAAAGGTGACCACCCGAGCGAAGAGAATTAGGGATAAAGATGAAAAAATAGAAAAAAGATAAAGGAGGAAAAGAAAAAAAAAAGGAGTGCAGAAATGAGATTGGGAAAAGGGAGAGAGAGAAAAAAGTAAGAGAGAGAATGAAATAGAAGTGGGGAAGAGACTATTTATATGGGGAGAAATCTCTAATAGAACCGCCACTAATCCCAATAAATTCCAGCAACAGATCCCTGGAGTTGAATACAAACTACAAACAACCACTAATATCAAGCAAGGCAAGGGAACACAGAAGCACAAAAATAACTGGAGAAAGAAAAAAAAAGCAAAACAGAAAAATGAAAATAAAAAACAAAACAATCTCACAAACAAGCATAAAAAAAACCCAATATACTCAAAATCAAGCAAACAATAGCAAAACGACAAAGAGTGGAAAAAACAATTTGGATAGTGAAGAAATATAGGAGAGAGGTGTATATGTATTTAGAGCAAGGGATTGGAAATTAGAAAAGTAAGTAGGGTGAAATTTAGACAGGGGGTAAAAAGAAGGAGTAGGGAAAATCTAAAGCAGGGATAGCGTAAGAGAAACAGGACAACAAAAGGGGAAAAGTGAGGAAGAGAGTTTTGGCTTAAAGGTAAAGTTGAGATAGAGAAAAATGATGCTAAAGGAACAATGAAAAAGAGTGTAGAACACTAATCCCAAAATAAAATAAAGAAAAAAATAAAATGACACTTTAAAATATGGTAAAATGATAGTAATAATACTGGTTAAAAATAAAAATGTAGTAATTAAAAAGGTAAAATCAGGTGATGAAAAAAATAAAAAGAATAATAATAAAATAGGTTCTTAATTAAAAGGTGAAAAAAGAATTAAAAAATATTAAAATAAAAATGTGCAGTAGTGAAGGTGGTTCAGATCTTCTACTCTTCTTTTTGGCACACCTTTGTCCTGCCACGTATTCAGGAGAGTGTTGAATTTCCCTGCAATACACTGTCCCTCCGTGCTGTAAACCACAGACCTGATTTTAAGGCAGGTTGTATTTGTTTACCAGACTGCCTTTATTTGTATTTACAGAAGAGACAGTTCGTGGCTCTGCCTCTGGGTGGCAGTGTGTCTGGATTGACCTCCGAGGCTATAAGTCCTCTCTATCCAGTAGTTAGGGTTTATTTTCTCTATTGTACTTGAAACTGGTTTGGGAAAGTCCACTGCCCAGAGCTGGTTCTTTAATCGTTACTCCCTGCTCTGTTTCCCAGGTTCCCCCAAAACAACTTTCCCCTACAGGCTCTGCGAGTGACCCCAACTGGGAAATCCCATGCACTGGGTTTAATAATCCAACGCACAGATTTAAGGGGAAGTGTAAAAACAAGAGCCTGAGAAGTTGTGCAAATTCGCAAGCCTCCACCTTCCAGGTCTGTGCGCAGTCTCCGCACGCCCTCTCACCCCTGGCACCAAGTAACCGACAGACTGGCAAAATACGAGGTTGCTTTTTTGCATCCAGTCCAGCTATGGGCTTATTTTTAGCGTTCCCTTCTGCCAGAAGCCCTGCGGGAGCCCTTCCACACTCGCGGATCACACTGGCCCCAAACGGCCGCGGATTTTGTGGGGCGCAGATTTCCCCCCTCACAGGTTCCTCTCTCCAACCTGAATTGCAAGCCACACCTTTAGGGTAATTCTAACCTTTCCATGAGGAGAAGCAGTGCTCATCTGAGTTCATGTAGTCGCACTGCTTGAGATCCGTTGTTTCCGGGTTAGTAGCCGATCTCTGGATGCCGCTAACAGACACTCAAGGTGGCACAGTCTCCCACCATTTTTATTCTTTATGCCCACATTCCTTTCTCTCTATTTCTTCTTCCTGCAGCATTTCCTTTAATATTTCTTGCAGTTCTCGTTTGGTGGTGAGACACTCTTTTATCCTTCATTTGTCTGCAATTCTCTTTATTTCACCTTTTATTTTTAATGATAGCCTTGCTAGATAGAGTAGTCTAAGGTTCAGTACTCTGCTTCTCATTACTTTGTATACTTCATGGAACTCCCTTCTGACCTGAAATGTTTCTATTGAGAAATCAGGTGACAGACTAATGGGAGTTAACTTTCTGTCTCTCTCTTGAAGCTGCTAAAATTCTTTCTTTGTCTTTAATGCTTGCCCTTTTAATTATGATGTGCCTAGGTGTGGGTCTTTTGGGGTTCATCTCAATTGGAACTCTGTGTTTTATGAACTTGAGTGACTTTTACTTCCGGACAGGGAAGTTTTCTCTCGTTATTTCTTCAAACAGTGTCTCAATTATTTGCTCAGATTCTTCTCCTTCTGTGACCTTTATGATACAGATGTTGTTATGTTTCATGTTGTCCCAAAGCTCCCTTTAGCTCTCTTCCTACTTTTTATTTATTTTTTTCAATTGGTGCTCTGAATGGGTGTTTTTATACCTCATCTTCTAATCTGCTGATTAGGACCTCTGCTTCTTCTAATTTACTATTGATCCCTTCCAGGGTATTTTTTTATTTCAGCTATGTCATTCTTCATTTCTGCTTAAAACTTACTCATAATTTCTATCTTTTTCTTTTTCTTTCTTTTTTTTTTCTGGTGTAGTTCTCATTAAGTTCCATAACACTCTCATTAAGTTGCTTGTAGTTCTCACTATGTTGTTTGAGCACCCCTATAACCATTACTTTGAATTCTTTATCTGACAAATTGCTTGCCTCCATTTCATTTAGTTCCTTTTCTGCTAATTCATCTTTTTATTTAATTTGGGGGTTATTTCTTTGCCTCCCCATTTTCGCTGTTCCTTTGTATTTGTTTCTATGTATTAGATCAAACTGCTATTCCTCCCAGTCTTCATGGGGTGTTCTTATGTATTTTGTGAGTCCAGTGGTGCATTGGACCTCAGGAGTGCAGGGGATCTAGGAATCCTCTTGTTTGTATTATTTGGGTTCTCATTTTATAATTGGGTCTTGAATATTGTTGTCTTGTTCGTGGATGGAATCTCCTCTTTGGTTGGCTGCCTGTGAGAAGATTATTTATTTAAAAATGGAGAATTAATTTTTATTCTTTAAATGTCATCTGAGCTGTTGTGGAGGTGCTGACAGAACGTAACAAAATACAAAAAAAAAAACAAAAAAAAAACCCACATTCATGTTTCCTACAATAACATAAAAAGGAACCAAAACATAAGATAGACTCAGGAAAGAGAAAAGGGAGCAAGAGTGATAGAAGAAAAGAAATTTAAAAATGAGGAGAAAAAAGAGGGGAGAAAAAGGAAAATGAAGGGGCCAAGTTGTAATAAATAAAAGAAGAATAAAGAATAGGTTAAGGAAAATTGTATAAAAGAGGAACAAAATTTTTTTGAAAAGGAAAATAGAGGAGAAAATAGACACAAAATAAGAAAAGGAAAAAAGTGAGAAAGCAGGGGGAAAAGGGAAAAAATGAGTAGGAAAAGGAAAGAGAAAAATTAGATTTATCAAGGAAACAATAGAGACTAAAATAATAACAAATCAATAAAGCAGATAAAGAGGATACAATAAAAAGGGAGGGGGTGAAGTCATATTTGTCTCAGCAGAGTTTAGTGCCTCCTGAGAGCTTCTGTAGGATACTGTTCTTCTGATGACTGTATCTGACTGTTCTGTCTGCCAGTTCTAGGTTTCTCGGTAAGTACTTAGGTGCTATCCACTACAGAAACTGTCCTCCTTTGGCTTTCAACAACCTGTTTGAAACTCCAAGCAATCCAAAGTTTATGTCTCTCTCCACAGGACTTGGCTGCACACAGGAGGGATCAAGCTTCACTCTAAGCCCAGTATATTAGCAGCATGGTACCCAGGGCTAGGTCAGCAAACTTTCCCAGATTCCTTGGGCTCCTCATTTCCCCTTCTTCCCCTTCTAGCCAGCTGTCAATCTTAATCACTCAAAAGTCTGTTTCTGAAAGGGCTTTAGGTAGAATCAGGAGTATAGACCTCTGGGTATCACATGAGGGGGAGATGCTATTCAGATTTCAGGGAATGTGGTCTTTTTCCCTATCTCAGAGTTTCTCCTCTAAGAGTGTCCCAGAGTATTATTCTATCCTTGGCTGGGTAAATATCCTCATATGCAATCCTTTGGGTTCAGCTGGATAATAGGAGGTTCTATCAACTTTCCCATGTGGGGGGGGGGAACCAGCCAGTGGGATGGCCCCAACTCCAGTCCAGTCACTAATGCTTCCTGAGACTATCCAAACCTTTAGGCTTGGCCTGTGCTGCTGTCTCTTCTGCAAAGGTGGAGATGCAAGGTGTGGCAGGACTCCTGAATGTTTGGTGGGCTGTTTCACCTTGGGTGAGGTGTTGCTGTTGTTTTTTTTTCCTTTTCCTATGCTGTGGCTTCTGGGGAAGGCTAGTGCCTCTTAGGAAAAATGTCTGTTTCAGTTTGGAGGGGTACAATGGAATGCAGGACTCCTGGCTGCTGCTTTTCCCTGTCTCCCCCCAATGCTTCCCACCCCAGCCTCTCTTTAGGTACCTTGAGTCTGCAGAGCCCTCCCTCAACCAAAACCTTGGGGGAGTAACTGCTAACTAAATTCCTGTGCTCTGGGTTTAAAAAATAAAAATAAAAACACCTTAGGCTTTCTTTCTTTCTGATTGGCTCAGATCTCCTGAGCAGCCAGAAGCCCTGCTACCTTCCATGGCTGGATATTACATGGGCCACTGGTCTTAGCTCTGGTTTTCCGGGCTGTGGAGCCCAGCCTGGGTTCTGGGCCTTGATCTTCTCAGGGAAATAACCCTCCCATAGCCAAGAGATTCCTCCTCACTCTCAGCCTGCTGCCCATGGAAGCTGGGTCAGCCCATCTCACAACCTCATGCTTTCTACCAGTCTCTAGGTGTTTTGTGTCCTTCCTGGGTATTAGTTGCCTCCTCAGCTGGACCTCAGTTGGTAATTCCAGATGAATATTCCATACTTTAGTGTTGTTTTTTTCCCAGTCTTGCCCTGGGAGGAGTTGCAAGAAACGTCTGCCTATTCTAGCTGCCATCTTCTCTCCCAATTTTTCAATATCTCATCTTTAAAGTCAATTACCAATTTGTAAAGAGCTTATAATTAGTTGATTTCCATTTGTGTTTGTGTGTGTGCATGTGAGTATGTGAAACAAGATTCCCCATTCATTTATTTATTTTAATTCTTTAAATTTTTTTCCATCACCATTTATCCTCCCTATACCATCTTCAACCTTCACTCACCACCCTCACTCAAGCAATCACCATACTCTTATCCATGTACCCGAGTTCTTTCTCTATTTTAAATACTCATAGAAGAATAAATAAGGTCTTTGAGCATGTTGGGAATGACAAAACACCACTGAAAGAACTTTGAGTATTCTAAATTGGTCTGGATTTTTCTTTTTTAAAATCATGCTGAGCTTTTGCTTGAGGAACTATTAATATGGTAATATTTCTTAAATATTCAAATTTGTGATTTTCTTGGTGCAGATTCAAATTTATAGTGCTAAACACATATAAATAAAGGTCACTACCTCCTACTATGCCTGATAGGGCCACTGTGAACCCATAAGAAACACACATATTGACGTTGCATATATAAAATACTTATATTTTGGAATTTTCACTGGCCTATGTGGAATAACTACATGGTTTTTCCATGAAATATATTTTGTTAATTACCCTTACATGCAATAGTGAGAACAAGACACTGTACTTTGTTTTGTAGATTGTTGCAACTATAGTCAAAGTAAAGTGCCTGCAAGATCTTGAGTAGAACTGAAAATTAAAAGTACTTGTAGCAGTGGTATTGATCTTGGAGATCTTCATCTCCCATGATTCCTTAAAAATATCTGTACTATGCTTCTAAATAACATGCATGGATACCCCCATTCATGGCATATTATTGTGATAAATTATATCAAAGTTCTGTCAAACTCTTTCCAAATATCTAGTGGCCATTGAGGTTCTGATTTTAAGCCAGGCTGTGTTTCCTTCATGTTAGTTGCGGAGGGTATACAGTAAGAACTGACCCTCTCCATTGACATGGTAAGAGGGTTTTTGGCTCAGCAATTACAGGTCAATTAGCTGGATATCAAACCAATACAGCATTTTATGAAGCATTTGTAGTAGCCCCTGCAAATAAGTGAACATCTAATTAAGAGAAAAGAAATTAAGGAAAACAATTGTTTCAACTTGCCTTACTGCAATGGGGAAAGCCTGTCATAGAGGATCCCATCCTAGTTATCAAGAATTCTAAGCCCCCATTTCAAACTTTAAAGTATTTAAGGGAAAGGGCAGAAATACTATGATGTCCCCTTGGAAAAATTTACTTTCCCATAGTATGACATCATAATAATCTTCATTAACATTGGACACTTATGTGCTAGGTCTCATTTTAAGTGTTTTGCATGTGTTGGCTAATTCTCACAACCCTATGAGGTGGGTATTATTATTTTTCTCATTGAAGAACAATGACACAATATGCCTAAGGTTTTTCATCTAGTAAGTGGTATATCAAAGATTCAAATATAGGGAATCTGGCTCCATATTTCATCATGTTAACCACTATGATATTAATCTCAAGAGATACATATGAATAGATGACACAAATTAACCTTAACAGGCCAAAGTCCATTTTAATTTTTATTATTTTTATTTTTTTAGTAGTGGGGTGGATTTTGCACTGAACAATCAACAATCTCTCATGTGGAATTTAGTTGACCCAGGTTACACATTTGCAAGGTGACTGGTCAATGCTTGGGTTGTGGCCTGTTGCCTTGGGATTGATGTGGCTGGATGTCAAATATGTGACCTTGGCAGGTAATAATTAAATCGAGAATATTTGTTAGCTAGATGTACCCTGATATTCTTATTTTCCTCCCTAGGATTTATGTGGAAGTTTCTGTAGTGTATGATACATTTCTCACTTTTTCTGTAAATAAGTATATTTCAGAAAAAAATAGAACCAGTTTTTGGGGGCCAGTCATCAGGTGCAACATCACATGCTGATTTGTCACCAACTGGCAGCCTATTTGCTTTGCCATTTCAAAGCATGAGAGGACTCCAAACCTGTTTTTGTGGTTGGAGTGTCCCTGAAAGTTGATACATGTTCTCATTGAGATTTCTTTGAATGGCATCTTGGCAGAATACCTTTGACTATGCTTTAATTTAGCAACGACCAATTTGATGTTTTCTACATGTGCCTAAGAAAATAGAGGTTTACAATGAAAATGCTGACAAAATCTCTAAATCTAGGGTTTTAAACAGGCTTTCATTCAGTAAAGTAGTATTTTTTTTGTGTGTGCCGTAAAATACCAACAATCTGCTTACAGTGAAAATATTTAACACCTTTTGGTTTTCTTTTCTGCTAAGATGAATGCACCTGGAAACAAATGCAACCTCAGATAATACAGGCAAAAAGTTTGAAACAAGGCATTTTTATTTGAAATTTTTATATTTAATTTTTATTTTTAAACATATTGGAACCATAGCTCAGATTACAAATCCTATTCAAAACAACTTGGTGGCAAGATGCCTTTGAATAGTACACAATGCTTACCCTCGGTTCTAAGTGCCAGCAATGGGGCTATGAACTAAGTATCATTAAGTAATAATAGAAGTGGAAAAGAAATACACTATGATTAAATCTAAGAGGGAAATTTTATAGCCCAAAATTCAAAACAGAGGCCAGGATTCAGCATCCAAAACAGATGTCAAAGGCCCAGGTAGACATTGTAGTAGGAGTGGCAAAAGGAAAGAAAGAAAAAGATGTGATATTATTAGAACCACTTAGTCCCCCTGCCTGAATCTTTTACCCACCTTAATTATTTTCTTCATTGCTACCAGAATCTTTTGTGATGAAGATAGCAAACAATGCCTCTACCCTACTTATATTTGGTATTTCCTTGTAGTCTATTTAAAAGGTTTGAACTTCTGTAAGGTTTTCATTATCTGAACCCAACCTACTTTCAGCCTTCTCAAATACTGTACATATCCATAGACACTCCGTCTCTATGCTCAGTGATTCTAAATTGGGTCTGGCAGTATTTGGGAATCTGTTGAGGTATTTGGGGTTGTCATAATGAATGAGGGTCATATGGGTATTAAGCGATACAGAGCAAGGGATACTGAGCATCTTGTATTGAGTGAAATAGGTCCTCACCATTCTAGAATTGTCCCACTGAAATTCCAATAGCACTCTTGCCAAGAAACTGAAAATTTATAGCTAAACTGGACTGTTTTCAGGTCTCCAGGTGACATGCTTTCCCAGTAATGCACCCTTGCTTCTATTTATCCTTCACCTCAATGTGTTTGCTTTTATGCCTAGACTTTTCTGTCATATTCTAAACAACATCAGAGTGTAGCTTTTTCATTGAAGCCTTTCTAGATCTCCACTGAGAAGTAAATTATACTTTCTTCCTCCCATAGTTGATGAGCATACTTTGATATAGTAGAATAAGTGCTAATATGAAGAGAGACCCAAAATGTTACCTTGGTATTGCCATTAGCCAAGTGTATGACACTGGACAAATGGCTGATCTTCTTTGGGCTTTGGTTTATTCATCTGTAAAATGAGAAAGTTTTAAAAAATGGACAGATTGAACAGACTTTTCCTAAAGTTTCTTCATTTCTATGGCTTCCTTATCACATATGCCATTTTAATGACAGACTAGAACACCTTTAGACCCCTCAACATAGCACTTTGCACATCAAGTGCCTCAAATAATCGTTAATCTGACCAGTCCATGGCACTTTATTCTTTTTGCTTTTTGTTGAACATGGCACTGGCCATTGTTACTTTGTTGGACTTAATCCAGGAAATTTGTATATCTGGGCTGAGAAAAGGTCACTCAGTAAGATAGGGAAGAGCCATGTTGGATAATTATTTTGTTGGGTAATTATTACCATTGCTAAATCTATATAGAAAAGATAACACACATTTAATGAATGCAAAAGAATATGGTAGATTTTGTTTTGTTTTGTTTTGTTTCAAAATGTAGAAAAGTCTTTGAGAAAGTAGTAATAATTATAAAAGATATATTACTTAGGTTTATAATCCTATAGTCTGAAACAGGCTGTTTATCTTAAAATTAGAAGTTTTGTAGGTTTCAAATGTGTTCAAATAGTACTTGCTTTGATATAATAGTTCCCTTAGAGGTTGGCTGGAATCACATCCATATATCCAGATGTTCTTTCACAGCTGTGAGTCTGCATTATGATGTATGGGCATATTGCAAAGTACCTAGTTTGCATAATCTTTCCCAGAAGCAGAGTTTTTCTTAAGCCCTTCTAAAAGGCTTGTCACTAAACTGAGTATCATGGCTTGGTTTCTGTTTGAATCTTAGAACCACCTCAGCTGTTAACTTGGTGAAGCCATTCAAGTTATTAGCTGGTATTTCTTTAGTGTTGCCATTGTCATGGAAAGATTTTGTTTGACACATGCTGAGCCAATGCTGTCCAACATTTTTTCCCTTCCCTTCCCGTCCCTTCCCTCTCCTTCCCTCTCCTCCCCTTCCCTTCCCTTCCCTCTCCTCTCCTTCCCTTCCCTCTCCTCCCCTTCCCTTCCCTTCCGCTTCCCTTTCCCTTCTCTTCCCTCCCTTCCCGTCGCCTCCCTTCCCTCCCCCTCCCTCCCCTGCCCGTCCCTTCCGTCCTCTCCTCCCCCTCCCCTCCCCTCCCTCCCCATCCCCTTACCTCCCCCCCCCCTCCCCTGACCTCCCCTTCCCCCCTTCCTTCCTGCCCTCTCCTCCCTTTCCCTTCCCTTCCCTTCCCTTCCCTTCCTTCCCCTCCCTCCCCCCCCTCCGCTCCCCTCCCCTCCCCTTCCCTTCCCTGCCGTCTCCTCCCTCCATCCCCTCCCCTGCCCCTTACCTCCCCTCCCCTCCCCTTCCCTCCCCTTCCCTCCCCTCCCCTTCCCCTTCCCTCCTCCCTCCCTTCCCTTCCCTTCCCTTCCCTTCCCTTCCCTTCCCTTCCCTTCCCTTCCCTTCCTTTCCCTTTCCTTTTTGCCCTTATAATCTATAATAATTAAAGCATAATATGCTAATTAGACTGGACAGCCGAACAACCTTTCAGATGACCTTCCGGACAAAAGCCGGGGCTATGAGGGCTGAGCACCTTGCACAAATTTCGTGCATTGGGCTTCTAGTAAGTAATATAAATTTATTATGTAATTGTCATAACATTCAGTATTATTTTCACTGAAGGGCAATCATCTACCTTAAAAAAAAAATGGTTAGTTAGGTTTTTAGCACCTCTTCTCCCTATCACAGGTTATTTAGTGACCTTTTGAACTTATGGGTTTCTGTTTTCTCCATTTCTTCCAGCTCTCAGAACAATCTTAGTCCTTTTCCCACATTGTGACCCATGTCTTAGGAAATGCTAAAGTCAAGATTCAAATCTAGGTAGTCGGCCTGCAGAGTTTATGCTCTTGACCATCAACCTGCACTGGAGTAACCAAGATTGGGAGGTAGGGGGTGAAAAATAGGTGACCAAAGACTCTGGGCCTCTCAATCTGTTTCAACCACAGCGCCTCCACTTTTGCCTCTTTTATATATTGGATTTTAGTGTGAGTTGTTGGTTGAAGAAAGAATTTATTTGCTCAAACTGTGAAAAACCATGATCAGGTATAGACTTTAGGGAGGTCTTAAATCTAGGCCTGCTGGGTAGGAGGTATTTATGAAAAATGGATTCTTGGGACTAGATCTTTTGTTTATCCTTGTTGGAAGCATGCAGTTTGTGAGGAGTTGTTTTCAGTTATTTGCAGCCTAATGGGTAGGCAGGTAGAGAAGTAGCCAGAGTCTCTACAGTGGTTAAGAAGGGCCAAGATAGTATTGAAAACAGAAAAAGGATGCCTTATATAAAGAACTACATGGTTACTTATCCCAATCAGTTAGTATCATTGACTATAAGGTACCTTCCGGGGACTTGAAAATCAAGGAAGCTTATCCCTCCGACTTTAAGTAGGGCTGAGCTTCTTGCTCTATGTTCTTGCCATCTGTGTGTAGTAAGTTGTGTTTATTACCTGCATTATGGAACTCATATACTTTCCCTATTTGTGTTGGGAATCATTCTGTTTACCTGTTACCATACCATTTGAAAATGACAGGTGCATTCCATTTCAAGATAACAGGTACAAAAGTTGAAAAACTGTAAGATGAGAGGGCACCTGAAATTCAAAATGCTGACTCCAGTGTCAAGGCCAAGAAGCAAAGAAGTCTTTTGATACCAACAAAAATCCCAGGAGGCCCCATTACAGTTGTATCACTGTTTTAACCAGAATAGTTGTCATGATATTACTGCTCCTTGAAATCAACATAATTACCATATTTTATCACATAGAACACAGCTCTCCTCACTAATCTATACATGTCATTTGTAAATTGGTAGTTGGGCAAGATTGTCTTACTTTTTTGATAGTAAATTGTTCCATACACCACTGATTATTCAAAGTTCAGTCAGTACTGCAGAACATTTAAAGTGAAAGTGTTGCATTTCACAACCATCGATGAGTAATAAAGAAGCATAAAGCTAGTCATTTTTTGAAGACTGGAGACTAGTTTGATATAACTCTTTATACAGGTCCCTTCATGTTATACTTAGTGAGTGACAAGGAAATGCTAACTAAGAATAACTCAAAAGAATGATAGCCCTTGGTCATCCTATATTTTATTTTATTTTTAAATATATTTTTATTGATTTCAGAGAGGGAGAGGGAGAGAAACATCAATGATGAGAGAGAATCATTAATCGGCTGCCTTGTGCATGCCCCCTACTGGGAATAAAGCCCACAAACCAGGCATGTGCTCTTGACTGGAATCGAACTAAACCAGCTAGGGTGGTCATCCTATATTTTAGATAGCAACTTAACTTCCAAGAAGCTTAATGTAACACCCATAATCTCTAATTATCCTCATCATAGCAACTATAGTTTAAGCACTTACTCTTTGCCAGGTACTATTCGTAGTATCACTTAATTACCACAGCAGCACTATTATTTAGATTCTATTATGATCTCCACTTTTGTGGATGGGGAAACTGAGGTCTAGAGAACTTTAGTCATTTGCTTAAGGTCATACAACTAGTAAGTGTCAGAGTCATGATTCAAAGCCAGAGTGTCTGACTCTAGAACCTGTGCCTTAACTATTATGCTATGTTGTATTCTATTATAAAGAGAAATACAACAGACTCACCTATTTTGATCAGTATCCAAGGGAATGTAGACTTCTGAAATGCCCAAATAACTCATTGAAAAATTATCCTGCACTATAAATTCCAAGGAAAGTGTTCTATAGAGGTTCATGTATATTTTGGGCTTTTTTAAGTTTAGAGAGAAAATACAATATCCCATGATCTGTGCTCCTTTCTACCATGTCTTGAAAGTGCTTAATCCTTAAGGAACTCTGAGCTTTAGGTTCTCCTAAATTTAACTTTTAAATTCAAGTTGTAATCCATGTGGACTTATTCCCCACACATCCTTCTATTTACCAACCATCTCTCCCCTCCAGCAGAGTGTCAGTTCCAGGGATGTTCACCAGAAACCCAGTAGGAGGTGGCCCTAGTGTTATTTATCAGGTTATAGGCCTTAGAATAAAGTGTATGTGAAAATTGATTCACTCTTCATCAGCCTTTGAGGACTAATAACTCAATTAGCATGTCAGATACTGACTACATATCTCTTTCAAAAAATTCTCAAAGGTGATTCTGTATTTTGTATTAGATAAGGTGTGAGAAGTATTTTCGTTGTTGTTTGTATTTTATTAAAATTCTTATTTTCTTTACTATTCTCAGCAAAGGAAGCAGTGTTACCTTAATAATTGGATTTCTTTCTTCTTTTTAATCTGTGTGATTCAGGAAAGAATGATGATATTTTGAAGTGGGCAGATAAGGAAATATGAATTAAAATATCCTGGCTGTAATAATTTTGATTTCCAGGCCCCAGCTGAGAGCGAGTGTGTATTGAGTTGACTGGCAGAGCTATACATGCTCAGTAGCATATAGGGGTGCATTGGAGAAGGGATCAGAGGGGTGGGAAATAAAGGAAAGTCTGGTTCAGGTCTGGGTTATACTTTTAAGTAGTAGCCTACAAATGATTTTGACTGGACGTAATGATTAGAAAAAAAAAGTTTTGAGTACAAATGCCTCTGTAAACCTATCATATGCATAATGAAATGAAAAATACTATTAACATTTAATATTTTTTCCGTTACCTCATGGATATCTTTTATAACCACAGAGTACATACACCCCTTTTGAATATCAATAATTTAAGAGCTATACTTTGCTTGTCTCTTCAGTGATTTGGACCTCAGTTTTCTATATGTAATATGGGAGATATGCACTGACTAAAGTGCAGTTTTAAGTGTAATTTTATACTTATTATTCGAATATCTTTTTCCTAAGGTATTCCCAGGCACTTTAGTTATTCTTTCAGGATGAGGTTTTCACTGTTGCTTTGATGACATTTTGAGCCAGATTATGGCAGAAGAATGTGCTCATATTGATAGTCACAATGACCACATTGTCTGTTCCAATTAGAAATGCTCCCATAACATTTGCACACTTATATTTATATGTCTTATTATTTTAATATGTCCAAAATATAGTTTATTAAGTAAAGGTAGTATCACAGTTGTTTCCCCACTTGCTTTCTTTATTTCCATCCAACCTCTTCCTTCTGTTCTTTGCTAAGACATTTAGATAAATTCATTAATACAGTTGTCTGTAACAATAAAAATTATTTTATTTAGACCTAAAGCCCTTATATTAAAGATAGTACTAAATTTAAGAAATAAAAGAATCTATTCTTTGGTTAAGTCATTTATTGGCTAGATCCTGCCTTGTAAAAGGTAATCTGGGCTTTAGCAGACATGTTTGTAAAATCCATCTTTGCCATGATTTCCACATATTTAAAGCACAGAGAAATATAATTCTTACTTTGTCTGTAAAATATAAAATCCCATTTAGATTTTTATAATTATTTTAAATCCTATATTAAATTTTCTTTTTAAAGTCATATGGAGCCCTAGCTGGTTTGGCTAGGTGGATAGAGCATCAGCCTACAGACTGAAGGGTCCCAGGTTCGGTTCCGGTCACGGGCATGTACCTTGGTTGTGGGCACATCCCCAGTGGGAGGTGTGCAGGAGGCAGCTGATCGATGTTTCTCTCTCATCAATGTTTCTAACTCTCTATCCCTCTCCCTTCCTCTCTGTAAAAGATCAATAAATTATATTAAAAAAATAAAGTCATTTGGAAACTGTACCCTGTGGACTGTAGACAAATGGGAAACCTTGTGTATTTTAATAGTCAGACCAAGTTAATTCAATTGATATTACTGAGTAAATTCATTGGATACTTTTTAGGAGTCTTTTGAGTTGGTGAGACCAATCTCTGTCCTTCACCTATCCATTATGAAGGCATTGTAAAGACACTTAATTGTGCCACAGGAGGTGCAATTTTCCAGTCTTTGAGGAATCAAGAAAATGACTTAATGTGTGTGCCTCCCCCTTCCCATATCCATATGATAATTTTGTAATAGTTTATTTTAATTCAGCTCTTTTAACTTGCAATCACATTTTCTTGATTGAATTCTTAGGTAACTTTAATTTGTGCATGTTAATTGGGCATTATTTATTTTGCCACCCAGAATTGATTCACTTTTCTTTTGGAAGCCATACTTTTATTTACTCTTTGGAGATCACGTCTTACCCTTCTCAGTCCATGTATTTATTGTAGGCACATGATAACCCAGTGGTTCTCAACCTTCTGGCCCTTTAAATACAGTTCCTCATGTTGTGACCCAACCATAAAATTATTTTCGTTGCTACTTCATAACTGTAATGTTGCTACTGTTATGAATCGTAATGTAAATATCTGATATGCAGGATGGTCTTAGGCGACCCCTGTGAAGGGGTCGTTTAACTGCCAAAGGGGTCGCGACCCACAGGTTGAGAACTGCTGATTTAACCCAAGCCAATTAGAGCTTTGCATTCCCTTAAGCCAGTGGTTCTCAACCTTGGCTGCACATTAGACTCACCTGGGAATCTTTTTAAAATTCTGATTTCTGGGCCTCATCCTCTGGAAATTCTGTTTCTTTGTTATGGGGTGGGGCCACAACATTAGTAATAAAGAAACAGAATTTCTGGAGGATGTGGCCCAGAAATCAGAATTTTAAAAAGATTCCTAGGTGATTCTAATGTGCAACCTAAGTTGAGAACCACCACCTTAAGCATTAGTGATTATTTCAAGGACTGACATATGACTCACCTGGAGTAAAAGAGATGTGATGAGACCTTCATGGATACTTCTGGGAAAGAGGTTCCTGCTCTTATCAATTGACTGAGAGTTGTGTGAATGTAAGTTCTGGAGTTGCTGTGGCCATTTTGTGACCATGACAGACAAATTTGAAATAGATTGGATGCAAAGGTTAGAGTCAAGAAATGAAACATAGGGTCTTGGATATTTGCTAGAGCCATCAATACAGACCTATTTACCTGGAACTTTTTAATTACATAGTCTAATAAAATCCCTTTTGATTTAATGCACTTGGGTTCTATTTTCTGTCACTTGCAATTAAAAAAGTTCAGTTGATCATCTCTACTCAATCCCAGGGCAAGGCACAGGCTTTATATAGCCATGCACAGTGCCAAATCTTTCAACATGTAAAGAGATGATAGATAGATAGATAGATAGATAGATAGATAGATAGATAGATAGATAGATGATAGATAGATAGAGATGGAGGCAAGGAAGGAAGGAGAGATAGCAGAGGAGAGGAGAGAGAGAGAGGACAAAATATGTTTGAACTTTCTAGTATGGATTAGCAGAATAGATTGAAATGAGGCATATTTTTTACATGATAATTTATTTCACATTTATTTAGTGATGCCCTATGTCTGGCACTGTGCTACGCACTTGGCAGAGTTGAAATATAGTTTACAACGTAGTGGGTGAGATTGGTACATACCAGCAAAAGGGATACTTGAAAGGTTAATAGAAGCATGTCCAAAAGAAATCTAACTAAGGTATGACACTTGAACTGTACTTGTGAATACTAGGCACCCAAGTAGAGAAGGTCCTTTCAGATAAAGGAATTAGCATGAGCAATATTCTTTAAGAGTTTCTGAGTTTTGAGTGCCTTATGTAGCTACTGTCAGGGTGATAAAAATTTATTTTAGAAAAAAAGTTTTGTAGTTCTTGGGTCCCTGAAACAGTAATTGAAGGACTGATATTCCTATTTAGAAATGATGCCAGAACCCAGATTTGGATCAGAATGATAGAGTGGAAATGTAGCTTTGGTCTAGAATACAATCCACACTATCTGAGTATTTGTGCCTCTAGTGGTGTGCCAGTGCAGTACAAAGAATATACCATAGCCAAAAGAGGTAAAGTCTGTCACTTTGATAGGAGACAGAGAAGTGGGAAAATTTACAAGTTTCCTTGAGTAAAATTTCCTTATTTCATTTATATGTGTTGTGCAGAATGAAAATCTAATAAAAGTACATAATGTGAACAAGGAGTGGGCAAGTATCTAAAATTTTCAGGTGTGTGATACTGTATTCAGCTTTCTTTTCTGATGAAATATGATGTCTTGACCCTCTCCCTATCATGCTCTTTTATAGTATAAAAAAACACAAAACATGCCATGTTTTCTCCTCATGAAGAATATAAATTTCTTACCAGCCATGGTAGAAATCTTAAGTACTCCCTACCCCTAACTGCTAGTTTTTATACTTACTTCATCGCTGCATTGCTGGTTAAATGGCTTTTAATGTGCACTGAGTGTCAGCAGTCTTTGAGGTGCCCTGGAGGAAGAAGAGCTCTGCCTGAGCATTCATTCTAAATTAAGCATAAAGGTTCCTGCTCAATTGTGAAAATTCGCAAATTATATTTTTCAAGATACCTTACCATCTTAAAGCTACTTTACAAAATCTGAATATTAATACTATCCAGATTCTCATTTACTTTGGTACAAACTGCCTACAATAAGAGCTGATTGTGCTTTAGAATGGAAAAACAGCTTATAACTGTAGATGATCAAATGATATGTGACAGTTAAAACACACAGGGGAGCTATAGTTTTGAATTTTAAAATGTTTAAACCAAAAGGATCATAAAAATAGTAGTAGGAAAATATAGCTTGTTATATATGTATATGTATCAGAGGCTATAGGTGTGCCTACATTTAGAAATTTCTCCTATTTAAAAAACCCAATTTAATAAAACAAATGGGATGATTAATTACATTACTGAAGGATTTAAGGAAGATTTGTTAAAATATATAATGCATCTTCTGCTTTTTTTTCCTTTCCTTTCAGCATTTTTTTCTGCTGTTTTTAAGTGTTGGCTTTTATAGATTATGAACTGTAGCTACTTCTGGTGAAATGGATAGCAAGAAACATAGGTCCACTATTTAAAACTAATGTTAATTGAAAAATGAAGATGGACTATCCCTAAAATTATAATTTATTAATGGGGGAAAGGATTCAATTTCCAATTAGAAAAGTATCTTCATAGGTGGAAGCATTAGTATTTTGAAGGCTATAGAAGGGAATCTTGGCATGTGTAATGTCAAAAAAATAACACGCTAATGTAAATCACCCCACATAAGTAGAAAATGTGACATAAGTAAAAGAGTTTAAAGAGAAGGAAGGAGAGAGAAGGAGAAGGAGAAGGAGAGAGGGTGGGAGGTAAAGGGGGAGATAGAGAAAGGGAAGGAGGGAGAAAGGGAAATGGAAAGCTATTTTAGAAAATAATTTGGTTTAATACAATAAAGAGTATGGTCAGAGGGTTGGGATGCTGAGAGAGAAGATGTACTATTTATCTGATTACCATGTGGACATGGAGCAGGAGTGTTCTAACTAGTGTCCACTGATGTTCCTTGTCCTTGACTACTTATTTGTTTATTCATTCGTTCTTACATGTATTCCTTTATTCATTCAGTGGACATTTATTTGCTGAGCAATTGTTATATGGAGGCATATAATAATTGGGGAAGAAAGGAGAATATTGGGGGAGAGTGAAACATCAGGGCACAAAGTTGGAGGAGTCCTTGCAGTAGTGAAATTGAAGTGAGTGAATCTGTCCTACTTAAATAGTGATAGCTAAGTGTGGGCCACATTCTTGAAGTCTTCCTATTGTACTTGTACATCCTAGAAGGCTCACTAGAGAACAATGACTTTGGATGCTAAACTGGGAAATGGGGACAATAAGGTCACTCTCTTGGCTTTGACATCAAATTAGTTGGTTGACCTTGGTCCAATCCTTAAGCTTTCTGTGCCTCAGTCTCTTTGTCTTAAAAAAAAAATGCCCTAACCGGTTTGGCTCAGTGGTAGAGCATTGGCCTGTGGACTGAGAGGTCCCGGGCTCAATTCTGGCCAAGGGCACATGGACAGGTAGCAGACACAATCTCCAGTAGGGGGTGTGCAGGAGGCAGCTGATCAATGATTCTCTCTTCTCTCTCATCATTGATGTTCTATTTCTCCCTCTCTCTTCCTCTCTGAAATCAATAAAAATATGTTTAAAAATAAAAAAATAAACTGTATATTTTACAATAGTTTTAGATTTTTACAATAATTAAGATAATACAGAGTTCACATATATATCATACCCAATTTCTGTTATTGTTAATGTCTTACATTAGTATATTTGTAGGTTATACTGATGAATTATTGTTTATGTATGCATTAAATAAATTCTGTATGTTATTCAGATTTCCTTGGTTTTTACCTAATGCTTGTTTTCTGTTTCTAGATATCACATCCAGGATATCATATAACAGTCATAGCATCTACTTAGGCTCCTCTTACAGTACTGACTTCTGAAACTTTCCTTATTTTTGATAACCTTGACATTTAAACAATTGTGATAGAATATACAGAACATAAAACTTACATATTAACCATTTTAAGTGTAGAGTTCAGTGGCATTAAATACATCCTTGTTGTTATGCAACCATCACTACCATCCATCTCCAGAATGCTTTTTCATCTTGTGAAACTCAAACCGCATACTTATTAAATACTAATACCCCTCCCACCTCAGACCCTGGTAACTACCATTCTACTTTCTGTCTGAATTTGACTATTCTAAGTACATCATTTAAGTGGAATCATACAGTATGTGTCCTTTTGTGATGGGCTTATTTTACTTAACATAATTTTCTCAAGGTTCATTCATGTTTGGGAATGTGTCAGAATTTCATCCCCTTTTAAAGTAGAATAATATCCCATTGTTTGTGTATACTATATTTTGCTTAATCATTCACCAATGAAACTTAGATGTACAGATATTTTCCAAGTCCTTGCTTTAAATTATTTTGGGTATATACCCAGATGAATAATTAATCATACGACAGTTCTATTTTTAATTTTTTGAGGACCATTCACACTGTTTTTCATAGTATCTGCGCTACTTTACATTTCCACCAGCTGATTACAGGGATTACACTTTCTTTACATCCTTGGCAAAATTTTTTATTTTCTGTTTTTTTAGTTGCAGTCATCCTAATGGGTGTGAGGTAATTTGATTTTCATTTCCCTAATTATGAATTATGTTGTTTCTTTTCATGTGCTTATTGGACACTTGTACATCTTCTTTGGGAAAATGTCTATTGAAGTTCTTTGCCCATTTTATAATCAGGTTGTTTGTGGTTATTGTTCACTTGTAGGAAATCTTTATTTAACCTGATTAACCCCTTATCAGATATATGATTTATAAATATTTTCTCCCATCCTATAGGTTGTTGAGAATGATAATTTTAATAGACTTGCAAATTGGGCATAAGTATTCAACTAATCAGACATTTTAGTTTTTTGTCCAGATTTACAAGCCCATCAACTTCTTGTTAATGCCTCCTACTTGTTATCCCTACAATCAATTTAAAATTCTTCAGAGATCTTTGATTCAGAAAATAATTACTTGGTAATTAAAAACAGAGAGAAAATTAAGAACATATAAATGAATGAAATCACAGTGGCTTCAGTCCAACAGACCTTTAATCCATGAAAAGTATTCCTAAGGGTTTTCTTCAATTTTTAACTTTTTTCCTTCATAAAATAAAACATTTTTTTATTTGGCAAATAAAAATTTTCATCTTTTTAAAATTTCTTTATTGTTTAAAGTATTACATATGTCTCCTTTTTCCCCCATTGATCTCTCCTCAGCTATTCACACCCCCCGGTACATGCCCTCACCCCCCTATTGTCTGTGTCCATGGGTTATGCTTACATGCATGCATAAAAGTTCTTTGGTTGATCTCTTACCCAACCCCACCCTGCCTGCCCTCTGAAGTTGGATGGTCTGTTCGATGCTTCTATGTCTCTGGATCTATTTTTGTTCTTCAATTTTTATGTTGTTCATTATATTCCACAAATGAGTGAAATCATGTGATATTTATCTTTCACTGACTAGCTTATTTCGCTTAGCATAATGCTCTCCAGGTCCATCCATACTGTTGCAAATGGTAAGAGTTCCTTCCTTTTTACAGCAGCTTAGTATACCATTGTGTAGCAATACCACAGTTTTTTAATCCATTTAACTGCTGATGGGCACATAGCCTGTTTCCAAATTTTAGCTATTATAAATTGTGCTGCTATGAACATAGGTGTGTGTATATCCTTTCTGATCAGTGTTTCTGATTTTTTGGGATATATTCCTAGAAGTGGGATTACTGGGTCAAATGGGAGTTTGCCTTTTAATTTTTTGAGGAAACTCCATACTTTTTCGAGAGTGGCTGCACCAGTCTGCATTCCCACCCGCAGTGCACGAGGGTTCATTTTTCTCCACATCCTCGCCAGCACTTGTTGTTTGTTGATTTGTTGATGATAGCCATTCTGACAGGTGTGAGGTGAAAACTCATTGTCATTTTGATTTGCATCTCTTAGATGATTAGTGACTTTGAGCATGTTTTCATATATCTCTTGGCCTTCTGTATGTCTTCTTTCAAAAAGTGTAAATTTTGGACCTTTGCCCATTTTTTGATTGGATTTTTAATCTTTCTTTTGTTAAGTTGCATGAGTCCCCTATATATTGTAGAGATTAAAACCTTATTTGATATAACATTCTCAAATATGTTCTCCCATGTGGTGGGCTCTCTTGGTGTTTTGTTGATGGTTTCATTTGCTGTGCAGAAGCTATTTATTAATTAATTAATTTATTTATTTATTGTCTAAAATTTTACATATGCCTCCTTTTTCCCCAGTTGACCCCCCCCCAGCCATTCACACCCCAGGCAAGCCCCCAGTGTCTGCGTCCATTGGTTATGCTAATATGCATGCACATATGTCATTTGGATGCTCTCTAAACCACCTCCCTTCCCCTACCATTTGTCTCTGGATCTATTCTGTTCATCAAATTATGTTGATCATTACAGCCCACATATGTGTAAGATCATGTGATATATATCTTTCTCCTACTGGCTTATTTTGCTTAGCACAATGGACTCCAGGTCCATCCATGCTGTTGCAAATGGTAAAAGTTCCTTCATTTTTATAGCGGCATAGTATTCCATTGTGTAGATGTACCACAGTTTTCTAATCCACTCATCTGCTGATGGGCACTTAGGTTGTTTCCAAATCTTAGCTATGGTAAATTGTGCTGCTATGAACATAGGGGTGCACATATCCTTTCTGATTGGTGTTTCTGGTTTCTTGAGATATACTCCTGGAAGTGGGATTACTGGATCAAATGGGAGTTCCATTTTTTACTTTTTGAGGAAACGCCATACTGTCTTCCACAGTGGCTGTACCAGTCTGCATTCCCACCAGCAGTGCATGAGGGTTCCTTTTTCTCAACATCTTCTCCAGCATTTCTCATTTGTTGATTTGTTGGTGATAGCCATTCTGACAGGTGCGAGATGATACTTCATTGTAGTTTTGATTTGCATCTCTTGGATGATTAGTGACTTTGAGCATGTTTTCATATGTCTCTTGGACTTCGTTATGTCCTCTTTCGAAAAGTATCTATTTAGGTCCATTGCCCATTTTTTTGATTAGATTGTTTATCTTCCTTTTGCTAAGTTGTATAAGTTCTCTGTAAATTTTGGAGATTAAACCCTTATCTGAAATAGTACGGGGAAATATGTTCTCCCATGCAGTGGGGCTTTTTTGTTGTTTTGTTGATGGTTTCTTTTGCTGTGCAGAGCTTTTTATTTTAATGTAGTACCATTTGTTTATTGTCTTCCTAGTTTCCATTGTCCTAGGAGCTGTATCGTTTTCTCATCTTACATTTAAGTACTTAATCCATTTTGAGTTTGTTTTTCTGTATGGTGTAAGTTGGTGTTCTAGTTTCATTTTTTTGCATGTATCTGTCCAATTTTTGCAACACCATTTATTGAAGAGACTCTTTTGACTTCATTCTATGCTCATGCCTCCTTTGCCAAATATTAATTGAGCATAATGGCTTGGGTCAATTTCTGGGTTCTCTGTTCTGTTCCATTGGTCTATATGTGTGTTTTTGTGCCAGTACCAGGCAGTTTTGAGAACAGAGGCTTTGTAATATAGCCTAATATCTGGTATTGTGATCCCTCCTACTTTGTTCTTCTTTCTCAGGATTGCTATGGATATAAGGGGTCTTTTTTTATGCCATATGAATTTTTGGAGAGTTTGTTCTAGGTCTGTGAAATATGCTGTTGGTATTTTAATGGGGATTGCATTGAATCTATAGACTGCTTTGGGTAGTATGGACATTTTAATGATGTTGACTCTACCAATCCATTAACATGGTATGATCTTCCATTTGTTTATGTCTTCCTCTACCTCTTTTTTCAATTTCCTGTAGTTTTCCGAGAGCAGTTTTTTTTTTTTTTTTTTTTTTTTTTTTTTTTTTTTTTTTTTTTTTTTATACCTCCTTAGTTAAGTTTATTCTTAGGCGTCTTGATTTTGTTGTTGCAGTGGTAAATTGCATTGTTTTTTAGTTTCTCTTTCTGTGCGTTCATTATTGGTGTATAAAAGGCCATAGATTTCTGGGTATTAATTTTGTATCCTACTACATTGCCAAATTCATTTATTAAATGTAGTAATTTTTGATGGAGTCTTTAGGATTTTCTATGTACAATATCATGCAATCTGTGAATAATGACAGTTTTACTTCTTCTTTTCCAGTTTGGATGCCTTTTATTTCTTCTTATCTGATTGCTATGGCTAGCACTTCCAGTACTATGTTGAACAGGAGTGGTGAAAGTGGACATCCCTGACTTGTTCCTGTTCTTATGGAAAATGGTTTTAGTTTTTGCCCATTGAGTATGATGTAAGTTTGTCATATAAGGCTCTTATTATGTTGATGTATGAACCCTCTATTCCCACTTTGCTACGAGTTTATATCAAGAAAGGGTGTTGGATTTTGTCACATGCTTTTTTCTGCATCGATTAATAAGATTATGTGATTTCTGTCTCTCAATTTGTTTATGTGATGTTGAACATTTATTGGTTTGTGGATACTGTACCAGCCTTGCATCCCCGTAATAAACCCCACTTGGTCATGGTTTATGTTTTTTCTAATGTAATCAGGGGGCCTCAAACTATGGCCCGTGGGCCACATGCAAATACAAATATTGTATTTGTTCCCATTTTGTTTTTTCACTTCAAAAAAGGATATGTGCAGTGTGCATAGGAATTTGTTCATAGTTTTTTTTTTTTTTTTTTAAACTATAGCCCGGCCCTCCAACAATCTGAGGGACAGTGAACTGACCCTCTATTTAAAAAGTTTGAGGACCCCTGAATGTTATGCTGGATCCGATTTGCTAGAATTTTGTGGAGGATTTTAGAATCTGTTTATCAGGCATATTGCCTGTATATCTCTTTCTTTGTAGTGTCTATATCTGGTTTTGGGATTAAGGCAATGCTGGCTTCATAGAAATAATTTGGAAGAGTGCATCAGTCTTGATTTTTTTGCAATAATCTGAGGAGGATAGGTTTTAGTTCTTCTTTGAATGCTTGGTAATACTCCCCTTTAAAGCCCATGGACCAGGACTTTTGTTTGCTGGAAGTTTTTTGATTGCTGCTTCAATTCTATTAGTAATTATTGGCCTATTCATATTTTTTTATTCTTTGATTGAATTTGGAAGATTGTATTTTTCTAGGAATATGTCCATTTCATCTAGGTTGTCCACTTTGTTGGAGTGGAGGTTTTTTTAGTATTTTTTACAATAATTTGTATGTCTCTGGTTGGTTGTTACTTCACCTCTTTCATTTCTGATTTTGGTTATTTGGGTTTTCCCTCTTTGCTTCTCGGTGAGCCTGGCTAGAGGTTCATCAATCTTGTTTATCCTTTCAAAGAACCAGCTCTTAGTTTCATTGATTTTTGTATTTTTTGTCTTCATGTCATTTATTTCCACTCTGATCTATATTATTTCCTACCTTCTGCTCACTATAGCCTTTTCTTGTTGCTCTCTTTGTAATTTTTTAAGTTGTAGGGTTAGATAATTTATTACTATTTTTCTGAGGTAGACAGACTATGAACTTCCCTCTCAAAACTGCTTTCACTGTGTCCCATAGATTTTGGATTGTTGTGTTTTCATTGTCATTTGTTGCCATGATGCTTTTTATTTCTTCTTTGATCTCTTTGGTAACCCAATCATTGTTTAATAGCATGCTATTTAGCCTCCAAGTGTTTGATTTTTTATTGTTTTTATTGTAGTTGGTTTCTAATTTTATGCCATTGTGATCTGAGAAGATGCTTGATATGATTTCTATCTTCTAGAATTTAAGACACTTTGCCTGTGTCCCAATATATGGTCTATCTTTCAAAATGTCCCATGTGCACTTAAAAAATATATATTATGTAGCTTTGAGGTGAAATATTTTGAAGATGTCAATTAATTCCATCTGATCTAGTGAGTCATTTAGGATTGCTGTTCCTTTACTGACTTTTTTGTCTAGAAGATTTATCCCGTGGTGACAATGGGCTAGTAAAGTCCCTCACTATGATTGTATTGCTATTGTTCTCTTCCTTGATATCTTCCAAAAGTTTTTTTAAAAATGTATTTTAGAGCTCCTGTATTGGATGCATATGTGTTTACTAGAGTTATATCCTCTTGTTGAATTGCACCCTTTAGTATTATGAAATGGTCCTCCTTATCTCTTGTTATAGCCTTCATTTTGAGGTCTATTTTGTCACATATAAGTGTTGCTACACCAGCTTTTTTTTAGTTTTCATTTTCATGAAAAATTTTTTTACATCCCTTCACTATTAGTCCGTGTGAGCCCTTTGTTCTGAGATAGGTCTCTTGTAGCAAATATATGAGTCATGTTTTCTTATCCATTCAGCTATCCTGTGCCTTTGATTGGAGCGTTTAATGCATTTACATTTAAGGTTATTATTTTTTTATTAAATCTTTATTGTTCAGATTATTACATTTGTTCCTCTTCCCCTCCCCCATAACTCCCCTCCCTCCAGTTCCCACCCCACCCTCCGCCCTCACTCCCCACCCACTGTCCTCATCCATAGGTGCATGATTTTTGTCCAGTCTCTTCCTGCATCTCCCACACCCCTTCCCCCCCCCAAGAATAGTCAGTCCATTCCCTTTCTATGTCCCTGATTCTATTATAATCAACAATTCATTCTGTTCATCAGATTATTTATTCACTTGATTCTTAGATTCACTTGTGGATAGATGCATATTTGTTGTTAATAATTTGTATCTTTACCTTTTTCTTCTTCTTCCTCTTCTTAAAGGATACCTTTCAGCATTTCATATAATACTGGTTTGGTGGTGATGAACTCCTTTAGCTTTTCCTTATCTGTGAAGCTCTTTATCTGACCTTCAATTCTGAATGATAGCTTTCCTGGATAAAGTAATCTTGGTTGTAGGTTCTTGGCATTCATCACTTTGAATATTTTTTGCCACTCCCTTCTGGCCTGCAAAGTTTCTGTTGAGAAATCAGCTGACAGTCGTATGGGTATTCCCTTGTAGGTAACTGAGTTTCTTTCTCTTGCTGCTTTTAGGATTCTCTCTTTGTCTTTTGCTCTTGGCATTTTAATTATGATGTGTCTTGGCGTGGTCCTCTTTGGATTCCTTTTGTTTGGGATTCTCTGTGCTTCTTGGAGTTGTAAGTCTATTTCTTTCACCAGGTAGGGGAAGTTTTCTGTTATTATTTCTTCAAATAGGTTTTCAATATCTTGCTCTCTCTCTTCTTCTGGCACCCCTATAATTCTGATGTTGTTATGCTTGAAGCTGTCCCAGAGGCTCCTTGCACTATCTTCATATTTTCGGATTCTTTTTTCATTTTGCTTTTCCGGTTGGGTGTTTTTTGCTTCTTCGCATTTCAAATCTTTGACTTGATTCTTGCGTTCCTCTGGTCTGCTGTTGGGAGTCTGTATAGTATTCGTTATTTCATTCAGTGTATGCTTAATTTCTAGTTGGTTCTTTATCATAACATCGAGGGTCTCATTAGATTTCTTGTAGATCTCATTAAGTTTATCCGCGGCTTCTAGACAGTTCTTGAGAGACCTTAAAAGTGTGGTTCTGAACTCTATATCTTCCATTGACAATTTTGTCCTGTTTCTTTGTCTCCGCATTTTTTTATGCTTTCTTGGTGCACTCCCTAGTGTTCTTTGTGCACAGTCTTGTTGTAGTTAAGCCTTGATTGTTGTAGTTAATACTGGGGGGATTTGACCTCCAGGCCAACTTGCTGTGAGAGTCAGCTGTGTCTGCAGTAGGAAAACTTCTGTCCTCTGGGGAGGTGCTAATCTAGCCTTTGCCTGAGGCTATCTGGCAAATGGCTCTGTGCAGGGCTTGGGCGGGGCGGGTTGCACGGGATCAACAGGGTGGGTGGAGGGAGCAGTTATGGCTGCTCTCAGTCTCATCCCCAGAGGCTCTGCCTCTCAGAGTCCCAGAAACTGCTACAAAACTCGGAGAGAAAGCTGCCCTTGGGTTCCAACCGATGCCAGACAGTCCCACTTCTCCTGTTTGAGTCTGGGTCCCTAGAGACTCGCCCAGAACTGGAGCTCAGGGCCTGAGCCTCCCTCCCAATTGAAAACAACAACCGTGCCCTCAGCCACCAGCCCGCTCTGTGCGCACCTCCGCACCTTTGTATTTTCTGCACTGCACCTCCTCTGAGTCTCGGTATGCTGTTCTCTTTCCTTCTAGTTGAAGAATTTCCCCTCAGCCAGCTTTCCTGTGGTTCTGGGTGATGTCCGTTCCGTCTTTTAGTTGTATTTTTAAGTGGTTGTGCGAGGCAGCATTCTCCGGTGTTTACCTATGCCACCATCTTGGTTCTCCCCCTTAAGGTTATTATTGATAGGTACTTGTTTGTCGCCATTTTTATTCTTTATGCCTGTGCTCCTTCTTCTGTTTCTATTTCTTTATTTTTATAGCAATCATTTTAGCATTTTTTTTTTTGCATTGCTGACTTCATGGTAATAAACTCACTTAGCCTTATTTTTGTCTGTGAAACTCCTGATTTCACCTTCAATTTTGAATTACAGTCTTGCTGAATATAGTATTCTTCATTCAGTCCATTTCTTTGCATCACTTTGTATACTTCATTCCATTCTCTTCTGGCTTGATGTGTTTCTGTTGAGAAATCATTTGATAGTTTAATGGAAGATCCCTTGTAGGTAACTCTCTGTCTCTCTCAGGCAGCCTTTAAGATTCTTACTTTGTCATTGGTGTTGGCCAACTTAATTATGATGTGTTTTGGTATTGATCTTTTGGGGTTCATCTTTTTTGGTACTCTGTGTACTTCTTGGACTTGTGTGACCTTTTACTTCTCCAAATCAGGGCAGTTTTCTGTCATTATTTCTTCAAACAGGTTTTATGTTCCTTGCTCAGCTTCCTCTCCTTCAAGCTCCCCTATTACGCAGATGTTTCGTTTTGTGTTATTCCATAACTCCCATAGGTTCTCCTCCTGCTTTTTATGTTTTCTTTCCATTTGCTGCTCCGCTTGGTTGTTTTCCTACCTTGTCTTCTAATTTGCTGATGCAGTCCTCAGAATCTTGTCTACTGTTGAAACTTTCTATCATGTTCTTTATGGAAGCTATGACATTCTTCATTTCCTCTTGATTCTTCTTCATTTCCCCTTGATTTTTACACATGCTGGTGAATTATTCTTTTATATTTTTTAGTCTCCTTATAACTATTGCTCTGAATTCTTTCTCTGACAAATTGTGTGCCTCCATTTTGTTTATTTCCTTTTCTGTTGATTCCTCCTTTTATTTCATACTAGAGGCCCGGTGCATGAAAATTCATGCACTGGAAGGGGACAGAGTCCCTCAGCCTGGCCTGGCCCCTCTCACATTCTGGGAACCCTCAGGGGTGGGAGGCAACCCAGCAATCAGGGGAAGGCAATGCCCCATCACACCTCTGCTGCTGCCACTGCTGACCGTGCAAGACACAGGCAGCCCTGGTTACCTGAGCCTCAGGTGGCCCTGGGCGGCTGGGCAGCTGACATCTGAGGATTGCCTAAGCCTTGGGCATCGGCTGAGCAGCAGTCATCTGAGGCTTGTCTGAGCCTCAGGCTGGACCTGGGCGGCTGGGCAGCCACCATCTGAGGCTTGTCTGCACCTCCAGCCAGCCTAGGCAACTGGGGGGCTAAGAGGACTGTGGGACTCTGGAGACAGGCACCCCGTCGGGGCTGAGGGGTCTTGGCACCACCATCTTGTGGCTGTGGGCACCGTAATCTTTGATGGCATGGCAGTCAATTAGCATATTTCCTCCTTGTTGGCTGTGGGTGCCATCATCTTTGAGGGCAGGGCAGTCAATTAACATATTCCATCCTTACTGGTTGTGGGCACCACCATCTTTGAGGGTGGGGCAGTCAAATAGCATATTCCATCCTTATTGGCTGTGAGCACCACCATCCTTAAGGGTGAGGGAGTCAATTAGCATATTCCCTCCTTATTGGCTGTGGGCGCCACCATCTTTGAGGCAGTCAATTAGCATATCCTCTCTTTATTAGATAGGATGGAGGTTGTTTCTTTGTCTCCCAATTTTTTTTAAATTTTATTTTATTGTTTAAAGTATTACAGATAGTAGTACATATATCTCTTTTTATTTTTCCCCATTGACCTTCCCCTGGCCTCCCCTAACCCCCAGCACATGCCCTCACCCCACCCCCAGTGTCTTGTATCCATTGGTTATGCTTATATGCATGCATACATGTCCTTCGGTTGATCTCTTACCTCTACCCTCCCAACAATCCCCAGCCTTCCCACTGTGATTTGACAGTCTGTTTAATGCTTCTCTGCCTCTATATCTATCTTTCTATTCATCAGGTTATAATGTTCTTTATTATCCATAAGTGAGTGAGATCATGTGGTGTTTTTCTTTCACTTCCTGGCTTATTTAACTTAGCATAATGCTCTCCAGTTCCATCCATGCTGTTGCAAATGGTAAGAATTCCTTCTTTTTTATAGCAGCGTAGTATTCCATTGTGTAGATGTACCATGGTTTTCTAATCCACTCATCTGTTGATGGGCATTTAGGCTGTTTCCAAATCTTGGCTATAATAAATTGTGCTGCTATGAACATAGGGGTGCATACATCCGTTCTGATTGCTGTTTCTGTTTTCTTGGGATATATTCCTAGAAGTGGTATTACTGGGTCAAATAGCAGTTCCATTTTTAAAATATTTGAGGAAACACCATACTGTTTTCCACAATGGCTGCACCAGTCTGCATTCCCACCAGCAGTGAAGGAGGGTTCCTTTATCCCCGCATCCTCTCCGGCACTTGTCATTTGTTGATTTGTTGATGATAGCCATTCTGACAGGTGTGAGGTGGCACCTCATTGTCATTTTGATTCGCATCTCTCTGATGATTAGTGACTTAGAGCATGTTTTCATGTGTCTTTTGACTTTCTGAGTGTCCTCTTTCAAAAAGATTCTATTTAGGTCCTTTGCCCATTTTTTGATTGGATTATTTATTTTCCTTTTGTTGAGTTGTATGAGTTCCCTGTAAATGTTGAAGATTAAACCTTATCAGACAAATATGGTCTCCCATACAGTGGGGTTTCTTGTTGTTTTGTTGATGGTTTCTTTTGCTGTGCAGGATTATTGTATTTTGATGTAGTCCCATTTGCTTATTTTCTCCTTAGTCTCTCTTGCCCTGGGATCTGTGTCTGTAAAGATATTGCTATGACATATGTCTGCATTTTTGCTTCCTATGGAATCTTGTAGGATTTTTATGGCTAGTACTTCTAGTACTGTGTCGAACAGGAGTGGTAAAAGTGAGCATCCTGGTCTTGTTCCTGTTCTTAGGGGAAATTGATTTAGTTTTTGCCCATTGAGTATGATTTTGGCGGTAGGTTTGTCATAGAGGGCTTTTATTATGTTGAGGTATGATCCCTCTAGTCCCACTTTGCTGAGAGTTTTTATCAAGAAAGGGTGCTGGATTTTGTCAAATGCTTTTTCTGCATCGATTGGTATGATTATGTGATTTTTGTCTCTCAGTTTGTTTATGTGATGTATCACCTTTATTGATTTGTAGATATTAAACCACCCTTGCATCCCTGGAATAAATCCCACTTGGTCATGGTGTATGATCTTTCTGATGTATTGCTGAATCCGATTTGCTAGGATTTTGATGATGATTTTAGCATCCATGTTCATCAAGGATATTGGTCTGTAGTTCTCTTTTTTTGTGGTGTCTTTATCTGGTTTTGGGATTAGGATAATGCTGGCTTAATAGAAAGAGCTTGGAAGTGTGTTTTCCTCTTGAATTTTTTGGAATAGTCTGAGGAGGATAGGTTTTAGTTCTGCTTTGAATGCTTGGTAGATCTCCCCTGTAAAACTGTTCAGACCAGGGCTTTTGTTTGCTGGAAGAATTTTGATTGGTTTCAATTTCTTTTGTAGTTATCAACCTATTCAGGTTTTTTGACTCTTCTTGGTTGAGTTTTGGGAGCTTGTATTTTTTTTAAGAATATCTCCATTTCATCTAGGTTGTCCATTTTGTTGGAATAGAATTGTTCATAGTATTTTTTCATAATCATTTGTATTTCTGTGGGATCAGTTGTTATTTCACCTCTTTCATATCTGATTTTGTTTATTTGGGTCCTCTCTCTTTGCTTCTTGGTGAGCCTGGCTAGAGGTTCATTAATCTTGTTTATCCTTTTAAAGTACCAGTTCTTTTTTTTGTTTGTTTTTGTTGTTGTTTTTTTGTCGTCTCTATGTCATTTATCTCCGCTCTGATCTTTATTATTTCCTTCCTTTTGCTTACACTGGGATTATCTTGTTGCTCTCTTTCTAACTCATTGAGTTGTAGGGTTAGATAATTTATTACTATTTTTTCTTGTTTTTTGAGGCAGGCCTTTAGAGCTATGAACTTTCCTCTCAAGACTGCTTTCACTGTGTTCACATAGATATTGGATTCTTTTGTTTTCATTGTTGCTTGTTGCCATGATGCTTTTTATTTCTTCCTTGATCTCTCTGGTAACACAGTCATTGTTTTATAGCATGCTCTTTAGCTTCCAGGGGTTTGATTTTTTTATTGTTTTTATTGTAGTTGATTTCTAGTTTTATGCCATTGTGGTCTGAGATTATGCTTGATATGATTTCTATCTTCTTGAATTTGAAGAGACTTTGCCTGTGACCCAATAGATGGTCTATCTTTGAAAATGACCCATGTGCACTTAATAATGTATATTCTATGGCTTTGGGGTGAAATGTTCTGGAGATGTCAATTAATTCCATCTGATCTAGTGATTCATTTATGATTGATATTTCTTTGCTGATTTTTTGTTTAGAGGATTTGTCCAATGGTTATAGTGGGGTATTAAAGACCCCTACCATGACTGCAGTGCTATCAATATCTCCCTTGATATCCTCCAAAAGTTTTATATATATATATTTGGGTGCTCCTATATTGGGTGCATATATGTTTACCAGAGTTATATTTATATTTTCTTTTTGGATTGCTCCCTGTAGTATTATGAAGTGGCCTTCCTTATCTCTTGTTATGTCCTTTGAGATCTAATTTGTCCGATATAAGTATTGCTACCCCAGCTTTTTTTTTTCATTTCCATTTGCCTGAAAAATCTTTTTCCATCCCTTCACCATCAGTCTGTGTGAGTCCTTTTTTCTGAGGTGGGTTTCCTGTAGACAGCAGATATATGGGTCATGTTTACTTATCCACTCAGCAACCCTATGTCTTTTGATTGGGGCATTTAATCCATTAACATTTAAAATTATTATTGGTAGGTACTTGTTTATCACCATTTTTAATCTTTACGCCTGTGTTCCTTTTTCATTTTCTGTTTCTTCTTTTTACAGCAGACCCTTTGGCATTTCTGGCATTGCTGGTTTGGTGGTAATAAACTCCTTTAGTCCTTTTTTGTCTGTGAAGCTCCTTATTTCACCCTCAATTTTGATTTATAGCCTTGCTGGGTACAGTATTCTTGGATTCTGACCCTTCTTTTGCATGACTTTGTATCTTTCATTCCATTCCCTTTTTGCCTGATGTGTTTCTGTTGAGAAAGCAGTCACTAGTCTGATGGGGGATCCTTTGTAGGTAACTTTCTGTCTCTCTCTGTCCGCTTTTAAGATTCTTACTTGTTGGTGTTTGCCAATTTAATTATAATGTGCCTTGGCGTTAGTCTTTTGTGGTTCATTTTGTTTGGGACTCTGTGAGCTTCTTGGATTTGTGTGAGTTTCTTCTCCCCTATATCAGGGAAGTTTTCTGTCATTATTTCTTCAAACATGTTTTCTATTTCTTGCTCAGTTTCCTCTTTTTCTGGCACCCCTATTATGCGGATGTTGTTTCATTTCGTGTTGTCCCAAAGTTCCCTTAGGCTCTCGTGCTGTTTTTTAAGTTTTTTTCTAGATGCTGCTCTGCTTGGGTATTTTTTCATACCTTGTCTCTAGCTCACTGATGCAGTCTTTGGCTTCTTCTAGTCTACTGTTGATGCTTTCTATTGACTTCTTTGTAGCAGCGATGCAATTTTTCATTTCTTCTTGGTTCTTCTTCATTTCCTCTTGGTTCTTACACATATTGTTGAATTTGTCTTCCATTCTTTTCAGCCACCTTATGACTATTTCTCTGAATTCTTTCTCTGACATATTGCTTGCCTCCTGTTCATTTACTTCCTTTTCTGGTGATGCCTCCTTTTCTTTCTAGTGTTCCTGGGTAAGTAGCTGGTCCCTGGGTGCCATGGTTGCAGCATCCTGGAATGTATACACTTCCAATAACAGCCACTCTCCCCTTTAAGACAGTGCAGTCTCCCTCACCAAAAAAAAAAAATAAAAATAAAAATCTGTCTCCCAGTTTTTGCTGTTCCTTTGTGATTGTTCCTATGTATTAGATCAAACTGCTATGCCCCTAAGATTTTTTGAGTTTATATTATATAATAGATGTTTTGTGGGACACAGTGGTGCAATATATCAGGTCTTCTAGGCTGGGTATTCTAGGGATGCCCCCTACTTGGGATATTTGGGTTCTCTTGGTGTAGTTGGGCCTGGAGTTTTATTGTCCTGTTCATGGATGGAGTTTCCTCTCAGGGTGTCTGAATATGTGACTTTCTCTCTACCATGTTGACTGAATGGCACAAAATACAACTCAACAAGACATGACACAAAGGTAATAAAACATGAATGTACTCACAACACTGATAACACCAACAAAAGTGACCACCAGAGTAAAGATAATTAGGATAGAGCAAAGAGAACAAAAATGATATCAAGAAAAGAAAAAAAAAAAGGTGAAAGTGAAAAGAAAAAGAAGAAAAATGTGGAAATATATATGGGGAGAAAACATCACAAAACAAACAAACCAAAAAATACAAATAACAAGCACCCAGCAAAAGGCTGGGACAGAATCTGTAGAGGTAGATCTTATATACAGAAAGTGAGTTTAAGGGATTGAATGAATAGGGGAAGGAGCACAGTTCAGTATAGAGGAGGTTGAAAGATAATGAGTAGATAAGAAGAAAATAAAAATAATTAAAATAAATAAATAGAAAGATAAAACAAATTTGTTTTTAAATATATTTTTCATTTATTCATTTTTTTGGAAAAGGAGAATAGAGATGAGAGCAGATAGGGTTGCAGTTAGTGAGAGAATCTAATTAAACAATTAGGAGAAGAGGAGAGCAATAGAGGAGAGAAAAAACAAAAGCCTTAAAAATTGACTAGCGAAGAAAGAGGAAAGAGAAGGGTGCATGAACTTGGAGCAGGGGAGAGGAAATTAGATATATGAGTAAGCCAACAGAGTCTACAATAATAACAAGTAAAAGGAAAGAGAATAACTAAAGCAGGATGAAAAAGGGAGAAGTGAGGAAGAAAATGGTGGAAAAAAGAAAAAAAATAAGATAAAAAGATAAAATAGAATGAAGAAAAATAATACAAAAACAATAAAATATTAAAAAAAATAAAAAATAAAGTGTCATTCACTTCAGCCCTGTTTTAATGCTCCATGAGGGCTGCTTTAAGACTCCACTCCTATGTTTTGTCTGCCATTCTCAGTTTCCTGTTATGTTTTCAGCCCCATGTTGAAGTTCCAAGCAATTCCCCCACTCTGTGTCTATCTCCACAGCCTTGGCTGCAAGCACGTGGGACCATTCTGCCTGCTATGTCTATCAATCTTAATCACTCCAGTGTCTGGTTCTGACAGGGCTTTAGGTGGTGGTGGTGCTGTATCGCTTTCTGGAACTGGACTAAATGGCCCCTCTTCAACCCAGGCCCTGAGGGCTCTTTGGGGATGTTCAGTGTCTTGGTTTCCTTTGAAAAGCTCCTGGTGTAGGCTGGGTGTGGCTGTATTAGATTTCTTGAGGCTGCTGAGAGGGGCTGGCTCTTCAGGAGAAAAATGGCTGCTTAGATTTGGAGGGTCAGAAATGTTTCAGTGCCAGATTCCCAGTCACTTCTCTCTGTCCTGCTCTCCTCTACCACCTCTCCCCAGACTCCACAAATATGCACCACCACCTGCACCACAGACTTGGGTGAGTGTTTTTAATTAAAAGGTTCTATGAACTGGGTTTAGGAATTAAAGCAAAGACAAAAGAGAAACAAAACAACCACACAATTATGAGTTTCTCCTCTCCCTCCCCCCAGCTCTGCATGGCTTGGGAGTTCTTCAGGATGCCTTTCTGGCTGCAGCCTCTCGCAGCTATGGACCTAGATCTAGATTTCCCAGCTGCCAGCAGGCTGGTTGACTTCCTTTCCACAGTCATATGTTAAGCCTGTCCTCAATGGACTTGGTGCACTGCAGCTTCCTCCTGACCCTCTCAGCCTGGTGGTCACATGTCTTTTTCCAGCCCAGATCCTCAATCTTACAATTCTCCAGGCATCCTTTGTCCTTCCCAGCTGTGAATTGTCTTACCAACTGTGTCTAATTCACCAATTCTGGGTGTATGTTATTCAGTTTAGTTGCTGCTTCTTTCTCCTCTGGGACAAGGCACAGGGCAAGGTCAAGGTGCAGGACAAGTTTGCCTATTTGGCATTTTCCCTCCCAAAATAAAACATTTCTACTAAATAATTAAAATTGATTTTATTTACTAAAGAGGTAGCCTGTTGTTAGCTGTCCTAAAAATTATTCCAGTCTTCATGGATAGAAGCAACTGGATGCCTTTAGACCAAGTATCAAATTGCCCAAATGTCTGCTCAAAAAAGAGGAACTTGTCCCTGTGAAGCCCAGGTAACAGATGGATGTCAGTGAGTATCCCTAGAGATGATAACACTTCACCATACTACCCATTCTACTTCTATTCTTCTTTTTATAACTTTCTCAAACTGCTTACTCTTCTAATCTTGACTGATTTATTTTCTTCCCTTTGTTAAGGACAAACTCACCCAACTGATATATCTAAAGTACTAGTTGGCAGAACTGGGCTTGGACCTATAGCTGGTGATTCCAACTTGCCATTAGGCTTCCTTCCAAAGCAGTAGATAGAAATGTGGTTTTTGACAGAATTTGAAGATCAGGAAGGTAAGTATTGATGAGCTTTCAGCTTCTCACCTAAGAATCATTTGTTGGTCTGAACACATGTGCTTTGATACACTGAGAACAAGTCTCCACACTGAGCAGATTGATGGACACAATTAGCCTCTTTACCACAGAGGGGCACTATCAGATACAACAGGGACTGACAAGGGTAAACACAGAAGGCAAGGAATGGATAGAAAAGAGGTACATAAAATGGAAAAAAAGCATAGTTCCATCAATAATGATATTAAATGTTCACATGTTGTCCAGAGTACCCTGCTTACTCAGAGTGTTTAGGAAAAGTATAATGTTGAGAATAATGAAGGCATAGACAAATTATATCATTTAATCCCTTCATCAACCCAATGATGTAGATACTATCAATATTACCCTCAGTTTACAAGGGAAGAATCTAAGTCCTAGGAAGTTATATGAGCTTCCCAAAATTACACAAGAAAACTTAGGGTTCAAGTCATGTATTTGTAACTTCATTACTGTTGCTACTATTGGTTTTTGTTTGTTTATTTGTTTTTGTTTTGTTTTGTTTTGCCTTAATAACAGGTGAAGGGAAAAAAAAAACTATGGGTGATAATATGAAGATGAAAATATAATATGTGACAAGGAAAAGATGGGTGTGAGGAGTATGACACCAGAATGAAAACTAGAGTTAGTAGAGAGGAAGAAGAATTAGGTGTCAGTTAAAAGGACACTTGGAAGAAAATATTTGGTCCCTGATAACTTAATGACTCCTATATCTTCTTCAATATGAACAGACTAAATGAAAATGATAAAAAATAATTTTTCATTTCAAAATAAAAATAAAGGTTTTCTTCACCCTCTAATGAATATAGTTTAAGTAGATATAAAGAGTAGCCCACAGGCCAGGAAACAAAGTCAGATAGCATCTTACAGGTGGATATAAAAATATGACCTTCAAACACATGTCAAGAAAAACAGTATTTGCTCATGCTTTCTTAGCACATCTCAGGATTGCTTACCTTATGATTTTTCTGGAAATACCTATACAATTTTCTGTTTATCCAACTCTTTAGACAGATGCCAATGACAGCCTCTATAATTCTGACAAGTCATTGCCACTTTGAGAAATCCAGGGATAGTGCTGATGCCTATGTAATCACAAGGCACAGCTCAAGCTAGAGTTTGCCATTCTGATATCTCTCTGTGACAGAAACAAGGCCCCATATGCAAATACTGATTGAGCCACTTGTCAGAATGACTAGGAAGAGTATACCTGTTTACGGTATGGTGGTGGTATGATACTGTTTAGGCATTGTAGGTTGCTATATTCCAACAACATTCATTGGGCCATGTTTTTGTATCTTTGTTGCAGTGTTTCACTTAATACCATTTTATTTCTAAGATTTGTTATTCTTTTCCCCTCTATGCTTCTGTGGAGAATCCTTTGGTATTGGAAATTGGCAAAGAGGAAAACGTAATGCAGTCATCCCAATCCTAGCTGAAAATGCCCTCCCCCACTTTTTTTCATCTAACATGAATTTTGCATTCTCTTGAGGGCTTGACCTTTGGTGAAGCAGACTTCCTTTGGCTTACTCCCAGAGTACATTTTTATCTCCCAGGTGTTTTGGAAGAGATTTTCCTGTGCTAAGAATCTGCCATCTAATCAGGTCATCTTTTCAATGACTTAGTCTCACCCTCATAGTCTATGGAATCCTATTTAGTATGAATAGATTCAGCCATGCATTTGAAGATTCTTTCCCCAGCAGGTTTCTATAGCACAGGATTTGTACATTATTTGTAACATGTCACAATGAAATGTAGTACCTCAAGATGTTTCCCAATAATGGCACAAAAATAGTAGGAGATCTTAAAGCTTTCTATACTTTTCTTAGATTTTTTTTTAAAAAAATCTTTATTGTTGAAAGTATTATATATAACCCTCTTTTCCCCCATTGACCCCTTCTAGCCTGTCCCCAATAAGGCAGTCAGAGAAAGATAAGTGTCACATGATCTCACTCATATGTGGAACCTAATGAGCAAAATGAACTGATGAACAAAATAGATCCAGAGATATAAAAGCATGGGACAGACTGTTTTTTGTTTGTCAGAGAGACTTCCATTTTTAAATATAATTAACAGCATTTTCCTTTTTTTGTATTTCATTGAGCCTCTCTTTATACAGCTATAGATAATATTTATTAAACAATTAAAGTGAGACAGGCATTATGTTGTGCTTTGCATGCATTATCTTTACATACTCCCAGTACACTGAGGTTCAGAGTATTTATGAGATTCTCCCAAAGGCCTGTAGCTTATAATATGGAAGCCAGGGTTCAAAATCAATCTGTCTGAGCTGATGCTTTTGAACAATTCACTGATATTACTTAGGATATAGACTAAGATACTGTAACCAAGAGACCCCAAAATACAGTGGTTTAAATAACAGAAATTTCTTTCTCTTTGATTTCTCTGGATGGGGCAGTTTTGTTCTATTGTATACCTTGGGGATTCAGTTGCCTTCCATTTTATAATGCTATTGTAACCTAGAAATGCCACTCATCTGCAGAATCAAAACTGGATCACTGTTGCATCTGCATTCCAGCACTTGGGAGGAGGAAAGAGGGGGTGTGTAGGTCAAGTATTCTCATTTCTAATGATTTGAAGCAGAAGATGCACATAGTCATACCTAGTTGTAAGGGAAGCTGGGAAATGTGATCTCTATCTGGGCAGGTTTGTGTCATGCCAGAACTGGGGAGGCGTTTTATTCCTAAATTAAAGGAAAAAAGAAAAAAATATTCAAGGGGCAGCCAGCAGTCTGCCACACCCACTATAATAGCTGATTTTATTCATCATCATCCCCTTCTAATACATACTAAGTCAGGTAAGTGGCATCAATAAGAGATTACCATCTGTGGACAAGAGAGCAGCCTGAAGTCAAATAACCTGGATGTTTTAGTTATACAGGTTCAGGGATGGTAAGCTTTGTATAGCATCTCTGTTAATGTAACTAGTCATGCTAATATTCATGGATTTTTATAGCTCTTCTTAAGAAGATCAGTTTAGGAGACGATTATTTTAGTATTTATGTAGTTGTCAAACTTTTGCTCCGTTTCTGGTAATTTTAATTGTTTTTCTATTATAATATTAACAACTCAAACCAGCAAGTTAATCCCTTTTTGAGTCTTTTACAGTGGGGCCTTGACTTACAAGTGTCCCGACTAACGAGTTTTTCGAGATATGAGCCTTCTCTCGGCCGATTTTTTGCTTTGAGTTGCGAGCTAAAATTCGGGTTATGAGCCAGCTTCAGATACCTCACCGCTAGTTGGCACAGCGAACGTCACAGTTTATGCCACAACATCAGGCCAGCATCACCTGTCTCACTCGTTCACTGTTGATTTGGCATACGAGTAATTTGAGTTACGAGCTCCGTCACGGAACAAATTAAACTCGTAAGTCAAGGCCCCACTGTATTCTTTTTTTATTGTCTAAAGTTTTACATGTCTTCTTTTTCCCCAATTGACACCCCACCCCCAGACATTCCCATCCCTGGCAAGCCCCCACTGCCTCAGTGTCTGTGTTCATTGGTTATGGTAATATGAATGAATACAAGTCTTTAGTTGCTCTCCTCCACCCCCAACAACCTCCCATTTGTCTCCAGATCTATTCTTGTTCATTAAATTATGTTGATCATTATATCCCACATATGAGTGAGATCATGTGATATTTATATTTCTCCGACTGGCTTATTTCGCTTAGCATAATGCTCTCCAGGTCCATCCATGCTGTTGCAAATGGTAAAAGTTCCTTCTTTTTTGTAGTGGCGTAGTATTCCATTGTGTAGATGTACCACGGTTTTCTAATCCACTCATCTGCTGATGGGCACTTAGGTTGTTTCCAAATCATAGCTACTGTAAATTGTGCTGCTATGAACATAGAGGTGCATATATCCTTTCTGATTGGTATTTCTGGTTTCTTGAGATATACTCCTAAAAGTGGGAATACTGGGTCAAATGGGAGTTCTATTTTTAACTCTTTGAGGAAACTCCATACTCCCTTCCACAGTGGCTGCACCAGTCTGCATTCCCACCAGCAGTACAGGAGGGTTCCTTTTTCTTCACATCCTTGCAAGCACTTGTTGTTTGTTGATTTGTTGATAATAGCCATTCTGACAGGTGTGAGATGGCATCTCGTTGTTGTTTTGATTTGCATCTCTAGGATTATTAGTGACTTTGAGCATCCTATCTAATAATAGAGAAACATGGTAATTAGCTGTACCTCCACTACCCTTCCCATTGGCTAATCAGGGTGATATGCAAATTAACCGCCAGCCAAGATGGTGGCTAATTTGCATACAGCAGGCAGGGCAGGACAGTGCCAAACGCCAACTCGCCTCCATCCGGGGCTGGCGGCAGAGGAGCCCGCCCTCATCCGGCCCTCCCACGGGGGACCCGGGGCTGGTGGGTGGGACCCTGGTGATCAGGCACCATCCCGCCCTCATCCAGCCCTCCCGCGGGGGACCCGGGGTTGGCGGGTGGGACCACAGTGATCGGGCACCCGCCCTGCCCTCATACAGCCCTCCTGCTGGGGACCTGGGGCTGGTGGGTGGGACCGCGCGGTGATCGGGCACCCCCCTCATTTGGCCCTCCCATGAGGGACCCAGGGTTGGCGGGTGGGACTGCGGTGATTGGGCACCCGCACCACCCTCATCTGGCCCTCCCGGGGCACCTGGGGCTGGTGGGTGGGACTGCGGTGATCGGGTACCCGCCCTGGTATCCCCTGTGTGAAGGGACCCGGGGCGGCAGCAGTGATCGGTCGGCCAGCGCATTCTATGTGCCACCCAACCCGGGGTGGGTAGGTCGCGGGCATGCCCGGCAGCCTCCGTCAGTGCCTCAAGCCCCAGCAGCAGCAGCAGCAGCGGTGGCAGTGGCAGTAGCTGTGGCGGCAGTGCCCACGACCTGCCCGCCCAGGTGTGAGCGGCCCCAAGCGGGCAGTGCATTCCATCAGCTGCCGCCCGGGCGCACATGCATGCAGGTGAAGTCACCAGCGCCTGCTTTCCCACAGGCCTGAGGCTCTCAGGCCTGTGGGAAAGCAGGCGCTGTGAGCTGGTGATCCCAAAGGCCTGATAGCCCAGCAGTGGAGGCGGTTTTGGGATTGGGGAGTGGTGAGCAGGCAGAACATGGCCCTGATTGGGCCAGTCGCTATGACACCCACTGTAGCCAGCACACTGCCTGATCAGGGGGTGGGGCCAGCAGCCAACCTCGCAGCCCCTCCCCCCTGCAGGCCTTCCCCTGATCAGACTCTCCCATCCACATCAAGAGCAGGGCGCACAGAGCCTGGACCCTTCCTGGCAGCCCTGAGTCCCTGGGGTTGAGAATTCTGATGGCCCTCCCAGAGAGTAGAGGTGCCTGAGGGGCAGGGACAGGGACCACAGACCTCCAGGGAGCACTGCAGAGTTGGCAATGAGAGGAGAGGGCCTGTGAAGGGGGAGAAGGTGAAGCCAGTGGACATCAGCCCAGAATCCATCCCTTCCCCTCCAGAGGCGGCAGGACCTAAACCCAGAACCCCAGCCTAAATTGGAAGAGCCTGAGGGAGCTTCAGGAAGCTCTATGCAAAGCTGCACATTGAGAACGAGAGACTTCATGAGGCCCTGACCCAGGCCACGCTGCGGCTGAAGCAGCTCAAGGTGGAGCTGGAGTGCACCATGCAGAGGCAAGAGCGCTTTGCAGAGAGGCCAGCCATCCTGGAGCTGGCGAGATTTGAGTGCAGGGCCCTGGATTGCAAGGCCGCTGAACTGGAAGAGGAGCTGAAGGGCCTGTACAATCTCCTAGCTGACAACCAGCACCTCAAGGATGAGAATGTGGCCCTAATCTGCATCATCAGCAAACTGTCCAAGTGACCCCAGAGGACTTGCTCCTGCATCCGTATTTATACAGCTGCTTTTGCCACATGCACCCCTTCCCTGTGTGAACATGAGTGACAGGGCTGTCGAGGAGTCTCTGAGAAGCCATAACCTTCCTTGAGATCTCCAGGTTAGGAGTGGAGGACAGAGCCCCCAGGAGCCAAGGGGGCCATCTGAGTCCAGGATGGAGACAGGAGGCTTAGCCAGGTAGGGGGACCAGGGCTGCAGGCAGGACCAGAAAGGAACTAGGGACCAGGAAGTGCAAAGACCAGTAGCCAGGACCAGAGTGGTCACCCAGAGGTCCCCTCTCACGTGTGCTGCCACCAGTCACCCCTCCAGCCCCTGAGCAGGGATCCTAGAATGTGCCAAGCATCCCGCCGGCCTGGGCCAGGTGAGCCTGTATATAGGGTCCATGTGCAATAGGAAGGGATGTCTTCTATTTTTTGCTGCCCCCTTCCCATCGTTGTCCTGGGCAGGGGGAGAACATATTTTTCAGACATAGCACAGGCACCGCAAGTAAAAGTTGTGAAGTTGCAAAAAAAAAAAAAAAGCAGGCCGGCTGGCCAAATACCCGCCTCTTCCCACCACCCCCCCCGCCAGCCCCGCCCTTGATCAACCTGCCCCACCACAATAGACCCACAGCCCCTCCCCGTGGCTGTCTGCCCCTGATTGCACCCCCCCCCACCCCAAGAGGGGGCAGGGCTAGGTGGCCAACATCCTGCAGCCCCTCTCCAGGCCGGCCCCACCCCTGATCCCCCCACCCCAATAGGGGGCACGGCTGGCCAGCCAATCTCCTGCAGCCTCTCCCCTTGCCCAGCCCCACCCCAAATTCCTCCCCCCCCACGGCAATCAGGGGTAGGGCTGGCTGGCCAACCACCCATGGCTCCTCCCCGAGGCCACTGGCCCCGATTGCCACCCCCCAACCCATTTGGGGGGGTGGCTGCCCAGCCCACCAACCACAGCCCCTCCCCAAGGCCAGCCCCTCCCCCAAGTGGCCCCCCAACCCCAATCAGGCTGGCAAGGGGGGGGCAGTTGGGAGCAATCAGGCCGGTGGCAGGAGGTAGTTGGGGGCAAACAGGCTGGCAGGGGAGGCAGTTGGGGGGGATCAGACTGGCAGAGTGGTTAGGGGCAATCAGGCAGGCAGGTGAGTGGTTAAGAGCCAATGGTCCTGAATTATGAGAGGGATGTCCGACTACTGGTGCAGGATCGGGCCTAAACCGGCAGTCTGACATCCCCCAAGGAGTCCCAGATTGGAGAGGGTGCAGGCCAGGCTGAGAGAGCCCCTCCCCCCAGTGCACGAATTTTGTGCACCGGGCCTCTAGTGTTTTTATACGTCTCTAGGCCTTCTGAAAGTCCTCTTTTGAAAAGTGTCTATTTAAGTCCTTTGCCCATTTTTTGATTGGATTGTTTATCTTCCTTTTGTTAAGTTGTATGGGTCCTATGTAAATTATGGAGGGTAAACCCTGATCTGAAATAGCATTGGCAAAGATGTTCTCCCATGCAGTGGGCTTTCTTATTGTTTTGTTGATGGTTTCCTTTGCTGTGCAGAAGCTTTTTATTTTGATGTAGTCCCATTGGTTTATTTTCTCCTTAGTCTCCATTGCCCTAGGAGCTGTGTCTATAAAGATAATGCTATGACATAGGTCTGCAATTTTGCTGCCTATGGAGTCTTGTAGGATTTTAAGTTTTCCTGTCTTACATTTAAGTCCTTTAGCCATTTTGAATTTCTTTTTGTATATGGTGTAAGTTGGTGATCTAGATTTATTTTTTTTCATGTATCTGACCAATTTTCCCAATACCATGTATTAAAGAGACTGTCTTGATTCCATTGTATGCTCTTGTCTCCTTTGCCAAATATTAATTGACCATAATGGCTTGGATCGATTTCTGGGCTCTCTGTTCTGTTCCTTGGTCTATATATCTGTTCTTGTGCCAGTATCAGGCAGTTCTGAGAACCGTGGCTTGGTAATATAGTTTGATGTCTGGTATTGTGATCCTTCCAACTTTGTTCTTCTTTCTCAGGATAGCTGTGGCTATTTGGGGTCTTTTTTTATTCCATATGAGTTTTTGGAGAGTTTGTTCTAGATCTTTAAACTATGCCGTTGGTATTTTAATGGGGATTTCAGTGAATCTGTAGATTGCTTTGGGTAGTATAGATAATTTAGTGATGTTGATTCCACCAATCCATGAACATGGTATGTTCTTTCATCTGTTTATGTCTTCCTCTATCTCTTTTTTCAATGTCCTGTAGTTTTTGGAGTACAGGTCTTTTACCTCCTTAGTTAAGTTTATTTCTAGGTATCTTAATTTTTTTGGTGCAATGGTAATTGGGATTTTTTTCATTTCTCTCTGTGAGTTCATTATCTATCTATCTATCTATGTCTATGTCTATATCTATATCTATCTGTATATATCTAATCTATATCTTTATCTATCTATATCTATATCTATATCTATGTCTATGTCTATGTGTGTGTATATATATGTGTGTGTGTGTGTGTGTGTGTGTGTGTGTGTGTATATATATATATATATATATATATATATATATATATCTCCTATCTAATAATAGACAAACATGGTAATTAACCATACCTCCACTATGCTTCCCATTGACTAATCAGCAGGATATGCAAATTAACTGCCAACAAAGATGGCGGCCGGCAGCCACGCAGCTGAAGTGAACATGAGGCTTGCTTGCTCCAGTGATGGAGGAAGCCAAGGTTCCCCGCCTGCCACGGCCCAGCTCTGAGCTTCAGAAGCAACAATGTTTCAATTATAGAAGATAAACAAACCCCAGATACCTGCTTTCAGCCAGCCACGGCCTCAGAGCTGGAGCCAGGCCTCAGAGCTGGAGCTGGCTCTCAGCTCCAGTGACAGCTATAGAAGGTAAATAAATCCCAGAATAAAAAAAAGGAAAAAAAAAGAGGCTGGGAGCTTCAGTTGCCTGCCAGCCTGAAAACGGTCCTCAGCTCCTCACCCAAACTGGCCAGGCACCCCATTGGGGACCCCCACCCTGAAGGGTGTGTGACCAGCTACAAACAGCCATCAGCATGTCATCCAGGCTGGCCAGGCACCCAAGCGGGACCCCCACCCTGATCTGGGACACTCTTCAGGGCACACCAGCTGTCCCCCACCCATGCACCGGGCCTCTATCCTATATAGTAAAAGGGTAATATGTAAACTGACCCTAACAGCAGAAAGACTGGTAATGACTGGTCACTATGACACACACTGACCACCAGGGGGCAGATGCTCAATGCAGGAGTCAGTGTGCTCTCACAGGGGGGAGCTCTGCTCAGCCACAAGCCACGCTGACGGCTGCCAGTACAGCGGTGGTGGTGGGAGCCCCTCCTGGATCCTCAGCAGTGCTAAGGATGTCCGACTGCAGCTTAGGTCTGCTCCCCGCTGGCAAGTGGACATCCCCCGAGGAGTCTCAGACTGTGAGAAGGCACAGGCCGGGCTGAGGGACCCCCTACCCCCTCGTGCACAAATTTTTGTGCAGGGGCCATCACATCCAAAACAACAAAACAACCGAACAAGCTGAGTGGGGTAACAAGGTCGGCACAGGGGTTAGTGAGGGATATCCAAGTGACTGAGCAGCAGGCTGCATGGGGCAACCAGGCCGGCAAGGGTGTTAGTGAGGGATGACCAAATGACTGAGCAGCAGGCTGTGTGGGGCGAACAGGCTCGCAGGATGTGCAGTGAGGGGTGACCAGGCTGGGGGGTGGTGGGGGGCAATTGGAGTGACCAGGCCAGCAGAGGGGGGCAGTGATGGGAAACCAGGCTGGCAGGAGGGCAGTTGGTGGTGACCAGGCCGGCAGGGGGGGTAGTGGGGGAGACTAGGCCAGCAGAGGGGGGGCAGTGAGGGGCAACCAGGCTGGCAGGGGGGCAGTTGGGGGCGACCAGGCAGGCAGGGGCAGTTGGGTGTGACTAGGCCAGCAAGGGGGCCAGTGAGAGGTGACCAGGCCTGCAGGTGGGGCAGTTGGGGGCAAGCAGGAGGGCAGTTTGGCCAGCTAGGGGCAGTCAGGCAGACAGGTGAGCAGTTAGGAGCCAGTGGTCCTGGATTGTGAGAGAGATGTCTGACTGCCAGTTTAGGCCTGAGCGGTCCTGGATTGGAGAGGGTTCCAGCTGGTCTGAGGGCACACCCTCTCTCCCCCCGCCCACCATGCACAAATTTTGTGCACTGGGCCTCTAGTTGGTGTATAACAAGGCCATAGATTTCTGGGTGTTAATTTTGTATACTGCTACAATTTTGAATTCATTAAGTCTAGTATTTTTTTGATGGAGTATTCGGGGTTTTCTATGTATAGTATCATGTCATCTGAAAATAAAGACAGTTTTACTTCCTCTTCTTCAATTTGGATGCATTTTAGTTCTACTTGTATCATCGCTATGGTTAGCTCTTCCAGTACTATATCAAACAGGAACAGTGAAAGTGGGCATCCCTGTCTTATTCCCATTCTCAGGAGAAATGAGTTTAGTTTTTGTCAGTTGAGTATGATGTTGGCTGTAGGTTTGTCATATAAGGCTTTTATTATTTTGAGGTATGATCTCTCTATTGCCGCTTTGATGAGAGCTTTTATCAAGAAAGGGTGTTGGATTTTGTCAAATGCTTTTACTGCATCAATTGATATGATTATGTAATTTTTGTCTCTCAATTTGTTTATGTGATGTATCACATTTATTGATTTGCGGATATTGTACCATCCTTGCATCCCCAGAATAAATCCCACTTGGTTTTGGTATATGATCTTTCTGATGTAATGCTGAATCCAATTTGCTAGGATTTTGTTGATGATTTTAGCATCCATGTTCATCAAGGATATTGGCCTGCAGTTCTCTTTTTTGTTGTGTCTTTATCTGGTTTTGGAATTAGGGTAATGCTGGCTTCATAGCAAGAGCTTGGAAGTGTGCCTTCCTCTTGAGTTTTTTTGTTTAGGGAGCAGCTCTAGAATTAAGCCTCAGTATGACCTGTGGCAGAGTCACAAACAAGTCCCAGCTTAGAGGGCAGAGCCCTCTTAGCATAATTAAGCTAGACCTTATGGCCTCCCCCTAGATCCTTCCTATGTAGCTAATGAGCTATGAGAGATGCAGCATGTGCTGCCAAAACAAGTGAAACTCACAAGAACACTGTAACTATGTTGACCACTGCCTTATTTTTCTTTGACTACAAAATAAATACTCAGCTTGCTGGCTGGATCCTTCTCTGTGGCCTCATCCAGGCACGGAAGATCCACTGAGTCCCAGCTATATTCTCTTTGTCTGTTTTTAATTATTTGCTTCCCCCACCCCCCTCAGGCTTACCAAACCTTTGGCTGTGATGGCACGGCACATTTTTGGAATAGTCTCAGGAGTATGTGTTTTAGTTCTTCTTTGAATGCTTTACAGAACTCCTCTGTAAATCTGTCTGGACCTGGGACTTTGCTTGCTGGAAGATTTTTGATCACTGCTTCAATTTCTTTTGTAGTTATCAGCCTATTCAGTTTTTATTTTTATTCTTTCTGATTGAGTTTTGGGAGCTTGTACTTTTCTATGAATATGTCCATTTTGTCTAGGTTGTCCATTTTGGTGGAATAGAGTTATTCATAGTATTATTTCATAATCCTTTGTATTTCTGTGGGATCGGTTGTTACTTCACATCTTTCATTGTTATTTTGTTTATTTTGGTTCTCTCTCTTTGTTTCTTGGTGAGCCTGGCTAGAGGTTCATCAATCTTGTTTATCCTTTCAAAGAACCAGCTCTTGGTTTCTTTGATCTTTTGCATTGTTCTTTTGGTCTGTATGTCATTTATTTCTGCTCTGATCTTTATTATTTCCTTCCTTGTGTGTATGCTGGGCTTTTCTTGTTGCTCTCTTTCTACCTCTTTGAGTTGTAGGGTTAGATAATTTATTACCATTTTTTTTTTGAGGTAGGCCTGTAGAGTTATGAACTTCCCTCTCAAAACTGTTTTAACTGAATCCCATAGATTTTGGATTATTATGTTTTCATTGTAATTTGTTTCCATGATGCTTTTTATTTCTTCTTTGATCTCTTTGGTAACCCAATCATTCTTTAATAGCATGCTATTTAGCCTCCTGGTGTTTGAATTTTTTTTAATCGTTTTTATTGTAGTTGATTTCTAATTTTATGCCATTGTTATCTGAGAAGATGCTTGATATGATTTCTATCTTCTTGAATTTGAAGAGACTTTGCCCGTGTCCCAATATGTGGTCTATCTTTGAAAATGACCCATGTGCACTTGAGAAGAATGTATATTCTGTGGCTTTGGGGGTGAAATATTCTGAAGATGTCAATTAATTCCATCTGATCTAGTGAGTCATTTAGGATTGATGCTTCTATGCTGAATTTTTGTTTACAGGATTTATCCATTGGTGTTAGTGGGATATTACTAGTAAAGTCCCCTACTATGAATGTATTGTTGTCAAGCTCTCCTTTAATATCCTCCAGAATTTTTTTTAAAATGTATTTGGGTGCTCCTGTATATGGTTCATATATGTTTACCAGAGTTAAAACTTCTTGTTGAATTGCTCACTTTGGTATTATGAAGTGGCCTTCCTTATCTCTTGTTATGGCCTTCATGTTGAGGTCTAATTTGTCAGATATAACTATTCCTACCCCAGCTTTTTGTTCATTTCTATTCACCTGAAAAACCTTTTTCCATCCCTTCACCATTAGTCTGTGTGAGTCCTTTGTTCTGAGATGGGTCTCCTGTAAACAGCAGATCTATGGGTTATGTTTTCTTACCCACTCAGCTACCCTATGTCTTTTTATTGGTACATTTAATCCATTTAAATTTAAAGTTATTATTGATAGGTACTTGTTTATTGCCATTTTTATTCTTTATGCCTGTGTTCCTTCTTCCCTTCCTATTTCTTCTTTTTACAGCAGACCCTTTAGCATTTCTTGCATTGCTTGTTTGGTGGTAATAAGCTAATTTAGTCCTTTTTTTTTGTCTGTGAAGCTCCTGATTTCACCCTCAACGTTAATTGATGTCCTTGCTGGGTACAGTATTCTTGGATTCAGACCCTTGCTGTGCATGACTTTGCATATTTCATTCCATTCCTTTCTGGCCTGATGTGTTTCTGTTGAGAAATCCGTAGATGGTCTGATAGGAGATCCCTTGTAGGTAACTTCCTGTCTCCCTCTGGTAGCCTTTAGGATTCTTACTTTGTCATTGTTGTTTGCCAATTTAATTATAATGTGTTTTGGTGTCAATCTTTTTGGGTTCATCTTGTTTGGGACTTGTGAGCTTCTTAGACTTGTGTGAGTTTCTTTGTTATGGGGTGGGGCCACAACATTAGTAACAAAGAAACAGAATTTCTGGAGGGTGAGGCCCAGAAATAAGGATTTTAAAAAGATTCCCAGGTGATTCTAATGTGCAGCCAAGGTTGAGAACCACTGCTCTAGGTCCGTGGTCAGCAAACCTCGGCTTGCGAGCCACATGCGGCTCTTTGGCCCCATGAATGTGGCTCTTCCACAAAATACCACGTGCGGGTGCACACATACAGTGCAATTGAAACTTCGTGGCCCATGAGCAGAAGTCAGTATTTTTTGGAAGAGCCGGTATTTTGTGGAAGAGCCACACTCAAGGGGCCAAAGAGCCGCATGCGGCTTGCGAGCCGCGGTTTTCCGAGCCGCAGTTTGCGGACCACTGCTCCAGGTGATCTCTGACCTTTCCATCCATGGATTGCCTCACCAGCTGTGTTTAATTCACCAATTCTGGTGGATGTTATTCGATTCACCTGTTCCTTCTATCTGCTTTATGAGAATGCTAGGACCCATCCACGTACTCCGTGCCCCTTTGATTCCCCCTGGACAAATTTTTTAGGTGCCCACAGCTGGGGAGGCTGGAGTCACAGTGTTCATGGGTTTGCAGCTGAGGCAGCTGGTTCCTGAGTCTTGTGGTTGTAGGGTCCTGGGAGGTATCAGTGGTCTCCCCAGTTGTAGGTAAGGCCGGGTCTCTGATCACAGCTGCTCTCCCCTTCAAGACGACATGGTCTCTATGGCGGAGTCAGCTGCTCTGGGAGAGATTTCAGCAGTAGTACAGGCTGCCTGGCCAGGGGAGCCTGGTGTGCCAGTCCCCAACAGTCCTGTGGAATATAGCTGTCCCTCACTCACAAATACAGACAAACTCCCCGCATGTCCATTCACTCTCCTTTTTCTCTCTCACTCACATACTATCTTGCAGCCTGCTGCCCCATCAGCTGCCATCTGAAGACTTTTATTCTTGTAAATATGTATCAGCCCCACATTTGTTTGTGTGTTTGTGTGTGTGTGTATGTGTGTGTGTGTGTTTTATTTTTTTTTATAAACATCTTAGTTGGAAAGAAGAACTTGGTCTCTGGAGTATTGGTGATGCTTTCTATATGATCATTCTCAGATTGTTCTCATTTCTCTGTTTCAGTATATACAAGTGTACCTACTGGTATTGCTAAGATAAAGGATCAGGGATAGGTCCTATGGTTTACAGCAGCCATATTTGAGGCCCAAGTATAAATGGTACATAGATTCCATAGCAGCCACTGAGGCTGTGGATTCACAGATGACAGCTCTTTATCTCATGGGAGTGTGTGTGGTAGAGCCTGGTAGGAGTAGTAGTAGCTCTTCTGAGCTTTCTTCACGAAAACTTCATTCTGGGATCTGGAAATAAAAATTTTCTCCACAGCTTGGTACAAGTGCAAACACTCCTTTGAGATAATTTTTAAAAGCCATCTAAGAAAGTGGATTATGTAGAAAAACAGAAAATTAACCGCAAAGTAGTAGAAAATTTCTTGGTATGAGTTCTCATTTGAGTGTTAATGTGAATGGGTGGAAAGGTAGATGAGTTAGATCATCTGATATGAGGAGAAATTTGGAGTTAATAGACTTGAAAGTTATTCCTCTCCTTCTCTAATACTTTAGAAGAGTGTCTTGTATACCTTCTTCAAAGTTAGTGAGCAGTGTTTTTTCTGGAGACAGATTGCTGAAAGTGATCATGATCAATCATTATATGGAGATGCTAACCCAGTTTTTCATATTTATCTCTATAAACCAAAGTCAGCTGACTCTTTTCATAGCCCGATGTGGCCAGATGGTATTATGCTGACATGCTTCCCTATCACAAGACTGATAAAGGAATTCATTTTTATTTATCACAATACAACTTAAATTTCAAGGCTGCCTATTTAATTGGCAATGATCCCTACTGAATTTTTAACTTATGCTGAAAAGCTGGTGGCTGTTTTTATGAGGCTTTTGGTGTTTTATTTTAGCTTAATCTGTTTTTATTGTCAGAAGATGAATTATCTCTACTGGAATTTCTACTCTTCAGTGTACAGGTTATCTCCACTATGACAGCTCTGAATCTTCAATGTCAGATACACTGCTCCCAAGTCATACTAGATTTACACTTTCTATTATACTTCTATTGAACAGCTCTTAATCTGCTCAGAAAAAAATGCTAGAACCAGCAAATTTCCCCTGCATTTAATGGGAACCTTTCTTGGCAAGGGTGGACAATTGTATTGAGAAACATTCCAACTAGACCTGGCCAGTTTTGAAAAGATTTTTAAAGGTTAACCCTATAAAAGTGTAAAAGCCAAACTCTGGTTTGTACTTTTACATTACCATTATATCCAAGTTCACATCATATTTTATGTACTGATTTGCTCCTGTCCCTCAGCTGCCAATAATTCCTATGAATTCTACCTAATGTAAACCCTGTCTTAGTTACTGGAAAACACATTTTATTTACAGTGGGATTTCATGCTGAAGTTGGGTGACAAGATGCAAATGCACTTTCTTGGATAACTTTACTGAATAATCTTCTATTAATTATATTTTAAAGTATGAGTGTTAAGTTTTGGTACTCTTAGATTAATGTAGGAGTGGGTTATATTATATTGGGGGTGCTCAGGATTTATTGAAAGATTTTTTATCTAGAGAGACATATTTGAAATTAAGAGGGAAGAGGACAGTGCTTCTTCTGTAGCTTGCATTCTGAGGTAGGTAATGTCTGACATTAAGACCAGTTCATTGTTTTCATCACAATGTGAATGTGAAGTGACAAAATATGGAGACACAGACTGTTGCTGGTCTCCCCGTTTGTACATAGAGGATAATAATAATATGTGCCTTGCAGAGCTGTGATGAAGAAGAAATAAATATAAATAATGTAAAACATGTTTAATGTATGATTAATAATAGTGAAGTCTCTGAGGAGAAAGTAGACTCTAAATCTATACATCACCCTTCATGTATTTTCTGATTCTTCCTTTCTCTCTTCCTTCTCCTCCCCTCCACTCCCCTCTGCTCTTATCTCTGTCCCTATCTCTGACTTCTCCCCTCTTCCTCCCTCCAGGCCCTTTATCCTTATCTCTCTTTCCCTCTCCTCCTCTATCTCCCTTCCCCTCCCTCAGTTCCTCTATCTCTCTCCCTCTCCCTTTCTCCTCTGTCCTCTCAATATTCTTTTTATTTTTACATGTGCCAGGGCATTAAGTCTTCCCATCTTAATTCTGGAATTATCCAGTACTTCTTTTTATATCTTCATTGACATCTTTATCTAGTGGACATCTATAAAAATTTAGTATTGTGTTCATAAATCTCTTATCCCTATGAAGGACTAAGCAGTAACCAGAGCAGAGGCAGATGGAGAAATTGTGAAAAAGAGGAAAAAGAGAAAAAGTAGAAAATCAGTATTAATGTTGACAAGACAACCTATTTATTGAGTATCTCTTTTGTGTCTAGCACTATGCTATAAGAGAAGAGGTGCTCTGAACTTCAAGGAATATCTCTTTTTCTTGGAGTGGTATTTTAGACTAAAAATCAGATAACTACTAGGTAATATAAAAACAAATCCTAAGACAGACCAGTTCCATTATAATAATAATAGCCAGACATAACATTTGTGCACTAATTTAGTCTCTGGAGTGGGAAGATGTCTGGATTATTTCTATTACGGTAAATTAATTGGGCTTTGAATGGGAGCACTGTCTTTCTCCCTCCTTATTCAGATTCTTTTTCCTTCTGCCCTCAATGTCTGACCTTGCATCTGTCTTTAGTTTCACAGTTTTTATTCTTTTTTTTTCACCTAGCCCAGTGGTCGGCAAACTGTGGCTCGTGAGCCACATGCGGCTCTTTGACCCCTTGAGTGTGGCTCTTCCACAAAATACCACGTGTGGGTGCGTATGCATAGTGTGATTGAAATTTCGTGGCCCATGCACAGAAGTCAGTATTTTGTGGAAGAGCCACACTCAAGGGGCCAAAGAGCTGCATGTGGCTCGCAAGCCGCAGTTTGCTGACCACTGACCTAGCCAATCCCCACTGTTAGCATTTTGAATGCCATTGCCTTTACAAGATACCCATTCCTATGCTCAGCAGTTCTACCTTGTTGCAGCTACTATAGCACTTACCTCTTATCTCTTTCGAAAGGAAAGATGGACGTAAGCATCAATTTTGAAAAAGAAGCTGGCATGATGTTATCTCTGAGAGAGTTTTGCTTAGTTTGCAGAAGCAAATATCATGCATGCCTCCATGTTGCTTAGTATGATTTGTCACTTGGGATTCTCAAGCATTTTATATGAGGCTCTGACTGGCTCAGTTCCTCTTTAGAATGCACTACAATTTGTTCACTTCAAACTCACCAGGAACAGAGGGCATTTACTCTGACATCTGCTCTTTGGAAGTAGCCCATTAATGCTGCACTTGACATGTCAGGGTCTTCATGAAATACTTTTCTCTTAGTTCTTTTATCCACAAAAAGAAGGTGTGGTTGAAGGTCAGTTCCAGCCATATGCTGTTTTTCTTTTCCCTCTTGACAGTCACTGTATGCCCTGCCTACTTCTAATTCACAGAGCCTTTCTGCTCAGGTATCAGTAACTTGGTGCAAAGATTGGGGTGGAACCAAACCTACTGGTCTCCCAAAACTTTGTCCATACTTAGAGCTGCCTCATTAAGCTCCCCAGTAACTGATCTCATGTCCTTTGCTCCTTCTCCTATCAATATCTGTTGCAAAGTGCTTCACTGCCATTCAAGAAAATAGCTTGTAATATAGTTGCTATCATATAGTTAAAACCTAACACCTGCCAGATGATAAGCTAGATATTGTACATATGTTATATTATTTTACTTAATACCTGTGGAACCACTGTGAGAAAGGTGAAATTGATGTTCTGAGAGGCTAGATGTCTTGCCCCAGTTCACATGGCTGGCAGTATAATATCTAGAACTGATAATAGCTTAAAATTTTAACCTTTCCTGGACTACCACTAGTCTTAAAATAATCAATCATCTATAAATTACTTTCAGACAACAAACATTTATTGATCATTATATTTGATTGCCATTGTGCTAGGAATTTGGGATATAGATAAGAACATAGTATCTACTCTTGTAAATATCAAATATGCTAGGAGAGAGAGACAAGCAGATATATAAAATGTCATAAAATAAGTGTAAGTAAGGTTAGAGGCATACAAATGGCACTATGGCAACTTACAGGTGGGGTACTTAACCCAATGTAGGAAAGGTTATTTAACTTGTGTTGTCCCACAGAGTGAGGAAGAATATACTCTATCCCTCTCCCTCTTACACACACCCTTCATCCCTAGGTTATATAGGTATTCTTTCTCTGTTTGTATTTCCTTTGCATATCTCTGTCATAGAACTTATTCATTTCATCCATTGACTTACCAACAATGTATTGAGTACTCACTATGTGCCAGACATTGTTTTAGGAATTGGGAACAGAGCAGTGAGCAAAATAAGTCTTGATTTTTTTGGATTTTACATTATAGTCTGTAGACAAACAAGAAAATAATATATAAGTGGATATAAAATAAAATATGTGGTAGGAAGTGATATGAAGGAAAGTAAAGCAAAATGAGGAGCTGGAGAGTGATAGAGGATGTAGTCTTATAGGGAAGACTTTTGTGAAGGGGTGACACTTCTCAAGCAGTACTGTAATTATTCACTTACATTTCTGGCTCCTCCTTGATATGCTACACTTCTGGAGGTAATGGGACATGTCTTACTTTTCTTTGTAACCCTAGACAAATGAATACAGAAGGTTGAGGGAATTGGTCAAAACATGATTAAAGCAATGAATCAGTGGTTCTGGAGATCTCAAAAATGAAGATCAGATGATAGCTGAGCTAAGTGACTAAGGGAGCTTGAGTGCTGGGAGATTGTGACCAGAGAATAGGATATTTACATTTAAGGTGAAAGAGATTTCCCTGGCAGGTGTGGCTCAGTTGGTTGAGCATCATCTCCTGTGCACCAAAAGGTTCGATTCTGGGTAGGGAACATGCCTGGGTTTGGGGTTTGAGCCCCAGTAGGGGGGCATGCAGGAGATAATCAATTAATAATTTTCTCATAGATGTTTCTTGTTCTCTTCATTCTTTTCTATAAAATCAATAAAAAACGTGTTTTTTTTTTAAATAAAAGAAGAGAGTGAACAATATCTAATGATTTTATGAAAGCCTTTTGGGTATGAGTGACTAGGTGGAGTAGAGGGAAAGGTCACTGAGTTGAGTAGTTCAAACTGCGAGTCTAGGACAGTTTTCAAACTTGGCTGTAAATTATAATCAATTAATGAGCTTTTAAAAATGAGTCATGGGAGGAGAACCAAGATGGCAGCATAGGCAAACGCCTATAATTGCTGCCTCCCACAACCACATAAAAAGTACAACTAAAATACAGAACAACCATCATCCAGAACCACTGGAAAGCTGGCCGAATGGAAATCCTACAACTAGAGTAGTAAAGAAGAAAGCACACTGAGACTAGTAGGAGGTACAGAGGTGCATAGGTGCAGAATCGGCTGGTCTAGCACCCATGTGTGCTACTTTTTTAATCAGGAGGGAGATTGTCTCTGTGGAGGCCACATGGAGGAACAAGGGGTCCCAGCCCCACACCAGAAGCCCAGCTCAGGGTCCCAGAGCTGGGAAAAGAAATCCCTATGGGCAGTAAGAACTACAGCATGTAAAAACCAGTGCAGATTGGGGCTCAGTGACACAGAGGCTACTGGAGACCCAGCACACAAACTGAACTTACAAGGTCCTGCTTCCTCTGAGCTCTAGTGCTGGGCAAGGCTCTGGGGGACCCAGACATATACAAGGAGAAACTGGACTATCTGGCATCAGAGCAGGAACTAAGGGATGGCTTTCTCCAAGACAGAGGTGCTTTAAGAGGTCACTGTTCCTATGCTGGCACCTTCCAGGTTGCAGAGCTGACTGGCAGCCATTTCTTTTTGCTCCAACTTGGTGATTACCTGAGACCCCACCCCATCCAATTTACCACCCCACCCAAGCTGCCAGCAGTGACTTTTGCATATGAATGGCCTGTCCTTGCTAAGGCTAAAACCAGTCAAACAAACTGTAGCTGGGTCAGGGAGACCCAAATCTATCAATAAAAGGCCCTGGACCCAGCACCAGTCTGCCTTCCTTCACAACTGGGCCTCATCTGGACACTGTCAAACCCAATACAAAGAAGAGGAATCTGCACATATCTCTGGAGCTCCTACTGGGTGGCCCCAGGTAGTGGCTGACTTTGCACTTCCCTGGAGACCCAAGAGCCAGTGTACCCAGTGGTCAGTGGCAGACCATACCAGATTACAACTCTATATATCCATAAGCAACACACTTAAGAGGCAGACTCAATGAACACCAAAGCCCCACTGAAGCAAGTCCTGCTCCATAAGGGTGTCTCCTGCACAGCAGCTCTCCCACTGTGGTAGGAAGTGATATGAAGGAAAGTAAAGCAAAATGAGGAGCTGGAGCGTGATTTGCTTCTGCAAACTAAGCTCTCCCACTGTAGTTTCAGCTGGTCCCCACAACCAATTGGCCTGGAGGTCAATTCCTCTCAGTGACACCAATAGCAATCAAGGCTCAACTACAGCAAGACTGTGCACACAGCCCACAAAGGGGTGCACCTAGAGTGTCCACCTCAGGTGACTGGGGAGGCTGAGCCCCTGGGCCCTATAGAACATGTACTAAACAAGGGCAATCTATCAACTCAAGGAGACTCAGCATAGAAACAAACACAGTGAAACAGCCAAAATGCAGAGACAAAGAAACATGACACTAATGAAAGAAATGGAAGAAAGCAAACTACTGGATAGAGAGTTCAAAACCATGGTTACAAGGTTACTCAAGAATCTTCTAGAAACCTCCAAGGGACTTAATGAGACTTCAAGGATCTTAGAGAGAGGAAAAAAAAAAAAAAAAAAAAAAAAAAAAAAAAAAAGGAAAAGGCCCAGTCAGAAATTAAGCATACACTGACTGAAATAAAGAATAATATACAGGGATGCAACAGTAGACTAGAGGATTCTGAGAATAAAATCAATTATTTGAAATATGAGGAAGCAAAGAACACCCAACCAGAAGAGCAAAAAGAAATAATACTCCAAAAGTATGAAGATAGTGTAAGGAACCTCTGGGACCACTTTAAGCATACCAACATCTGAATTATGGGAGTGCCAGAAGAAAAGCGAGAGCAATATATTGAAAACCTATTTGAAGAATTAATGACTTCCCCTATCTGGTGAAAGAAATAGACTTACAAGTCCAGGAAGCACAGAGAACCCCAAACAAGAGGAACCTAAACAGGACCACACCAAGACACATCATATTTAAAATGCCAAAACTATCACTTAGAATTAAAGGTCAGATAAAGAGCTTCACAGATAAGAAAAAGCTAAAGGAGTTCATCACCTCCAAACCAGTATTATATAAAATGCTGAAGGTTTTTCTTTAAGAGGAGGAAGAAGAAAAAGATGAAAAATACATATCTATCAATTATTGAATCTAAAAGTCAAATAAAAAGTCTAATGAACAGAATAAACTGGCGAATAAAATAGAATCAGAAGCATGCAAGTGGAACAGACTCATGATTCTGAGAAGCGGGGGTGAGAGGGGCAGGAAGAGATTTAACAAAGATGTTATATGCATGTATACATTAACTATGGACACAGACAATAGGGTGATGAAGGCCTGGGGTGGGGCTGGAACCAGGTAGAGGGGGCAATGGGGAAAAAAGAGAGACATCTGTAATGCTCTCAACAATGAAGATTAAAAATAAATAAATAAAATAAAATAAAATAAAAAATGAGTCATTGAGTCTTACCATAAAATTTTTTGACTCGGGATGGCTTATTAGGCTTCAGAAAGATTGTATTTTTTAAGCTCTATAGGAGATTCAGATACACAGAGCAAAGGTTGAGGCCCACTGGATTAGCATATAAGAAATTTGAAGCCATATGGGTTTTGAAGCCATGTGAGATTATGCCAGGGTTGTGTAGGAGAGAAGATCCATGAGCCAGGTATAATGGTGCTCAATGAATCTTGCAAGTGACCAGAAATCAATAGGTGACTGTGACAAGGAAGGAGAGGATATGGTTGAACCAGATGTAATGAGGTTGGGAAAGGAGGGATTTTACACAAAGATGAAAAGAGTGCTACATGTCTTCTAACAGTTAGAATTTTAGATGTTAGTGTACAGTTTGGAGTGCTTTGCCTGGAAGGAAAGCCTGGATATGACAACTTGCTTGGTAGATCTGAAATAATGAAATTTAGGCATAGTCTGCTTCACCTGGATGTACAGCTAGCCTTTTGCTTAGGAGACAAAAACCCTAGCTTCATTGTTGCATTTAAGAGAGATGATGGGAAAGTAGCTTAGACAAATCTCTATAAGATGGACCTGTTTGGAGGGGGCGGGGGATAAGTGGATAAAGTCTAGAGCATTTCTCTGATAGTTTTTGGACCTAGTAGTGTATACAGAAACACATAAAAGCAATTAATTGAGCATCCATTATCTGAAAAGTGTTCCCATCCTACCTGCCAAGAGAGAAAAGGTACTTTCTTCTGAAAGCAGATAAAAAGGGAAAGAGCAGTTATTTGACAATGTTTTCTGAATATTTGCAGGTTGGTGGTATATTGACCCTTAGTTTTGAAGTAAAGATTGCCAGGAGCTTTCATGCAGTCTGGTGTTTTTACCTAGGCATGTGAGACACCCTATCCCCATAAAACTTACAGACTCTACATAAATAATGGAAGAGACATATATGTGGGCCAGTGTTTTTTTTTATTAATATATCATCATCATCATCATCATCATCATCATCATCATCATCATCATCTATAATCTTGGAAAGAGCCTTGGATTTTAATGTTAGACAAGCCTGTATTTTATTTATGGCCCTTAATACTTAATGTTGTACCCCATTAGTCAAGGTAGGTGACTCATCTGGGTTCTAATCCCCTTCATGGTAAAATAAGGATAATAATTTCTTTACACCATGATGGGGATAAATGACACAATGTATATAAATGCACATGGCACATAGTAGGTGGATCAAAAGTTGTGACTTCCTGACCAGCCCTTCTTTAGTTGCTCTTCCCAATTTCACTGAATCAAGTGAAAATTCTTTTTTCAATTGAGTCTTACTCTAATTAATGTGTTTACTAATTGTTATCTTCTGTCAGTGGGATAATTTTAGCCTCTAGCTCATATATGCATTTGTTATTTTCCTGCAGAAAAAGTATTTGAAAGGGAGAACCAATTGACAGCTAGACTATTGATTTCTGGAATGAAATGTGAGAATAAAATTACCATTCAAGCTGCATTTTTTGTTGTTTGATAAATATCTAAATGGTGTATATAAAAGAAAAATATGCCTTGTGATTTGCAATGTGATTTTTGTATATGACTCTGATAATCTTATTTTCAAGACCCACATATAAATTTCAAGTCTTCAAGGTACTTTGTCTAATTGTAATTAAAAACAAACAAATAAACAGAAATACAGTAAGTGAAATGCTTTGGCTGATAAACTTATTTTTAATAGTAACTAATTTATATGGCCAAGGGGGCTTATGTTTGCAATGCCATACCCTTAAGAGCTGAGGTTAAATAAGTGAGTGGAATAAGTTATAAATGAACTGAAAATTGGCTTCTGTTCCAGCCCAATGCAGTGGTCCATGTTTTGTAATGAGCACTAGTTGGCAAGGAGGAGCTCCCTACAGACTGCTCCATTTGTCACTGCTGTCTGAAGGACACAGCGGGCTGTGAAAGCTGGCATTCTGCAGAATGTTTATGGTACTGCATGCATGCCATGGTCTGTCTTATCAGATGTAATTTAATAATAAATAAAAATTGTTAATATTATTCTAGGTTTGTGACACAACCTGAACAAAGACAGGAGAGTTAATGCTGACACTGGGATAGGAGCAGGTTGGATGAGGGGAAGAAAAGGGTAGATGCTGAGAGATAATCTCTATTCATGATAGAGTGTTCATCTGCATGGCTTTTTTTTTTTTTTTTTTTTTTTTTTTTTTTTTTTTTTTTTTGCATCCTTTGGTCTGTTCCGTAGTAATGTGGTAATGTAGTTCAATGTGGTAATTTTTCAAACTGGTTACTCTTTATTCCCCATGCCTTCACTCTCCTTTTAAAAGAGACACCAATATGCATAAGAGTGAACAGAATCATCACATGAATTTTGTTGCAATAAACAGGAACCAGCCTTATGGAATCAATTCTGCCATTTGCCTCCAAAATTGTGAATGGTCAAAATTCATTAAAATTTTGAAATCTCATTACCCCTACTAAATGTTGGGATGCTTAAGACCTTGATCCTTTATTCAGGGTGATTAGAGGTTATAGTTTACATTTCACATTTTCCAGATGGGGAACTGAGGCCATGGTGGCAGTGAACATTGAGGAGTTTCGTTGTTCCTTAAGGCCACAAGTAGGTTTCTCAAGTGGCTCAGGCTGTGGACTGCCATTGTTTTTATATGTAGTCTAGAGGCCTGGTGCATGAAATTCATGCACTGGGGGTTGTCCCTCAGCCCAGCCTGCACCCTCTCCAATCTGGGACCCCTCAGGGAATGTCAAACTGCCAGTTTAGGCTCGATTGCACAGGGATTGGGCCTAAACCGGCAGTCGGACATCCCTCTCACAATCCTGAACTGCTGGCTCCCAACCGCTTGCCTGCCTTCCTGCCCAATTGCTCCTAACCGCTTCTTCCTGACAGCCTGATCACCCACTAACCACTCCCTTGCCAACTTGATCGATGCCTAACTGCTCCACTGCTGGCCCAATCACCACCAACTGCCCTCCCCTGCCAGCCTGGTCACCCCCAACTACCTTCCCCTGCCAGCTTGATTGCTCCTAACTGCCCTCCCCTGCAGGCCTGGTCCCCACCAACTGCCCTCCCCTGCAGGTCTGGTTGCCCCCAACTGCCCTCCCCTGTAGTCCTAGTTGCCCCAACTGTCCTCCCCTCCCCTGCCGGCCTGGTTGCCCCCAACTGCCCTCCTCTGCTTGCCTGATAACCCCTAACTGCCCTCCCCTGCTGGTCTTATCGCCCATAACTGCCCTCCCCTGACAGGCATCTTGTGGTGGCAATCTTGTGACCACAGGGGGTTGGCCATCTTGTGTGAGGGTGTGACAGTCAATTTGTATATTACCTCTTTATTACATAGGATTTGCTCTTTGTTTTTCATGATTCAGGTTGAAAGTGAACTAAATGGCTATTGAGGGGCTGGGAATCTGCTTTTCTGCTTCCAGGTTCTTAACTTTAGGAGGACTAAAGGGCAGGGTCCATGTCATTCCTCTTCACCAGTATATAGCATGGAGGCTGAAATAAAATATATGTTCAGTAAATAATTGTTGAATAAGTAAATGTTATGTAGTGAAAGGTAAGTGGGTTTAGGTGGAAATCATCCTTTACCTTTATGTAGTCTACTACAGATCACTGAATGTCTGTTGAATTAGAGCCAAAGGAAAGTGATACCCTACATTTGGATTTTCAGAACAGCAGGTATTAATCACTCTCCCAGGGTGAGTGACTTACCATGAGTGCCCATTTGGTTAATGGTGGAGTTGCAAGTCTAAAGTAAATCTGCTGTTTCCCAATTCAGTGTTCTTGTCAACACTCCTCACTATTATCACAAATCAACAATGGGGGTATTTGCCTCAGAGCTACAACTTGATTTCAGTGCTGGAAAATATCTCAAGGACTTTGTGAACTTGTGATGGGCAATCAGCCAACTTACCTGTATGTGAGGGTCAACCAAGTATGAATGTATTAACTTCATTTCTAAGTTTAAAATATTACAATAGAAATATAATATCAGATGTTTACTGCCCACTTCTCATGGAACAGACAGCATAGAAGATATTGGAAAACATAGAGAAACATTTCATGCCTTTCAACAGTTTGTGGTTTTAAACTGGAGATAACATGAAAGTGTCTGACACCTTTACAGAACACTCTCTGATACAGAAATTTTGAAAGTGTGGCACAATGTTTAAGTGGTGCTGGAGTTCAGAGAAGGGAAGGATCATTAAGTAAATTTCTTGTGATGACAAGAGAGTGGCTTTGACAGACTTCAACATGTACATTTTGTTGCAACTCCTTCCTTTCCTATCCACACCTTTTTCAACAAGTTTGGTGGTTGTAAATTTAATAAGCTGGGCTCCTATCTTTATCACTAACTCATGTTGTTGACTTCCTACCCAGTAATTCCAAGGGAGGAAGACAGGTGATGAGGGTTCATAATGCAATAACCATTTGGATACCTACATCTTGGGGATAGAGATTTTTGTACACGATATTATGGAAATAGGCACTGCTTGCTTTGACACCAATTTTATTTAAAAACAAGCTATGTTTTTAATGTATGTGGAGGGATTTATGCTGTCCTTGATATAAAAAAATTGTTTTCATAAATATATGTATTTGTAAGTAGTGTTTTCTTACAAATAGGTGAGGGAATAGGTGGATAGAAGTGTTGATAGTGCTAAAGAGTTTCCCTATGATAAAAATTAATGCATATTCCCCTTATCATTAAAAACAGGCAAAGAGTATTAAAATAAGATGCTTTTACTTGAGTTTAAAGAATAATTACTCTATAATCACGTTCCCTTTTCTTTTTTCTTTCTTTGAGTTATTTAGCATGTCCTATACGAGGCCATTTGGCTGTGCTGGACGACCATTTTTTTATGGACCTCCACATGTTGCTGGATGTGGAATAGTTCAGGGAATTGATGGAAATGTGGCCTTTATTTTCTCAGTAGTCCTTTCTTCCAAATGAACCTACCTCATAGGAAAGTATAAAGTCATTTGTGGGAGGGCATTTGCGAGGGAGTTTCCCTTATCTGGAGTCAATTGTTTCAGCATTCTGGGCTGGAGCACTGTGGGTAGAGGGGAGAATATGCTCCTTTGTGCCTTCTCAGACTAGCTTATATCAGGGCTGCTTAGCATATATTCTGAGCTGATATCACTGGGTAAAAATATTTTTTTTTAAACCTCAGAACTAGATTTAAGAGCAAGTCAACTCTGAGAAAGAGCCATTTTCAGTAGCTTCATTGAAGAGCAGAGCTGAGAAGAAATCATTTGTTTTCATGGAAGGGAAAATAATCTTTAAAGCAAGACCTCTTCCCCACCTTTTTTTTTTTTTTTTTTTTTTTTTTTTTTTTTTTTTTACTTCACAGCTGAATTTTCCTCCAGTAAATCTTAATTCCTCAAAATCCAAAGCTATTATGGCATTTGTCTCTTTTATTTCACAATGTAAAATCATAGCAATAAAAAGTGATGAATTAGGTTATTAGAAAAGGGACACTGATAGTGCAGCGGGAAGATCATAGAGACGAGGGCCTCTGGTGAGCAGGTCCAGCCACAGCAAGTGGACTAGCAGTTTGTGCTCTGTGAGTACAGCCAGCAGCAACGTGATGGCCAACTCAGGGCCCACGTTCTGCATCAGCTGCAGGAAGCTGGCACCACTGAGGGGCAAGGGTGAGGATACAGGCTGGCAAAGAAGCAGGTTGTTATAGGGAGACATCTGCAACAGGATGTGGGGAAGGGAAGGGGATGTTGTGAATTAAGTGAGAGTTGTACGCTTCCAAGGGGAGGTGGTGGGAGCCTGAAATGGAATAGTAGTAAAAGAAGGTAAAGAAGGCGTGGAAGGCAGGGAAGGCAGGCCAGCGGTATAGCACAGTGATGGCGCACCGGCTGTGCACTGCTGGGCCCCCAAGTGCCGGCCTCTTTCCATGGTGCTCAGCAGGCCCAGTGACCGTGACTGCTGCTCCAACAACCTAGCCCTTGGGAACACCTTGTAGAACTGCAGGGCAGCACCGTACACCTTATTACCAGCTGCACCTGTCAACATAAAGGTGGAGAAGACAGGTACCAGGTATTTGGTCTGGGCAGACCAGCACTTGATAGTGGCCCCCATGGATAGGCAGAAGATGGGCACTGACTTGGGCAGCAGAAATGTCACTATCCTCTTCTGGGTAACAGCTGAGCAGTTCTGCCACATACACAAGTGTGTTGGCCTTGGCCAGGCCCACCTTGTAGCACAGGTACATCGCTGAGTCCCACATGCCAGGGTTGAGGTTGTGGGGATGTCAGCAGTAAGTATGAAGAGTGCCCTAGCCCTTGCTGGGCAGCACCAGGCAGAGATCAGTGAAATGAGTGGCATGGCCAGGCCTAGTACCTGCATCACTGGGCCTGGATTTGCTGGAGTCGGTGCTGCATCATGTTGGTCTCAATGAGGTATACAAGACTATAGGGATCCAGCTAGAAACTTTAGGGCCCCCTCCCATAGGCCTGCACCTACAGAGGAGCATCTACCATGAAATCTTATTCCTGACAATGGCTGCTTTGGGCAAGGACCACGTGGATATAGTGAACTTTGACAAGAGGTTAAAGTCTGCCTTTAACAAGCTGGCCAGCAGCATGGGCAAGGGTGAACTGAGGCAGCGGCAGGCACAGATGCCCACCCCAAAGGCCATTGATTGCCAGAAATGTTTTGGAGCACTTCCAGAATGCTAAGGACCTTTAAGCTTCACTCTCCAGCCTGGAGTGGGGAGGTACTGGAGAAAGGATTCTAGAGATAATCTGCTTCCCTTTTCCTTTCATAGAGGAGTTGGGAATGGACCAGAAGACATTCCCAGTCATAGGCTTCAAGTGGGGGCAGCAGGAAGAGGGATCCACTATTACCAAAAGCCACAATTCCGTCTTCAACCCGACCAGTATGTTCATGCTGACATTGGAGGAGGCCTGGGGGCATTTGGCACAGCTCTGTTTCTCCCCATTCTATATTAGGAACTCCCCTCCAGTGTACCCACAGATCTGCACTAACCCTGGTCATTTTATAAGTTTTTGTTTTAAAAAACAATTGGAAAAATACAGAGCAACTGAGCCTTTGCTTTGAATGGGAAGGAAGACTATCATTCCTCATCAAGAATGGCCCCTCTTTGCTAGAATTGCTGAAGGAGTCCAAGGCTCTCCATGCCTTTATACCTTAAAATTTGTATTTTATTTTATGTTATTTATTCTGGAGTCACAGCTCCCTTGCTTATGAAGTTATTATGGATGGTGAAAAAAAAGAAGGGGGATGGGGTCCCATTGTTCAGTGGCTTGTATCGCCTTAAAATTCAAGAGGTAGGAACTAGAGGAGTCCCAAGGTCTTCATAGGAAGAATTGGTGCCCCCTCTAAGTCCTAATCCTTCTTGTCCACTCCACCTGGGAAATGCATCACCCAACCAGGGCCCTTACTGTGCAATAAGGATTGTTCCTAGTGAAGTTTTGTTGGATGTAAATATAGTAAAAGCTGCTTCTGTTTTGTTTGTTTGTTTGTATTTTGTGGGTTTTTTTGTTTTGTTTTAAAGAAGAAAAAAAGGGAGCATCTGTGACTTTTTAGGGCCCCACATAGAGGAACTATTCTGTTATTAGTATTTCTCCAGGAGTACAAATTCCCTCCTTTAAGCCATTAGGTGATGGGGTATATATAAGTTTGTCTGCTATAAAATTATTCTGGTTACATTGGAGACTCAGATACACTCCTGCTGCTGGGACTTAGCAGTCTGTATGAATAATTTGTGTGAACAAATTGTCCCTGTCTGTATGGAATCTGCTAGGGTCTTGTTCTTTCTAAAGAGGATGTGATCTTTAGGGACCTCACTGACATAAGTGGGCAAGTAGCATTTAAACAAATGGCAAATCTGAAGTTCCTACAGTTGTTTCAAAATCCAGGCAGATATTCCCAACGAATAAATTTCCGATGAAGAAGTCTGCCCTGCATGAAAACCATGCCAGAAAAGACATCTGATTGAATTCCTACTTTTCTCTTTGTGCTGCTGACCTCATCCATGGATCTCACTAGAACAAGGCTGGTCCTTGTGGCATTTGCAGTGGGAACTCGAGGCAGGGAATCAGCAGACCCAATTTATAAGTCCATCTCACATTAACTGGCTGAATAACCTTGAGAAATGTATTTCATTTTTTTCTTTTTAAAATTTCTTTATTGATTAAGGTATTACATATGTGTTCTTAGCCCCTCACCCCCGACCCCCCCACTTATGCCCTCACCCCCCTGTTGTCTGTGTCTATTGGTTAGGCTTATATGCATGCATACAAGACCTTCAAGACCTTTGGTTGATCTCTCCCCTTTGTATTTCATTTTTTGTGTGTTTTATTTTGCCTATGAATTGAGGGTAAAATCTATCTATCCTGCTACCTAAGTTGTAATTATCTCTTCAACCTCCAAAGCAATATTTGCTACAGTAGTATTATAGTATGTCCAGAGGAGTTAGTACTTCTCTATGATTTGGTACAAGGCAATTTAATGTATGTGATAAAGGGGGATGGCCTAACTTGTGAGAGCTCTGTCTCCTTTTATTTCCCCTGTGTCACTGAAAGAATGGTTGGAATGAAGAGGGCAGTATTTGTCAGAGCATGTTCTGTGCAATACTAATTTCTTTAGGTGATTTTTATTTTGCCAGAAAAAGGTTATATGGTCAAATAAATCAGGAAATGCTTCATAGTATGGTTCCCTCTAGGAAACTTGCCATGTACGTTTGAATAGTGAAAACATTGAGAAATGTAATGCTCAAGGAGTCAGTTAAACCTTGAACAACTTAGCATTTCATAAACTTATTTTCTTTTGTAATCCTCCTTTTCATATATTACTAATCAGCATTTCTCTTGTTCAATAGAAGGCTGTTGAGAGTCAGATACAGTTTCTAATGCAACTATAATTTCTCCAAAATTAAAATCATCACACTAAGACAATGATAAAATCAGGACAATGAGGTTTGCTGTCCAGTAAGATATTAAAATACTAGAATAATTTGACCTCTTCATTATAAGGTACCCAGACAATGAGAGCTATCAACACTTATTACATGCTCACTATGAAACACCAATGCCTTACATGTCAGGCATGTTCTACGTGCTTTACATGGATTAACTAATTTAATACTTAGGACAACCGTATGAAGGATGTATTATTGTTTATTCTCATTTTATAGATAAGAGAACTGAGGTTCAGAGTGGTTAAGTTATTTTATCAAAATTATAAGCTAGTAAGCTGGTTCTCAAATCCAGTTCTGCATTACTCCAGAACATGTACTATTAATAACTATATTATCCTAGTCTCGCTACACCTGGGTTAATCTTTCCCCAATCAGAATCTTGCCTTTGTTGTGAGCATATTTATACCCTCCTCCTAGCTCTGCCACTCTGGTCAATACTATCTAGTTCAATTGTTCTCCAACTTGCTGTGTGCATCAGAATCACCTAGAAGCCTTGTGAAAACATGGATTTCTAGACTCCATCCCTAGAGCTTCTGGTTTAGGAGGTGGGTTGGGAGTGTGGGGATAGAGGTAGAAATCTGAGAATTTGCATTCCTGACAAATTTTTCAGGTGCTGGTCCAAATACTACACTGAGAACCATTATAATCACTACTTTTGCTCAACTCTTTTTGTAAACTGGTTTTGTCTTGAGCAGGACTTCTTTTCACTGTGTATTAAAGCAGAACCAAATATTTTTGTTTTGGTCTATTTAAAATGTAATCCAAGAAAGCACATTTTCAAGTTATTTTTCCCCCCACTGTACTATGCCTTTATCAGATTCTTGAACAGTAGTTTGGCACACAGGTATGATTTTAGGGATTTACCTCTAAATAATTCCCCCAATGGCTTGTAGCCCACAATTAGCATCATCCCTTAAATACTTTATGTGGCATTTAACTTGACTAAGGAAATGATAAGTTGAAGCATATCTACTACAGGAATACTTAATGGGAGGTGATATGGCTTTGAGATTAAGTGCATGGACTTTGTAATTACACACAACTGTGTTTGAATCTTAAGTTCGCCATTTAACTAGTTGTGTAACTGTGCTTAAGTAATGCAACATTCTGAGTTCTATTCCTACCTGAACAATGGATGATGGTAGTATTAACTTCATGATGTTATAAATAAATTATGTATAGATAGCGTACTCTACCATGCCAAGCATAAAACAAACTCAATACAAAGTACCTAGATTATATTAGTGGTTGCCAACCTCTATTCTTCATACCTGTGATGAACCAGTTGTTTCAAGGGATCTACGACATTGTGCACACTAGTGTCTGCAGATGGAATCAGTAAGAAATAGCACATATATATCTACAATTACTTTCCAACCTACAGAGATGCTGATTTAATTAATAAAATACAAACTCATTTGTAGATATTACTGTATTTATAATATCTTTCTTTCAGTATGTATTTACATTTCACCAGCAAATATTTAAAGATCAACCTTTTGTTTGACATTTAAGAAGAACCATAAAAATTTGTGGTGCATTGGTTTATGTGGATAATCTGTTAATCTACTATTCACTAACAAAGAGCAGGCCTCTGACAAAGGGAGGACTAAGTCAGTTTTGATAAGTAGAGGAGACTGGAAGTTACAGAGTGTGGAGTATTGCATATAGAAGGCATGATCTCTAGGGGTGCTGCAGTGGAGGCAACCTGGGAAACGGGACCAGTGTGAGGTCTCAGGGAGGAAGAAGAACAATAGCTTTTGCAAAATGACCAGATAATTCACTGACCAGCTAATTTGTTATTAAATAAATGTGAGTCTCAAGTAAAAAACCATCCACACCAAAGGTATATTCTTCCAGAGGGACTATGGAAATTCATTAGAATAGGAGTGTCTTCCTATGGGATTTGTGTGCCTAGTACAGGAAATGCATTGCTGCTTTATTCTTATTATATCGCCTAGTCAGATACCTCCAGAATGACCAGCAAATAGCCCCTGAAGTAGGAAACATTAGGAGTAAAAATTAGAGTCACTTTGATAAGGCAATTATATTCAGGAATTTGGGCTACTTAAACTGTGAGGAAGTATTGCTGAATAAATTGCTGAATAAATTTAAGTTGTCATTAAGAGAACTGTAGTTGATATCATTAAATTATATCCATTATTCAGGTAAATGTTACATGCCCTCTTGATAGTGTGCTTCCTCATAGACCAGTGGTCGGCAAACTCATTAGTCAACAGAGCCAAATATCAACAGTACAACGATTGAAATTTCTTTGAGAACCAAATTTTTTAAACTTAAACTATATAGGTAGGTACATTGTTATTAATTTAATTAGGGTGCTCCTAAGGCTTAGGAGGAGCCACACTCAAGGTACCAAAGAGCCACATGTGGCTCGCGAGCCACAGTTTGCCAACCACAGTATAAACTCAAGCAATCAGTTGAGGGTTTTTTTTGTTTTGTTTTGTTTTGTTTTGTTTTGTTTTTACATAAGAGGGGAAGGGCAGTGGGTGCTTATAACATCTTGCTGGAACTTCATAGATGCCATAAATATTTGTAAATTGGGATAGAGTTATATGTATTTTCCTAGCCTAGAAGTGCAAATTTAAGTTTGCATTATTTGACACAGTTTTTTCATGGTAATAGTATGTGATTTGGTAGCAGTTTAGAGTTGATTCAGAGGGAAAGAAACAATTCTGTTTTATGTTTTCATTTCTAGGAATAGCTGAATTCAGTTTCATGTACTTGGTACTCAAAACACAGCTATCTAACACTTTCCTTATGGTTTTCTCTTCCATGCCTTCATTTTCACTCCCACCCACTCATATATACATCTCTGTAACCATCACAAAATGTCTTCACATTCTCCTCCCAATAGATTTTATAACAAATATTTACTTTGAAATAGCTTTCCACTGTAAGCTAAAACACTCCTGAATTACTTCGCACTCATTCCTATCTATCCCTCCTACTATTCCATAATGAGGGCTCAGAGAATGCAAACTCACATTAACATCAGCCTGAGGAAACAGATTAAGGAAAATAAATTGGCTTCCGAAGAAAAGTTATATTGTATATTATAAAGCTGGGTAGAACTTATTTGTACTTTATCTCTTTTTTAGTTAATGTTTCTACTGTTAATATACTTAATAAATTTTATAGACTATAATCTACCCATTTGATAATTATTTTCTTTTTTGTGCATGCCTACACAACTTTAAATCATTTCAGCCATTGTATGCACAGTTTTATTTTATTTTTTCAATTGATACATCAACATTTTTCCATGTTTGTCCATAGTGCTCATGATTCTAATTTCTGAGGGCTGCTTGATATTCCATCTTGTTGACTTAGCATAATTTACTTAGTGATTCCCCTTATGTGTGGTGTTTTGATTATCTGTTGTATTATTTAGTTATTTCCTATTAGAGTGGCTAAGTAAATGTTTGACTTTACAATCACAGTACTCTAGAACAGAGGCCGGCAAACTCATTAGCCAACAGAGCCAAATATCAACAGTACAACAATTGAAATTTCTTTTGAGAGCCAAATTTTTTAAACTTAAACTATATAGGTAGGTACATTGTTATTAGCTTAATTAGGGTACTCCTAAGGCTTAGGAAGAGCCACACTCAAGGGGCCAAAGAGCCGCATGTGGCTCACAAGCAGCAGTTTGCCAACCACGGCTCTAGAATATCAGTTCCTAGGTGTTTCTGTTTGACTGTCCCAGCATTCCCATTTCAACCTGGGTGGGTTTGACCTCTATCAAGTAAAGTATGGTCACCTAGTTAAAAATCTTTACATACAGTAAGAGGTGGCAAGGGGAACCTACAGTGCAGCAAGCTCTTTGGAATTTCATATTACCTCATTTAGTCTTCTCATTACGTTTATAAGAAGCTCTTAAATTATTTACAAATGCTTGAGGTGGAGGATGATGGGTGGGTAGGGAGGGTTGTCTGCTCTTGGGGAGGAGGAAAGGAGAGAATAATGGATGTGATACATTTATTATATACCTAACAAGCTGTCCTTGCAGGAGGGTGAGTGTGTAAGGATATCCTTTCCTTTTCCCATCCTAGCTTTGGCATTTGTTCTGTACCAAATCCTCTGCCTTAACTATAAAGCTCAATTTACCCTGAGTGCAAAATGTTAATTTTTAAATATTACCCACATATGTGGAAATATTACCCACATCTGTAGTACTCTCAACAATGAAGCTAGGGTCTTTTTCTCCTAAGCAAAAGGCTAGCTGTACATCTAGGTGAAGCAGACTATGCCTAAATTTCATTATTTCAGATCTACCAAGCAAGCTGTCATATCCAGGCTTTCCTTCCAGGCAAAGCACTCCAAACTGTACACTGACATCTAAAATTCTAAATAGACCCTAACTGTTAGAAGACATGTAGCACTCTTTTCATCTTTGTGTAAAATCCCTCCTTCCCAACCTCATTACATCTGGTTCAACCATACCCTCTCCTTCCTTGTCACAGTCACCTATTGATTTCTGGTCACTTGCAAGATTCATTGAGCACCATTATACCTGGCTCATGGATCTTCTCTCCTACACAACCCTGGCATAATCTCACATGGCTTCAAATCCCATATGGCTTCAAATTTCTTATATGCTAATTCAGTGGGCCTCAACCTTGGCTCTCTGTGTATCGGTAGAGCTTAAAAAATACAATCTTTCTGGAACCTACTAGCCATCCTGAATCAATAAATTTTATGATAAGACTCAATGACTAATTTTATTTTTTATTTTATTTATTTATTTTTAATCTTTATTGTTGAGAGTTTTACAGATGTCCCTCTTTTTCCCCCATTGCCCCCCTCTACCTGGTTCCAGCCCTGCCCCAGGTCTTCGCCACCCTATTGTTTGTGTCCATAGTTAATGCATACATGCATATAAGATATTTGTTAAATCTCTTCCTGCAACCCTCACCCACTTCCCTCTGAGAATCGTGAGTCTGTTCCATTTCCATGCCTCTGATTCTATTTTATTCACCAGTTTATTCTATTCATTAAATTTCTTATTAGTTTATTTTCATGTTTAGATTTAATTGTTGATATATATGTATGTATTGTCATTTTTATTGTTCATATTTTTTATCTTTTTCTTTTTCTTATTCTTCCTCTTCTTAATGAATATCCTTCAACATTTGTAATATTGGTTTGGTGGTGATGAACTCCTTTACCTTTTTCTTGTCTTTATTTGACCTACAATTCTAAATGATATCTTTGCTCGGTAGGAAGAGTAATTTTGGTTATAGGTCCTTGCCATTCATCACTTGGAATATTTTCTGCCACTCCCTTCTGGTCTACATAGTTTCTGTTGAGAAATCAGCTGATAGTTATATAGGCACTCCCTTGTAGGTAACTAATTCCTTGAAGTTGTCCCAAAGGCTCCTTACACTATCTTCATACTTTTGGTGTCTTGCTTCAGGAGGGCTTTGGTGCTCACTGAGTCTACCCCTTGAGTGTGTCACTTGTGGATGTGTAGAGTTGTAATCTGGTATGGTCTGAAGCTGTCCACTGGATGCACTGGCTCTGGGGTCTCCCAGGAGGTGCAAAGTCAGCCACTGCCTGGGGCTACCTGGCAGGAGCTACAGAGAGATCTGCAAGTTGCTACTATTTGTATTGGGCTAGGAAGTTTCCAGCTGAGGCCCAGCTATGAAGCAAGGCAGGCTAGTACTAGTGTCCAGTCTTTGTCCTTTTACTGATAGGTTTGTGGCAAGCTGACTCTAGCTGCTGCTTGTTTAAAATATTTTAGCAAAGTCTGAAGCCTGAGCCAGGACTGGCCATTCATATGGAAAAGCTACTGCAAACAGCTTGGGTATGGCTGCAAATTGGATGAGGCGAGGTCTCAGGGAATCACCAGGGCAGAGCAAACAGTGTGCTCCAGGTTGATGGGACTCAGATATGGTTGCCAGTCAGCCCTGGTATAGGAGAGGTCTCGGCATAGGAACAATGACCTCTGTGAGCACCTCCATCTCATACTAAGCCACCCCTGAGTTCCTGCCTCTATGCCAGACAATCCAGTTCCTCCCAGTATGTGTCTGGGTCCCCCAATGCCTCCTGGTGCTACGGTTCAGTGGAAGCCAGTCCCAACAAGTTTGTGCCCATCCCTTTAAGAGGGACACCTCGGTCTCCAGCAGCCTCCATGTCCTTTAGCCACAATCTCTGATGGTTTTTACAGCTTGAAGTTACAGGGATGTCTCTTCCTAGCTCTGGGACTCTGGGTGGGAGTTCTGACATTGGACTGGGACCCCTTGCTCTTCACAGCAGCTCTGCAAGGATGATCTCCCTCTGGGTTAAAAAAAAAAAAGGCCCACGAGTGTGCTGGACCAGCCTGTTCTGTGCCTTCATCCCTCCTACCAGTTTCAATGCACTTTCTTCTTTACTTCTCTAGTTGTAGGACTTCCATTCAGCCAACTTTCAGGCAGTTCTGAATGATGGTTGTTCTGTATTTTAGTTGTAATTTTGATGTGGTTGTGGGAGGCAGTGAGTACCTGCATTTACCGATGCCACCATCTTGGTTCTCAAAAGGACACCTTTATACCCATACTTGTTTGTTCTCAGGTTGGCAATGAGTCATCTTGCAAAAATGCAGAAAAATAAATGAGATGAGAGAGACCTTTGATTAATATCTTCTCTATTAGGTCCTTGTAGAATAGATGCCAGCTTCTTACTACTTGTTGTGCACAATAGAGGCTAAAGTTCATCTGGATAAGAACATATTCTTTTCAGTCTTAAGGTCAATTTTTGAAAAGTTCCTAAGTGGGAGAAGTTCCCCCTGACTTAAATTCAGTTCAAACTCTGTCTCCTATTTGTAAGAAATGTCATTTTCCATACTGTTTGAGCATTAAATTATTTTGTTCCCACAGGCCAAACAGCCTGAAGACTTCTTTATGATACTGCTAAAAAATGGTATCATAGTTTATCTGTTCTCTGCAGTTTTGTCAGAAGCCTGATACTTTGTGGGAAAGTGCGGAGATCCAGACTGATTGACACAACCTTGTTGTGATCAGCAGTTTTCAGCAATGATTACCTAGGCCTGACTTTGAGATCCTTGTAAATTTGTTCAGTAAAAACAGAATAGGGTATTGAAATATGCAAAGAGCTGCCACCATGTGAATTTCTGATAATCTTATTATACCACAGTATTGCTCATTGAAGTGGGGACACAGAAGGGGTTCAAGGACATTGATGGTCATGATGTGAACAATCAGGAGGAGAGATTGAACAAACTTTATTTCATAGGAGGTTTTGATGGTAAATAATGAATTTAGGATATGTTTAAAATTATTCTGTTTTTCTCCTTTTACATTAACCGGTCAAGAAGTATTCACCAAGCAGCCACTCTATTTAAGACCATGTGCAAAGCACTGTTGGGAATGTGGTGATCAATTAAACTGGTTCTTATTTCTTCAAGCTTAAATCCTTGTTGGAGTGACAAGACATGAAAAATTAGGTAACACAGGAGATAAATAGTTCAAGGCTATAATAGAATAGGTATCATGATGCAAAACATTATTAGTTGACAAATGAATGGTACAGATAAGTGTTCTGGGAGTTGTGAAAAGATAGAGCTGAGAGGCATACTGATATAGTGCCTTTCCACCAGCTGTTCTCTTTGCCTGAAATGTTCTCTTTGTTATGGGGTGGGGCCACAATATTAGTAACAAAGAAACAGAATTTCCGGAGGATGAGGCCCAGAAATCAGGATTTTAAAAAAATTCCCAGGTGATTCTAATGTGCAGCCAAGGTTGAGAACCACTGCTCTGAGGGGATAGAAAACTGGAAAGAAATTGGTAGTAAACCAGCTGCTGACTAACTCTTAAGTGTTCTGAAAGACTCATTGCAGTAGAATGTCAAGAAAGGGGCAACTTGCCCAGCCGGCATGGCTCAATGGTTGAGCGTTGACCTATGAACCAGGAGGTCATGGTTCAATTCCAGGCCAGGGTACATGCCCGGGTTGTGGGCTCAAACCCCAGTGTGAGGCAGTTAGTTAATGATTCTCTCATCATTGATGTTTCTGCCTCTCTCTCCCTCTTTCTTTCTCTCTGAAATCAATAAAAATATATTTATAAAAAGGAGGCACCTTGACTAGGGACATTTCAGAGTGCTCAAATTGATTGTCTTTTCTACCACTTAAACTCTGATGGCAATACACTTCTTTCAGGCAACATAATCTTTTGGCTATATTAACACTTAAAAATACAATTATCCATCTGTGAAAGGTGATTTGGTTTTTTTCTAAAAATGGGCTCCATAGGAGGACTAGGGTTGTCAGTAAGTTGGTGAGCAGAATCTTGGCAAGATTGCCTCTAAACATCTTAATCTTAGTTGCAGAGGTTTTTGGTCTCTCATCAAAATAGACTGTGGTAAATGGTGTTTGGATTTGGTAACTTTTTGCACGTTGCTAGAATATACTATGAAACAGTTAAAAGTTTCTTTGTATGCATACCATTAATAACCAGGTTCTTGGCTGGAAAAGAAGGCAGACTCTGAGAAAAATGGTATGATTCTGAGAAACAGAACATTTATCTTCATAAAGTAATGATAAAACCTGACCTGTGTAATGAAAACTGAAATGGTCTGGATGGTGCTAAGATACTGAATATTAGGGCTTCAAGATAATTATGAAAGATAAAATAATCACAGTGATTAGGAGTTCTGAAATCAAGCACATACAGAGTTTGAATCCTGGCTCTACCACTTGCTAACTTGGATGATCCACATTAACTTTCTGAGCTATTTCCTCTCCTGACTATGGGAATGAGTCTAATGATCCAGACCTTTCTACCCTAAAACCTCACACTTTTGATTCAAACGCTTTGTATGATGCTCCCTAATACATGACAATTAACTACACTATTTACCAATGAGGTGACTTCTGTGAGGCTTACTTCTACAATTGTAAAATACAAATAGTATTATATTCTTCATATGGTTATTGAGAGGAATGACTGAGATGATGCATGTAAAGGACTTAGCACAGTGCCTGGTCTATAGTAGTACTCTGTAAATGTTGGCTGCTCTTTTTTTCTGTGTATTTGTCAAAACAGGATAGTGATGATACTGGCAGAAAGATGCTAACAAACACAGGTTGAGATGATATTTCTTTCATGGCCAAGGATCTGGAAACATAGAGGGATGTTTATGTATATCAGTAGAAGGGGCATCGTGTTCCCCAATGAAAGCATGGCTCTCAGGTTCCCACCATTGCCCCAGGGATTTGAAGCTGTGAACATCACCAGCTTCATGAAGTAATGATTTTGCCAGGTTCCAAAAGATCCTTTTGCCATTTCTACCTTGTTTTTTAAATTTTTCTTTTAATCCTCTCTTGGTCCCACCTAACTATTCTGGACACCATGGCTGCAAACCTACCTACCCACCCCCCAGGGGAAAACAAATAATCACAACTCTTTCACATTCTCAAATATTTATGGGGAGACTAGGTGAAGAGAAGGTCACTTTCCTAAAAATATCAGTTAGGATAGGGCTCAGGCCTCCTTGAGGTATACTCCTTCAGAGCTATGTGGATGCTTTGGAATGAGATTTATCTTTATCTGAAGTAGTAAGATCTTGGTTTCAAGTGTGAACAAAGCATCTCTAGATGGCATGATTTTTACCTTAGAAAATGAAATGCTCAATATAAAATAATGCAAACTTGTATAAAATTCAATTAATATGGCAGTATTTATACAAAAGTGAAAACCCCTGTTCCTTTATCCATGCACCTACTCTGCCAAACCCAACCCCGTAGATAACTATTTTTAACTCTTCGTTATGCATCCTTTTAGAGCTGCCCCATCTATATATGAAGAAACATTTATGTCCAAAAATAAGATACTACTTTAAGTATTGATCTCCTTCCTCTCTCACATAACAGCATGTCTTGGAGTTCTTTCTGTGTCAGTATATTAAACTTTTAATATTTTTAGCAACTGCATAATACAGATGAACTTTGGGTTTCTGCCATTTTTTTAATTTATGAACAAAACAAATTTTAGGTAATAATTATACTTATAAGTTTCCTAAGTTCACACAATTATAAAGTGGGTACAATATTTGTACCCATGTTGACTGACCCCAGAACCCATGGTGTTAACTGCTAGGCATTGCCTTTATTTCTATAATATAATTAGTTGTAGCCTAGTTTTCAAACATAGGCAGAGTTTATGAGGTATCAAAATCTCAGAATTAGCCCTGGCCAGGTGTCTCAGTTGGTGGGAGCATAGTCCCATACACCAAAAAGGTTCTGGGTTTGATTGCCCTACCTAGGTTTTGGGTTCAATCCTCAATCAGGGTACATACAGGAGGCAACTGATTGATGTTCCTCCCTCATATTTCTCTCTCTCTCTCTCTCTCAAAATCAATAAACACACCCTCGGGTGAGGATTTTAGAAAATCTCAGAATTGGAAGGAACCTTTGAGACAGGTTACTTATTCCAACCTCTGACTTTACAATCAAATCTTTAGGAAAAAAATCATTTAATTTTGATAACATAAAACTCCATTAATTTATTTGCATTTGTAGTAGCCGAAGCTCTGGGTTGCTTCAATAATAATTTATCTGGCATCCTTTATATTTTATATTAACATTTTTCCATGTGATGTTTATAACTCAGCTATTATTATTATGCCCATTTCACAGATGGGAACACGTAGGCCAGTGGTTGGCAAACTGTGGCTCGCGAGCCACATGCGGCTCTTTGGCCCCTTGAGTGTGGCTCTTCCACAAAATACCACGTGCGGGCATGCACATACAGTGCGATTGAAACTTCGTGGCCCATGCGCAGAAGTCAGTATTTTGTGGAAGAGCCACACTCAAGGGGCCAAAGAGCCGCATGTGGCTCGCGAGTTGCAGTTTGCCGACCACTGACTTAGCCTATCCTAATGGATACAGCCTATATCATTTTAGAAAAATGAATCGGTGGCTAACATTTAAAAATTAAGAGAATTTACAGAAAAAAAATCCAGACTTCAGGTTTCTAATAAAACCTTAGAAGAGCTGGCAAATTTTGCCTACTTATACACATGGCATGCATTGGCTGGGGCTGATTAGCAACAACCATTTAAGAAACAGAAGCTGACTCTAATTTACCCCCAGCATCCAATACTCCTAAGTGTATTTTACACACACCTATATTTTTCTTATTTACATTATCTGCCTGGCCCTTGTAAGCATTTGAATTTGCCACTATGCCTTTAAAAATTTCCCACTCCTCACAGAGAAAATCCTACAGACAAAAAGAACAGGATCAAAGACAAAACTTTAGGTAATACCTATCTGTAATGGTAAGGAAAAAAATCAGTGGGATGACAATAACTGGTTAGAAAACATAAAAGGAAGCCAGGAAAGTAAGAAGGAAACCAAAATAAACAAAAACAAGGAAGAGTCAAGAAGGAGATTTGGTCAACCTCAGGGAAAACTACAGAGTTCAAGAATAAAGATAATGAAAAAACAAACAAACAGGTAATGTGTGACCTTTGAGAGAGTGATTGCAAAGTGATCATGAAAGCCAGAAGATAAGAGATTAAGGAGCAAAAGACTGCTGGGAAAATGGAGGTACTGGGATAAAATTTTTCACAAGTTTGGCATTGGATGGAAGGAGAAAATAATTGGTCTCTCAAACAATAGCAGAATCAAGCCAAAGGTGTTTTTTTTATTCCTCCTCTTTTTTTGTGGAGGCTAGAAGCAATGCACCTCTACAAAGCATTGACATAAGAGCCAGTAAAGAGGAACCATGTGATTGAGGGAGCAATGTCTGGGAGGTGGTGGGGAAGCTTGGATGGAGAATACAGAAGCAGTTAAGGTAAAATAGATTTCATCTAAGACTGCTAATGTGGAATATGGAGTGTTAATAAATCACTAGTAGTGACTCAGAAGCAGTGTTTGGGCCCCATGGTGGGGTAAGGAAAGAATGATGACCTTGTGTAGAAGTTCATAGAATATGTGTTCTCTCTGGTTACAGTCTTAAATGAGAAGTAGACAGGCAGTGATAATCTGATAACAGAGACTGAATGCCATTTGTGGCAGGAAGCTGGGTCATGCTCCCGGATACAATCTTAGTGCTTTGCTGGCCCCGATTTTTGTTAGTTCTGCAATTGCACTAATAAAAAATGTTTCTTATCACCCATAGGTTAATGAGTTTTGGAAGGAAAAATGTACAGTTTACTATAATGGCAGGAAGGGCAATGCAAATGGCCAATGAGAAACTTGAAACACACCTAAAGGCTTTGAACTTCATTTCAAGAGGCAAATATACTGCTCATCAAGAAGAACCGTCTGAAAGAAGAATCTAGAATAACAAAATATGCTACAGTCAATAGCTTTCAGCCTGTGATCCTCGATCCCCTGGAGAACCTCTTGGTGGTCTGCATACTGGGCCCTTATACTGTTAGAATCTACTAATAAAAGGGTAATATGCTAATTAGGGCAGATGTCTTCTGGACGTCCATCTGGACATCTATCCAGACAAAGCCACAGTGGCTGGGAGGCCGGGGGCTCACAGCAGCCATGGGCTCATGGCAGCTGTGGGCTCAGGCAACCATGAACTCAGGCAGCTGCAAGGCCTGGGGCTCAGACAGCCATGAGCCCCAGCAGCTGCACGGCCCAGGGCTCAGGCCTCGCAGCAGCCACAGCCAGCAGTGGCAGCAACAGCGGGTGATGGAGGCAGCACCTTCCCTTGATCAACCCAGTCACCTCCCGCTGAGGGAGGCCAGTCAGTAGGACATCCCCTAAGAGCTCCTGGACTGTGAGAGGGGGCAGTCTGTGCTGAGGCACCAGCCCCCAGTACATGAATATTTGTGCACCAGGCCTCTAGTTTACAATATGATCCTATATAATAAAAGCCTAATATGCTAAGTGCCTGGTCATCCAGTCATCCGTTCAACCAATCAAAGCATAATATGCTAATGATATGCTAAGGCCACTCAACTGCTTGCTATGATGTGCACTGACTACCAGGGGGCAGATGCTCCTACTGGTAGGTTAGCTTGCTGCTGGGGTCCAGATGATCAGGACCGAGTGAGATGGGCCTAACATGCCCTAGAGCCCTCACACAGTCTCTCCCCAGCTGGCCAACCTCCCACATCTTTCCCTGGCCCCGATCATGGGTGAGTAGGTGGGAGGTAATCAACCAAAGATCATCTATAATAATAAAAGCATAATATGCTAATTAGACTGGACGTCCTTCTGGACAAAGCTGGGGCTGCAGCTGTGGAGGCTGCGAGGGAGGGATCGAGGCAGCCGCCACGGCTGCAAAGGCCTACTCTTGTATGAATTTTGTGCATTGGGCCTCTAGTGGTATTATATTTGTCAGTGACAAAATAAATATTTAGTTATGTTATATTAGCACCTCATTATCATGCTTGGGTTTGGATAAAAAAAGATCAGCTGAACTATACACCTTCCCTGTCACATCACGAAAAGTGAGAGCTGTTGTGCATTATGATGTTCCTAGAGACCATTCTGGGAGTATTGTTAAGGAATTTCTAGTGTGGTTCTAGTGGAGAATGAAGGAAAGTGAGATGGTGCTGTTTTTTTCTTTACTATCTTAACAAAATAAGCATTTATGCCACTATATCTGATAAACTCTGTTTTGTGAGGGTATGAAGGTGGGAGGGTACTTTGGATAGAACCTGATAGGAGGTGACCCATAGGATCATTTGCCTTTGGAAGAGGCTAGAGGATAGAAATACAATTAAAAGCATTGCCTAATTCTTATGTGGTTTTAGATATTTTTGTATTGATCAACCAGTTTCATTTTTGTCTGAGTGTTGAATGAAGCCAGGACATAAGGAGGAGATTGGTAGTGTGGTGGTGGGAAATGTTCTGTCTCAGAAAGAAATGTACATGGAAGGAAGGGACTAATTCTTGGACTATGGAGTAAAACAACAACAACAACAAAAAAGAGACTGGTGATGGAAGAACATACCGTGTCCATGGATTGGTAGAATCAACATCATCAAAATGCCCATACTGCCCAAAGCAATATATAGATTCAATGAAATCCCCATTAAAATACCAACGACATATTTCACAGGCCTAGAAAGAACTTTCCAAAAATTCATCTGGAACAAAAAAGATCCCGAATAGCTGCAGCAATGCTGAGAAAGAAGAACAAAGTAGGTTGGATCTCAATACCAGATATCAAGCTGTATTACAAAGCCACTGTTCTCAAACAGCCTGGTACTGGCACAAGAACAGACATATAGATCAATGGAATAGAACAGAGAAACCAAATATTGACCCAAACCAATATGCCCAATTAATATTCGACAGAGGAGGCATGAACATAGAATGGAGTCAAGACAGTCTCTTCAATAAATGGTGTTGGGAAAATTGGAGAGATACTTGCAAAAAAATGAAACTAGACCACCAACTTACACCATACACAAAAATAAACTCAAAACGGATAAAGGACTTAAACATAAGACGGGAAACCATAAAAATACTAGAGGATCCACAAGCAGCAAAATCTCAGACATATGCCGAAGGAATTTCTTCACTGATACTACTCCTAGGGCAATGGAAACTAAACAGAAAATAAACAAATGGGACTACATCAAAATAAAAAGCTTTTGCACAGCAAAGGAAACCATCAACAAAACAACAAGAAAACCCACTGCATGGGAGAACATATTTGCCAGTGTTATCACCAATAAGGATTTAATATTTAACATTTATAGGGAACTCATACAACTTAACAAAAGGAAGATAAACAACCCAGTCAAGAAATGGGCAACGGACCTAAATTGACACTTTTTGAAAGAAGATAGAAGGAAGGCCAAGCGACATATGAAAACATGCTCAAAGTCACTAATCATCCAAGAGATGCAAATGAAAATAACAATGAGGTACCATCTCACACCAGTCAGAATGGCTATCATCAACAAATCAATAAATGACAAGTGTTGGCAAGGATGCGGACAAAAGGGAACCCTCGTGCACTACTGGTGGAAATGCAGACTGGTGCAGCCACTGTGGAGAACAGTATGGAGTTTCCTCAAAAAACTAAAAATGGAACTCCCATTTGACCAGGTGATCCCATATCTAGAAATCTATCCCAAGAAACTAGTAACACCAGTTAGAAAGGATATATGCACCCCTATGTTCATAGCAACACAATTCACCATCGCTAAGATTTGGAAACAGCCTAAGTGCCCATCAGCACTTGAGTGGATTAGAAAACTGTGGTACATCTACACAATGGAATACTACGCAATGGTAAAAAGAAGGAATTCTTACCATTTGCAACAGCATGGATGGAACTGGAGAGCATTATGCTAAGTGAAATAAGCCAGTCAGAGAAAGATAAATATCACATGATCTCAATCATTTATGGAATATAATGAACAACATAAACTGATGAACAAAAACAGATCCAGAGACAGAGAAGCATCGATCAGACTGTCAAACCTCAGAGGGAAAGTAAGGGAGGGTGGGGATAAGGGGGAGAGATCAACCAAAGAACTTGTATGCATGCATATAAGCCTAACCAATGGACACAGACAACAGGGGTTTGAGGGCATGGGGAGGGATGTTGGGGGGGTAATGAGGGGATGAAGACACATATGTAATACCTTAATCAATAAAGAAATTTTTAAAATAATAGTAATAAAATAAAAAATGAAAAGTTAATAAAAAGAGAGACTTGTTAGTTTTCATCTCTGTTAACTCCCATTTATTTCCTTTTGTCACCAGAAAACAAAATGAAGAAGTAGCACAATGGGCAAGACTCATGGTCTTTTCAGCTTATTCTTAAAAAGTATTACAGTGACATCTAAAGATATGCTATTATGAAACTAAGTTACCTCTGTCTTTCTCTTTTTTTTCTAGTAAATATTTTTTTCTAGTAAACATTATTTTTCTTTTATAAAAAATTTAAATTCTTTATTGTTGAAAGTAATACATATGTCTCCTTTTTACCCCATTGACCTCTCCCCAGAAGCTCCCTCCCCAGCACATGCCCCCCCCCCCATGACTGCCTGTATCCTTTGGTTATGCTTATATGCATGCATACAAGTCCTTTGATTGATCTCTTAACCCCATTCCCTGCCTTCCCACAGAGGCTCGACAGTTCATTTGATGCTTCTATGTCTCTGGATCTATTTTAGTTCATCAGTTTATGTTGTTCGTTATATTGCACAAATGAGTGAGATTATGTGATATTTATCTTTCTCCAACTGGCTTATTTCACTTAGCATAAGGTCCACCCACACTGTTGCAAATGGTAAGAGTTCTTTCATTTTTGCAGTAGCATAGGATTCAATTGTGTAGATGTACCACAGTTTTCTAATCCATTCATCTGCTGATGGGCACTTAGGCTGTTTCCAAATCTTAGCAATGGTGAATTGTGCTGCTATGAACATAGGGGTGCATATATCCTTTCTGATTGGTGTTTATGATTTCATGGGATATATTCCTAGAAATGGGATTACTGGGTCTAATGGGAATTCAATTTTTAATTTTTTGAGGAAACGCCATACTTTTTGAGAGTGGCTGCACCAGTCTGCATTCCCACCAGCAGTGCAAGAGTGTTCCTTTTTCTTGGCATCCTCACCAGCATTTGTCATTTGTTGATTTGTTGATGATAGCCATTCTGACAGGTGTGAGATGGTACCTCATAGTCATTTTGATTTGCATCTCTCAGATGATTAATAACTTTGAGCATGTTTTCATATGTCTCTTGGCCATCTGTATGTTCACTTTTGAAAAGTATTTATTTAGGTCCTTTGCCCATTTTTTGATTGGATTATCTTCCTTTTGTTAAGTTGTATGAGTTCCCTATAAATTTTGGAGATTAAACCCTTATTGGATGTAACATTGGTAAATATGTTCTCTCATGCAGTGGGCTTTCTTCTTGTTTGGTTGATGGCTTCTTTTGTTGAGCAGAAACTTTTTATTTTGATATTGTCCTATTTATTTATTTTCCCCTTAGTTTCTATTGCCCTAGAATATGTATGGTATTTTGCTGCATATGGAATCTTCTAAGATTTTTATGGTTTCTGTCTTATGTTTAACTCCTTTATCCATTTTGAGTATTTTTTTTGTGTGTGTGGTGTAATTTGGTGGTCTAGTTTCTTTTTTTTTGCATACGTTTGTCCAATTTTCCCAGCACCATTTATTGAAGAGACTGTCTTGGCTCCATTGTAAGCTCTTGCCTACTTTGTCAAATATTAATGGAGCCTAAAGGTTTGGGTTGATTTCCGGGGTGGGTGTTCTGTTCCTTTGGTCTATGTGTCTGTTCTTGTGCCAGTACCAGGCAGTTTTGAGAATTATGGCTTTGCAATATAGCTTGATATCTGGTATTTTAATCCCTCCAACTTTGATCTTTCTCAGGATTGATGTGGCTATTCAGGGTTTTTGTTTATTCCATATGAATTTTTGGAGAGTTTGTTCTAGGTCTGGAAAATATACTGTTGTTGTTTTAATGGGGATTTCATTGAATCTATAGATTGCTTTGGGTACCATTGATATTAATTGTACCAATCCATGAACATGATATATTCTTCCACTTGTTTATATCTTCCTCTATCTCTCTCTTTTTTTTTTTTTTTTGAGTACAGGTCTTTTACCTCCTTAGTTAAATTTATTCCTAGGTATCTTCCTTTTTTTGCAATGGTAAATGGGTTTTTTTTTTTAAGTTTCTCTTTCTGTGAATTCATTATTGGTGTATAAAAAAGCCATAGATTTCTAGGTGTTAATTTTGTATCCTGCTACATTGCCAAATTCATTTACTAAATTTAGTAATTTTTTTATGGAGTCTTAGGGTTTTCTATGAACAATATCATGTCATCTGCGAATAATGACAGTTTTACTTCTTTTCCAATTTGGATACCTTTTATTTATTCTTGTCTGATCGCTATGGCTAGCACTTTCAATACTGTGTTAAACAGGAGTGGTGAAAGTGGGCATCCTTGTCTTGTTCCTGTTCTTAGGGGAAATGGTTTTAGTATTTGCCCATTGAGTATGATATTTGCTGTAGTTTTTTCATATAAGGCTTTTATTATGTTGAGGTATGATCCCTTTATTCAATACTTTGCTGACAGTTTTTATCATAAAAGGGTGTTGGATTTTATCAAATGCTTATTCTTCATCAATTGATATCAAGTCATTTTTGTCTTTCAAATTGTTTATGTGATACATAATTGTATTGATTTGTGGATATTTTTCCAGCCTTGCATCCTCAGAATAAATCCCATTTGCTCATGGTCTATGATCTTTTTAATGTATTGCTAGATGCAATTTGCTAATATTTTGTTGAGGATTTTAGCATCTATGTTCATCAGTGATAATGGCCTGTAATTCTCTTTCTTTGTAGTGTGTTGGTCTGGTTCTGGAATTAGGATAATGGTGGCCTCATAAAAAGAGCTTGGAAGTGTGCCTTCCTCTTGGATTTTTTGGAATAGTCTGAGGAGGATCAGTGTTAGTTCTTTGAATGTTTGGTAAAATTCCCTTGTGAAGCCATCTGAATCAGGGTTTTTGTTTGCTGGAAGGTTTTTGATTACTTCTTCAATTTTATTGGTAGTTATCAGCCTATTCAGGTTTTCTGATTCTTCCTTATTGAGTTTTGGAAGATTGTATTTTTCTAGGTATATGTCCATTTCATCTAGGTTGTCCAGTTTGTTGGGGTAGAGTTGTTTGTAGCATTTATTTATTTATTATTTATTTATTTATTTATTTATTTGCAAAAATTCTTTGCATTTCTTTGGGGTCAGTTTTTACTTCACCTCTTTCATTTCTGATTTTGTTTATTTGGGTCCTCTTTGTTTCTTGGTGAGCCTGGCCACAGGCTCATCAATATTGTTATCCTTTCATAGAACCAGCTCTTTGTTCTATTGATCTTTTGTCTTGTGTTTTGTTTGTTTGTTTGTTCATGTTTGTGTTTGGTGTCTGTGTCATTTACTTCTGCTCTGATCTTTATTATTTCCTTCCATCTACTCACTCTGGGTTCTTCTTACTGCTCTCTTTCTAGTTATTTAAGTGGTTAAATACCTTATTCCCAGTGTTTCTTGTTTTTTGAGGTAGGCCTGTAGAGCAATGAACTTCCCTCTCAAGACTGCTTTCATTGTGTCCCATAGATTTTGTTTTGTTATGTTTTCATTGTCATTTGTTTCCAGAATGTTTTTTTCTTGATTCTTTGACCTCTTTGGTAACCCGTACGTTGTTAATAACATGTTATTTAGACTTGATATGTTTGATAGTTTGTTATTGTTTTTATTGTAGTTGATTTCTAATTTTATGCCATTGAGCAGATGCTTGATATAATTTCAGTCTTCTTGAGTGTGTAAAGATTTAGCTATATGCACTTGAGAAGAACATATATTCTGTAGCTTTGAGGTAAATGTTCTGAAGATGTCAATTAAGTCCATCTGATCTAGTGCATAATTTAGGCTTGCTGTTTAATTGCTGATTTTTTTGTTTAGAGGATTTATCCAGTGGTGTCAATGGGGTATTATATTCCCCTACTATAATTGTATTGCTGTCTATCTCTCCTTTGATATCTTCCAGAATTTTTTTTAATGTATTTAGTACTCATATGTTTACCAGAGTTATATGCTCTTACTGAATTGCTCCCTTTGGTATTATGAAGTGGCCCTCCTTATCTCTTGTTATGGCCTTCACTTTGAGGTCTATTTTTTCAGATATAAGTATTTCTCCCCCAGAATTTTTTCATTTCCATTTGCCTGAATTTTTTTCCATCTCCTCACTTACTGTCTGTGTGAGTCATTTGTTCTGAGGGGGGTCTCTTGTAGACAGCATATATATGGGTCATGTTTTCTTATCCATCTAGCTACTCTATGTCTTTTGATTGGAGTATATAAAGGGTGTCCCAAAATTCACGCAAAAAGTAATTTTGATAGAAAACACAGGTTTAAAATGAAAAATTGTAAATTTTTTATTGATTCATAAAGTATACAGTATAGGGTTATGTATGGAATAGGATATCGGGTAAATGGCCTCGAGGGTTTGCTGGCACATATGCACTCTTTTGTTAAAATTTTCCATGACCGAAATGCGGCTGCTCAGGCAATAACAGTTAATGGTGCTCGCTATCGCGACATGATAATTCAGTTTTTTGTTCTGTAGAGGCCATTTACCTGATATGCTATTCCAAACATAACCCTGTACTATATACTTTATGAATCAATTTAAAAAGTTATAATTTTTAATTATAAACCTGTGTTTTCTACCAAAATTACGTCTTGCGTGAATTTTGGGACACGCTTTAATACATTTATATTTAAGGTTATTATTGACAGATACTTGTTGTCATTTTTATGTTCCTTTTTCCCTATTTCTTCTTTTTACAGCAATCCCTTTAGCATATCTTGCATTGCTGGCTTGGTGGTATTAAACTGCCTTAGTTTTTTTCTTTTTCTTTTTTTTTTTTTTTTTTTGTCTGTGAAGCTCCTGATTTTCTCTTCAGTTTTGACTGGTAGCCTTGCTGGATATTGAATTCTTATAATAAGTCCCTTGTTTTGCATCACATCATATAATTCATTCTAATCCCTTCTGGCTTGATATATTTCTGTTGAGAAATCAGTTGATAGTCTGGGAGATCCCTTGTAAGTAATTTTCTGTATCTCTCTGGCAGCCTTAAGATTCTTACTTTGTCGTTGATGTTTGCCAATTTAATTATGATGTGTCTTTGTACTGGTCTTTTGGAGTTCATCTTGTTTGGGACTCTGTGTGCTTCTTAGACTTGTGCAACCCTTTTCTTCCTCAAATCAGTGAAGATTTCTGTCATTATTTCTTCAAATAGGTTTTTATTCTTTGCTCAGCTTCCTGTCCTTCTGACATCCCTATTATGTGGTTGTTGTTTCAGTTCGTGTTGTCTCAAAGCTCCCTTAGGCTCTCCTCCTGCTTTTTAAGTTTTTTTTTCCAGTTGTGTTCAGATTGTTTTTTTCCTACCTTGTCCTCTAACTGACTGACTCACTCCTCAACTTCTTCCAGTCTACTGTTGAAACATTTCATTGTGTTCTTTATTACAGCTATGCCATTCTTCATTTCCTCTTGAATCTTACACATGTTGGTGAATTTGTCTTCCAACCTTTTGAGCATCTCTATAACCATTACTCTGAATTCCTTCTCCATTTCGTTCCTTGCCTCCATTTCATTTGTTTCCTTTTTTGGTGGTTCCCCCTTTTCTTTCGTATGGGGGTCTTTGTCTCCCCATTTTTGCACTTCCTTTGTGATTGTTTCTATGTATTAGATGAAATTGCTATGCCACCCAGATTTTTTGTATTTGTCTTATATAGTAGATGTTTTGTGGGACCCAGTGGTGCAGTCTCTCAGGTCTTCTTGGCTGGCTATTCTAGGCCTGCCCCCTACTTGATAGGTTTGGGTTCTTTTGGTGTAGTTGAGGCTTGATTGTTACTGTCCCATTCATGAATGGAGTATCCTCTCAGGGTGTCTGGTTATGTGGTCGCTTTCTACCATGTTGTGCCAACCATTTTGGAGGTGTTGACCAAACAGCACAAAGTACAATTCGACAAGACATGACACAAAGGGAATAAAACAAGAATGTACACAACACCAATAACCCCAATAAAAGTGACCACCAGTGAAAGCACATTAGTAGAAAGAAAAGAGAGCAAAAATGATATGGAGAAAAGGAAAAAAAGGAAAGAGAAAAAAGAAAATTATGAGGAGAAGATACCACAAAACAAACAAATAAACTAAAAAATGCAAACAGCAAACACCCAGAAAAAGTGGGGGACAGAATCTGTAGAGGCAGAATTTATATACAGAAAATAAGATTAAGACATTAGATGATAGGGCTAGGACCATGGTTCAGTAAAGGGGAGGTAAAAAGAGAATGAGTGGATAAGAAGAAAAGAAAAAAAATAAATGAATGGAAATAAATTAAAATTTTAAAGATTATTTATTTGTTATTTATTTATTTAATTAATTTTTGGAAAAGTACAATAGAGGAAAGAGCAGATAGGCTTGAATTTATGGAGCAAAACTAAAGAGCTAGGAGAAGAAGTAAGCAAGAGAGGGGAGGAAAATAAAAACATAAAGCAATTGACTAGCTAAGAGAGAGAAAAGAGAAGGCTGCATGGATTAGGAACGGGGAGAGGAAATTACATATGTGAGTAAGCCAACAGAGAGTACAATAATAATAACACATCAATAAAGCAGATAAAGAAGATCAATTTTTAACAAGGGGTAAAAAGAAAGGAAAGAGAAAAACTAAAATGGGGACAGTAGAAGAGAAAACAGGATGAAAAAGGGAGATGTGAGGAAGAAAAATCTGAAAAAAAATAAGATGAAATAAAATAACAGTAAAAAATAAAATAAAGAAAATAATATTAAAACATAAAAATAAATAAACTAAAAATAATTTCTTGAAGAGAAACTAAGATGGTGGCACAGATAAACACCGGGAAATTGCTGCCTCCCACAACAATTGAAAAATCTTCTAGGAACACAAAACGGACATCATCCAGAACTACAGGAAGGCTGGCTGAGTGTAAATTCTACAACTAGAAGGAAAGAAAAGCACACTGAGAGCCAGAGGAGCTGCGGAAGTAAAGTGCAGAGGTACGGGGGCTCGCGCGTGCGGAAAGGGGCTGGCACCTGAGGACGTGGCTGTCTTTTTGAATCCGGAGGGAGTCACAAGCTCCCGACGGCTCTGAATTCAAGTTCCGGGAAGTCTCTGGGGACCCAGGACTCATATGGGGAGAAACTGGACTGTCTTGCAGCGGGCGAACTTGAGGGCGGCTTTCCCTCAGAGGTGCTTGCAGCCGTTACCGGGACACTGAGACACGCGACTCCTTAGGGCAGGGCTAAGGATCCGCCATAGCTGCTTGCTCCGTCCTTTGATTCCTTGAGACCCCACCCCACCCAGGCTGCTGCAGAGGCTTTTGCATATGAATGCCCCGGCCCTTTGCAACCTGATAATTACCTAACTGCAGCCTGGCCAGACAGACCCAGAACTTCCAAGAGAAGGCCCAAGGCCCCACAGCGGCTTGCATTGCTTCACAGTTGAGCCTCATCAGGGCACCTCCAAACTCCAAAAAAGGAAGGGGAATCTGCAGTTCTCTTTGTAGCTCCTGCTGTGTAACCTCAGGCAGAGGCTAAATTAGCACCTCCTTAGATCCAAGAGCCACTGTACCCAGTGGTCAGAGGGGGACCATCCAGATCACAACTCCTCAGATCCATAAGGGACACACTCAGGGTGCAGACTCAGTGAGCATCAAAACCCCACTGAAGCAAGTCTTTCCCCAGAAGGGTGTCTCCAGCACAGAAGTTCTCCCACTGCAGACACAGCTGATTCTCACTGCCAATTGGCCTGGAGGTCAATTCCTCCCAGTGATCCTACAACAACCAAGGCATAACTACAACAAGACTGTGCACAAAGCCCACAAGGGGGTGCACCAAGAGTGTCCACCTCAGGTAACTGGGGAGGCTGAGACACTGGGCCCTACAGGACACCTAGCACACAAAGCCACTCTATCAACACATGGAAGCAGCCAAAATGCGGAGACAAAGAAACAGGTCACAAATGGCAGAAATGGAGGAAAGCAAATGACTGGATATAGAGTTCAAGGCCACGTTTATAAGGTTTTTCAAGAATTTTATGGAAACCGCCGATAAATTTAGTGAGTCCCTCAATAAGTATAGTGAGACCCTGGAGGACATGAAAAAGGACCAACTAGAAATTAAGCATACACTGACTGAAATAAAGAATAATTACAGAGATCCAACAGCAGACAAGAGGATCCCAAGAATCAAGTCACAGATTTGAAATACAAAGAAACAAAAAATACCCAACCGAAAAAGAAAAGAGATTCCAAAAATATGAAGATAGTGTAAGGAGCCTCTGGGACAACTTCAAGCGTACCAACATCAGAATTATAGGGGTACCAGAAGAAGAGAGAGGGCAAGATATTGAAAACCTATTTGAAGAAATAATGACAGAAAACGTCCCCTACCTGGTGAAAGAAATAGACTTACAAGTCCAGGAAGCGCAGAGAACCCCAAACAAAAGGAATCCAAAGAGGACCACACCAAGACACATCATAATTAAAATGCCAAGAGCAAAAGACAAAGAGAGAATCTTAAAAGCAGCAAGAGAAAGACAGTCAGTTACCTACAAGGGAGTACCCATCCGACTGTCAGCTGATTTCTCAACAGAAACCATGCAGGCCAGAAGAGAGTGGCAAGAAATATTCAAAGTGACGAATAGCAAGAACCTGCAACCAAGATTACTTTATCCAGCAAAGCTATCATTCAGAATAGAAGGTCAGATAAAGAGCTTCACGGATAAGAAAAAGCTAAAGGAGTTCATCACCACCAAACCAGGATTATATGAAATGCTGAAAGGTATTCTTTAAGAAGAGGAAGAAGAAAAAGGAACTCTTACCATTTGCCACAGCATGGATGGAACTGGAGAGCGGATAAATACCACATGATCTCACTCATTTGTGGAATATAATGAACAACATAAACTGATGAACAAGGACTGATCCAGAGATGGAGAGGCATTGATTGGACTGTCGGGCCTTGGAGGGAAGGTAGGGGAGGGTGGGGGTAAGGGGGAAAGATCAACCAAAGGACTTGCATGCAAGCATTTAGGCCTAACCAATGGACAAGGGCAACGGGGGGGTGAGGGCATGGGGGCGGGTAGAGGATAACGTGGGGACAAGGACACATATGTAATATCTTAATCAATAAATTAAAAAAATTTCTTAAAGATAAAAATTATCATCATCTCACTTAAAAAAGTGAAGTGTTATTCACTTTAGCAGAGTTTTAATGCCCCGTGGTGGTTGGTTTAAGACCCCATTCTTCTGTTCTGTCTGCCAATTCTGAGTTTCCTGTTAGGTAGTTAGGTGCTGACCACTCTTAGGTACTGTATTTGGCTTTCAGCACCATGTTGGTGTTCCAAGCAATTCACTGCTCCTCTGTTTGTGTCTGTCTCCATAGGCCTTGCCTGAAAGTAGACGGGACCAATCTGCCTGCTTTGCCTATCTGCCTGCAGTCAATCTTAATCACTCAAGCATCTGTCTCTGACAAGGCTTTAGGTGGGGGTGCTGCTGTACAGCTTTCTGGGGTGGAAATGCCACTCTCCCAACCCATTTCCTGAGGGCGCTTTGGGGCTTTTCAGAGCCTTTGTTTCCTTTGTAAAGCTCAAAAAGCAGGCAGGGTATGACAGACTATATTAGCTGCCTGGAGGCTGCTGGGAGGGGCTTGCTTTTCAGGAGAGAAATGGCCACCTAGGTTTGGAGGGTCATGAGTGTCTCAATGTCAGATTCCTGGTCACCTTTCTGTGCCCTGCTTTCCTCCACAGCCTCTTCCCAGACCCCACAAGTCTGTACCTCTACCTGCATCGCAGCCTCAGGTGAGTGTTTGTAATTGAACGGTCCTATGAACTGGGTTTAGAGAATAAAAGCAAAGACAAAACAAAGGCGACTGTGTGTTTTTCTCTCCCCACCGCCACCATCACCATGCTGCTCAGCCAGCTGTTCAGGCCACCTTTCTGGGCACAGTGTCTTGCAGCTCTGGACTGAGATCTATATCCCCCTGCTGCCAGCAGCCCAGTGGACTTCCTTTCCACAGTCGGATGTTACGCCTGTTCCTGAGAGATGTGGCCTTGGTGCAGTGCAGCTTCCTCCTGACCCTCTCAGCCCGGTGGTCTCAGGTCTCTCTCCAGCCCAGATTTCAGATCCTACTGTTCTCCAGGCACCTTCTGCCCTTCCAAGCTGTGAATTGTCTCCCCAGCTGTGTCTAATTTGTTAATTCTGGATGGATGCTCTCCGATTTAGTTGCTCCTCCAATCTGGATCTGGGACAAGTCTCAGGACATGTCTGCCTATTTGGCCACCATTTTCTGTTCTCCTAGGTTACCTCTCTTGACATTAGCTGTTTCCCTTAATTACATGAATTACAGTATGATGGTATTATATTTGTTCATATTCTTATAGCTGGCCTCAGATAAGAGATTGGGCAATCCTTTTTGAAGAAGTGGTATTTGTACAGGGACCTCAAGGATAAATAGGAGCTAGTAAGTGGTGGTAGGGTGAGGAGAAAGGATTGTATTCTAGACAGAGGAAATATCATATGCAACTTTCCTGAGATAGGAAGAAGTAGGAAATGTCTGAGAATTAGAAAGGTCAATGGAGCATGGTGAGAAATGGGGAAATGGTATCAGAGTAAGCTGAAGAAATAGGCAAAGATCATAAGTGTAACAATATCCTTTGTTTTACTCAGTGTCATGTTGAACATTCATTGAAAGCAAGTTCATGATATTACTAGAGCTATTGTATTAGAAAGTCTCCATATTCAGAGTATTATGCTAAGTGAAATAAGCCAATCAGAGAAGGTAAGTATCACATTATCTAACTCATATGTGGAATATAATGAACACAAACTGATGAACAAAAATATATCCAGAGACATAGAAGCATCAGGCTGTCAAACCTCAGAGGGAAGGCAGGGAAGGATGGACAGGTGGAAAGAGATCAACCAATTAACTTGTATGCATATATACATAACCCACGGACACAGAAAATAGGATGATAAGGGCCTGGGGTGGTGGTGGAGGTGGGGACAGGCTGGGAGAGGTCTATGTGGGAAAAAGGGGACATATATAATACTTTCAACAATAAAGAATAAAAAAAAAGAAAAGGTCTCCATATTCTCAGGCTTTTGTTATACTCCACAATCACTCATTTGGGCTTTCATTCAACAAGCATATATTGATGTCTACTATGCGCCATGTACTTTGGGCCACTGAGTTGTGTACATCCAAGATCTTTACAAATTACTGCCACCCACAATGTGGTCACTTTGTCAGTCCTGATGTTATGATAGAGTCAGATGCAGATTCTTTTCATCAATATTATCTTAGGCATAACATTACTGGTTTGGAGAACAGGGCCTGATGTCAGTGACTTCTGCTACCAGCAATTTGGAAAACCTATTCTAAGAATGTCCTTAAGTTTCTGGTAGGCAAAAGCAAGTGAGAGAAAGGGAACTACAGCTATGTCTTCATGACAATGAAGCAGTATTTGGGGAGATGTTAGGCTTAGTTATCACAGCTGTCATCTCCTCAGCTCTATGGGCTTTGATGAGGAGTCTCTAATTGTCCTTTTGAAGGTTGATGGATACCACTTGATTCTTCTCTTTCTAGCTTTGTTTTATTTAGACCCTGTTTTCCCCCACCACTGCCTCTTTCCATTTTTCCATATTATTTATTCAATTATCCAGCTTGGGTACTCTGCTCTCAATATCAAGGAAAGTAGAGCTGCACTCAGATAGGCTAGACCTGACCCAGGAATGAAATTTTGCAGGTATCTTCATCACCCCCACCCCCCCATTCACAAATAGTACTTATGTTGCAGGATTTAAGTCTATGGCAAAAAAAAAAAAAAAAAAAGAGTGGCTTTTTCATCTAGACACTTATTTAAGAAGCTTTCTCCACCTACACTGGCCTTCACTGATCTCACCTTTCTATGAATTATCTATATATATAAAAGCCTCAGTGACCAAATGACTGAATGACCGGTCCCTATGACATGCACTGACCACCAGGGGGCATATGCTTAATGCAGGAGCTGCCCCCTGGTGGTCAGTGTGTTCCCACAGCAGGAGTGCCACTCAGCTGACTGACGGGCACCAAACGCAGAGATCACGGCTGGCCACTACAGCCCAGAGACTGCAGTAGAGCGGCAGCGAGCCTACTGAGTGGCAGTAGCGGTAGGCGCAGTGGGGCCAGGATGAGCAGCAGTGGCAGGCAAGAGCAGCAGGCAGTGTTGGACTACTGGTTTTTACCCTATCCCCACAGACCACGCTGAGGGACCCCACTGATGCACGAATCTGTGCACCAGGCCTTTAGTATGTTATATTGAGTAAGAATCATAGGCTTTAGCTCTTGATCATATATTATATTGAGTTAGTTTCTATTCTTTAATATATGTTGATTTTGTTTCCCTAACAGGATTGTAAACTTCCTCAGAGAAGGGACTATGACTCTACTTTATTTTCTTTTTTTTATATTTTTATTAATTTTTTACAGAGAGGAAGGGAGAGAGATAGAGAGCTAGAAACACCGATGAGAGAGAAACATCGATCAGCTGCCTCTTGCACATCTCCTACTGGGGATGTGCCCGCAACCCAAGTACATGCCCTTGACCGGAATCGAACCTGGGACCTTTCAGTCTGCAGGCCGACGCTCTATCCACTGAGCCAAACCGGTTTCGGCGCTACTTTATTTTCTATCACATGTAGAGTTGAGAAAAATGGTAGGCATACAGTCCAGCCATTTAATGGATACTTGATTGAATTAATAATACCTGACACCTTATTGTACAATGAGATTAACATAAAGAAATACTGCCATATTCCTCCTTTTTTGATCATTAGAGGGCACTATAATTTTTAATAATTTTTTATTAATCTCTCCCTCAGTTGTCTTTCATTTTGTGAACTAGGATGGAGACATGGATTTAGATTAAATATCCACTTCTTCATGCCAAATCTTGCCTCTTTGTGTGGCAGTCTCCATTATACAAAGATGCCATTGCCTAATCTTTATACAGTGGGGCCTTGACTTATGAGTTTAATTCGTTCCGTGACCAAGCTTGTAACTCAAATTACTCGTATGTCAAATCAAAAAGTGAACGAGTGAGATGCGTGATGCTGGGCTGATGTTGTGGCGTTCACTGTGATGTTCACTGTGCCAACTAGCGGTGGGGTATCTGAAGCTGGCTCGTAACCTGAATTTTAGCTCGCAACTCAAAGCAAAAAATCGGCCAAGAGATGGCTCATATCTCGAAAAACTCGTTAGTCGGGACACTCGTAAGTCAAGGCCCCACTGTATTAGGAAAATTGAGAGCCAAGCCATATTCTTAATGAGTGGCTGTATCTTTTTTTTTGTTCTTATACCGTCAAAACTAGTCTTGGAGAAGGACAATAATAGAAGAAAATTGGAATATAGTTTAAATAAAAGGGACAGATATCACTTGAGGCTAAAAATTAATTTAATCAGGTCTTTGGATTGTTTAGACTAAATGGCAAGAGCTCAGGGAGGAGCATTGTATAAAGATGAAGGCATCCCTTGATCTTGGAAGCCTGTGCTTGAGAACCAAGATAGGAGATTAAGTTGCAGATGTTCTCAGAAAAAAATAATTGCATGAGATCAGTAGTGGAGAAAAAAATAAAAAGCAAAGAAGCCCTTGGGCAAAGGAGGTATATTTACTTTATATTGTTGTGGTAACAAATTACAGCAAACTTGGTGGCTTCATACAATGCACATTTATCATTTTATAGCTCTAGAAGCCAAAAGTCCAAAATGAGTCTCACCAGGATAAAATAATGTGTACACATGGTTGCATTTCTTTCTGGATGCACTAGTGCAGAATCCATTTAATTTTCTTTTCCAGCTTCTAGAGTCTCTCTACACTCCTTGGCTCGAGGACTCCTTCTATATTCAAATAATCAACCATATGTGGAAAATTTGGTTGAAAAGTATGCAGGTGACATAGGAGACATGGGTCAGGAATGCTGAATGAGAGCTAATGCCCTGCTAAAGATGTAAAAAGCATTATGTGAATTTTATCACAGACAGAATGCTTAAGAACCTAATTATGCTATTTAAAAATAATTTTATTATTTCTAATGCATATGAATATATTGTTTTGTACATGTAATGTGTTGATTTTGTTTTAGAGTAAAAGGTACTACTAAGTTATGCAATTTAAGATGTAGTATAAAATAAATTCCATGTAAGCAATTTTATGAATGTTCTTACATTTAGCCTATTCTCAAAGCTAATTGTTTAATGTTTCTTTTATCCTTGGCTTCATATCCTTCTGATTTATTCTGGGCCACTTCCCTCCTTTCTTATATTTCCTAATATTTATTGTTCTTAGCCATTTCTCTTTGGCCCTCTGCTGACATTAGACACAATTTTGACTGAGCAATCTATACTAATAAAAGGGTAATGTGCTAATTAGACCGGATAGAACAGACATCTTCTGGATGTCCTTCTGGACAAAGCCATGGTGGCAGGGGCCAAGGAAGAGGCAGTTAGGGGAAATCAGGCTGGCAGGGAAGCAGGTAGGTAGGCAGAGGGGTGATCAGGCAGGCAGGCAGAGTGGTTAGGGGCAATCAGGCAAGCAGACAGGTGAGCAGTTAGGAGCCAGCGGTCCCAAATTGCAAGAGGGATGTCCGACTGCTGGTTTAGGCCCAATCCCACAGTTGGACATCCCCCGTGGGGTCCTGGATTGGAGAGGGTGCAGGCTGGGCTGAAGGACCACCCCCTCCATGCACAAATTTTGTATACCAGGCCTCTAGTTAATAAAATAAATAGATAAGCCTTGCAAATATACATTTGGGGGGCATGGGTTCTGTTTAGGAAAGCCCTTCAATATTTAGTCACATGCTAGTTAGATTTCATGCTTGAAGACATTATTTTAATAATTCCTGTAGCCAATTCCCTTCCTGGAGCTCCTCTATGTTTTCAATCTCTCAGTGCTTTGACATGTGGCATGTTTTTTAAAAAAATATTTTTGGAGGATACTACATAACTTATCTGATTTCTTTCTAAATTATTTTGACCAGAGTCATGGGTTTTACTTTTATGTGGACTGTAGTGTAATTCTATTTCATGACTGCAGTATGTTCTCTTTATCCTGGAGGTTATTTTATAAAAGTAGTTTAAATGAACCAAGAAAAGGGCAACTAAAGGGTGTCCCAAAATTCACGCAAGAAGTAATTTTGATAGAAAACACAGGTTTATAATAAAAAAATTGTAAATTTTTTATTGATTCATAAAGTATATAGTATAGGGTTATGTATGGAATAGGATATAGGGTAAATGGCCTGCACGGCTTTGCTGGCACATATGCACTCTTTTGTTGAAATTTTCCATGTCCATTTTGCATAAATGTGGCTGAATTTCGATGAGGCTCATTTTCATCTTGATGGCTTGGTTAATCGACAAAATTGTCACATTTGGGGTTCAGAAAATCCACGAGTGATTGTTGAGAAACAAATGCATCCACAACGTGTCACTGTTTGGTGCGGATTTTGGGCTGGAGGCATCATTGGACAATTCTTCAAAAATGCGGCTGCTCAGGCAATAACAAAAGAGTGCGTATGTGCCAGTAAAGCCGTGGAGGCCATTTACCCAATATGCTATTCCATACATAACCATATACTGTATTCTTTATGAATCAATAAAAATTTACAATTTTTAATTATAAACCTGTGTTTTCTATCAAAATTACTTCTTGCATGAGTTTTGGGACACCCTTTAGATGTACACCACCCTTCCATTTCTGTTATTGGAGAAAGAATTCCCGTGTTTCTCTCCTACTGATAGTGGATCAATACTCTCATCTTTATACATGAAAGAAGATACATAACCATCCCTGAAGACAAAGAATCCTTCTATTAGTTGTGATCTTAGTCCTCAACTAATCCTCCATCCCCAGAATGGCCTCATCTCTCTCAGAAAGGCTTACAAAGAAACATGGCTTTAAAATTGAGAATAACTGCTAATGACTGTATGATCCTAAAGCAAAGCCTTCTTTGCCCAATAAGGACTTAGTTGTAATTTGACAGTCTAAGGCAGCAGTTCTCAACCTGTGGGTTGCAACCATAGGAAAACACATATAGCATATCAGATATTTACATTAAGATTCATAACAGTAGCAAAATTGCAGTTATGAAGTAGCAATGAAAATAATTTTATGGTTGGGGGTCACCACAACATGTGGAACTGTATTAAAGGGTTGTGGCATTAGGAAGGTTGAGAACCACTGGAAGGTGTATTGATAGGGAAATTCTCGATGGACAGTTTGAATCTGTTAGTGTAACAAACTCAGTAAGGTACCAATATACCTGGTGGTTCAATTTTTGATCTCTGGAATCATGAAGCATTGTTTTGGGTTCTAACTCCAATATTCACCAGTTTTATGATCTTAAACAAGTTACTAAACCTTCTGAGTTTAACTTTCCACATATGTAGTAATGTATACTGAAGCAGGGGGTCCCTCGGGGGTGAGGACGACGGAGCCCCAACGCGCTAGGGCGTCTGCATGCATGACTCTGGAGACCAGGTTCATTGACACAGATCGGTTTCACTGAGGAACTACAGGGGTATATATAGCATGAGGGGACCAATCAGAGGGAGACATGTTGCTATAGGAGACCAATGGGTGAAAGGCTGGGGTACTGTGCACGTGGCTCTAGGAGTTCATTCAGGCGGGCGTTGCTACTTCCTGGTGTGCCGAGGAAGCATGTCATGGTGGAGTGTGCTCACACCATTGTATCAGCCGCAGTGCTGAGACATACTTCCCGAGATCTACGTACAGTATACCTTAGAAGGTTAACTGAATCACAGGAAGATTTTCATTGAAGCCTGTTTTCCCTAAGCAAACAATCTAAATACAGGGACACACTGTAAATCAAACTAAAATAAGGTACCCTAGTGTAGTGGCTAAAGGAATGGGCTCTGGAGACTTATGCTTTGGAATCAAATCCAAGTTTTACAATTTAATAGATGTGTGGCTTTAGGCAATTTTACCTTCTTGTTTCAGTATTGTTCATTTATAATATGGGGAAAGTATTAGTAACTACCATAAAATTTTTATATAGCATTAAATTAACACTTCTATAACCCTTAGCACAGTGCCTGGCACATACTAGGTGCTCAAGAAGGGATGTTTGCTCTTATTATTATTCATATGAATGTTATTCATATTATGACTTCTAAATAAATATAATAGATGTAGAGATTGGTATAAAAAATGACTTTTAGGTTTCTAGCTTAAACAACTGGTTCTGTGGTGGCACCATTTATCCTAATATAAAAGAGCTAGGTGCCTTCATGACCAAAAGTACGACTGGTCCCTCCCACCCCTACCCTAGGCCTGCAGGCTCCCATGGCTGGATGTCCAACAGAGCCACGGGGAACCGTGATGAGTGGCAGGGGAGCAGGACTGGGGATTGGCGAGTGGGCACAAGGCAGACCTCCTAGTCCCTCCCCCCAGCTGGCAGGCTCCCATCAATCCTCAGTTTCTTCTGAAAGGAACATGGCACCTCCACTGCACAGCCTCCCGGAGCGGACTTACCGCTGTGAGAGGCTTCGGGCCGAGACTTCAAAAAGGACTTCAGCACTTCTTCGTGGAAAAACCGCCACCTCCCTACTCCACAGCTGCTTCCATGTCTGCACAAAACTGTGCATGCTCTTCCCTGCACGATGGGCAGGGCCAGAGCCTGAGATGAGCGGTTCTGTGATGGGGACTGGATCAGTGCAGGGATGGAGGGAGGGAGGGCGGGGCAGGAGCAAGGGGGCTGCCCTGTTTCCCTGCACCTCCTCCCACAGGCATGGCCCTTCCTGGTGTTATGATAAAAAGAGTTGTGTTTTTCTAACTCTGTCCGGGTAAAGGAAACAAGTGTAAGTTGACTTCTGATCTTACTCTCTGAGCCACCAATTAATCCCTCTGAATATATCATATCCAACCTCCAAAGGATCCGAGGAACAGGTTCCACCTTCGTTCCATAGTTGAGGAAACTTACCAATAAACACATGTGTCTCATGCCTCAGTGTCAACTCCTGTGGAAATCTCTGGGTAATGACTCAGATTCTATATTTAAGGGTATATTTTCTTCTGTTTTCATGTTTAATTCAGCCCCAGGAATCAAATAATACAATAAAGAATAAAATGAGTTCATAGGGCTCAGCATTGTATTCACAGGGCCTTTGGTCCCACACAAACTACAGAGCTCAGTTATCCTGAGATGAAAGAAAAGGAAAGAGAAACATGAAAGTTTTCCCAACTCAGTCACAGAGACATCTCATAGCCATATACTAAGGACACAACATTAACTTAGGGGTGGAAAGGACACAAATGGAATAGAAGATGGAGCCATTTCTGTTCAGATTCAAACCAAGTTAACAAGGCAGAAGAAACACAGGACGCCATGGAAGAATAAGATGAACCAGTCCAGTAGGGAGTGTACCAGACCTCGCAGGGACAGCACCTTGGGCTCCGCACATGACGGGAGAAGGGAGGAGGCTGGGTGAGAGTAAGTGCATGGAAAGGCCTCGGAGTAGGAACAAGAGGGTGATATTTGGAAGGTGGGTCCCACCAGACGATGACAGGGGGCAAGCCTGCAGGAGGTGGCCAAGTGCATCCTATTCCAAACTTATTCATAGACTTCTATTTCTGGTATCTATATTCCCAATGTGTCGACAAGTACATTTGGAAAAAGAAAAAAAGATTGTACATGATATGACTACATCTTTAGAAAACTCAAGTGATCACAACCAGAGCACTTTTAACACCTAATGAGCCAAATACACTGATGAATAAAAATAGACCCAGAGATACAGATGCATGAAAAGACTGTGGAACCTCAGAGGGAAGGCGGGGGAGGGTGGGTTGGTGGGAAGAGATCAACCAATGGCCTGTGTGCATATATGCACCACCCCTGGACACAGACAATAGGGTGGTGAGGGCCTGGGGGGGGGGGGTTGTAGGCTAGAAAAGGTTAATGGGGGGGAAAGGGGACCTATGTAAACCTTTCAACAATAAAGATTTAATAAAGAGAGTAAAAATAAGAAAGTAAAAGAAAATAAAATTAAAGCCAAGAATAACTGCCCTGGTCGGGTGGCTCCGTTGGTTGGAGCTTCGTCCTGTACATTGAAGGGTTGCGGGTTTGAACCCATGTCGGGGTGTGTGCGGGAGGCCACTGAGCAAGTGGTGCCTGGAGGAGTGAGGCTCCTCAGACCTAAACACAGCCCAGGCCTCACCGGTGATCCCAGACCTATCCTCTGTTGAGTGATACCAGACCTCCCAGCTTCCTGTTGAGTCCCTGGTCTTTGAGTCATAAGGCCGCTTCCCCATGTTCCCCAGAATGCACTGCTCAGTAACCATCTATACTAATAGAAGGGTAATATGGTAATTAGACTGGGTGACCGGACATCTTCCGACATCCGACTTCCTTCCGGACAAAGCCACAGAGGTGGGGGCCGAGGCAGAGGCAGTTAGGGGTGATCAGGCAGGCAGGGGAGGGCAGTTGGGAGCCATCAGGCCAGCAGGGCAGGGCAGTTGGGGGCAATCAGGCTGTTAGGGGAGTGGTAAGGCGGCGATCATGCTGGAAGGCAGGCAAGCAGGAGCCTGCGGGATGGGTCCTAAACCGGCAGTCGGACATCCCCTGAGGGGTCCCGGATTGGAGAGGGTGCAGGCCGGGCTGAGGATCCCCCCACACCCCCGTGCACGAATTTCATGCACTGAGCCTCTAGTTGAGTTATAAAAAACTGGGGAAGGAATAGATTTGGGCATAAGCCAGGGGAATGGCAAAGTTTGGTTTTTGATGTATTAAGTATGAAATGCCTATGGTATATCAATATCAAGTTCGGCAGTTTTTCTATGAGTCTGGGGTTCATAGAATTATAGACTAGGAATATATATTTCTAGAACAGTCAATATACTGATGTTTAAAATTGTGATACTGGAATGAGTTACCCAAGAGAAAGAATTTAGAACAAGAAGGAAAGAGGGCTAGGATCAATTTCTGGGGCATAGATGATAATGAAGCAGCAAAGAAGACTAACAGGTATGGCAAAACAAAAGGACATCTACCTTTCATGGCAGCTGAGATAGAAGAGTGTTTCAAGAAGGTTGGTCAATGGCCAACTGAAAAACATCCATGAAATTTGAGAAGTTTGGTTATAAAGAGACATAGATAAATCGGATAATAGCTGAGTGTGACATCAAGAAATGAACTTACTTTTTAAATATAGAAAATTCTACCAGGATACATGCCAGTAAAGATAAGCCATTAGAGGAGAAGTCAAGGAAGAAAAAAAAACAAAATAGCAAGTGATGGAATTTAAAGTACAAATGGAGGGGTTAGCTTTTGACAGGAGCAGGGACACATCCTTCCTTTGCTTCTATGAGAAAAAGTGCATACCACAATGACTGACATATAGTTAGTGCTCAATAAGTAGTATCTGTTATGATTATTGTTGTTGTTATTAACTGAAGAGCCATGCTGACTTGCACATAGAACTGACATTTTGAGCATGCTCAGTGCTAAAGGCCTTAATGGAGTGAAGGCCTTGGTGAGGAGCTTGGCTTTAAAGTGTACTATTCTAAACGAAGGCAAAGTAAATCTGGTTCCAAGGTATAACAAATTTTTATTATGTTGGGCCATCTAACCTAGACAGTTTTCTTTTTACATCATTGGAGAGTAGGAGGCATTTTTTATTATGAAAAGGAAGAAAAGACAAGGTGCTTTTTTTTTATTATTATTAGTTAAGGTATTACAAATGTGTCCTCATCCCCCCCATTAACCTCCAACCTCCCCCACACACACACTCATGCTCCCATCCCCCTGTTGTCCATGTCCATTGGTATGGCTTATATACATGTATACAAGTCCTTCGGTTGATCTCTTACCCTTACCCCCACCCTCCCCTACTTTCCTTCTGGGGATTGATAGCCTGATTGCTGTTTCTCAGTCTTTGAGTCTGTCCCTTTTCATCAGTCTATGTTGTTCTCTATAATCCACAAATGAGTGAGATCATGTGGTATTTATCTTTCTCTGACTGGCTTATTTCACTTAGCATAATGCTCTCCAGTTCCATCCATGCTGTTGCAAAAGGCAAGAGTTCCTTTTTTTTTACCGCAGCATAGTATTCCATTGTGTATATGTACCACAGTTTTCTAATCCACTCATCTGCTGATGGGCACTTAGGCTGTTTCCAAATCTTAGCTATGGTGAATTGTGCTGCTATGAACATAGGGGTGCATATATCCTTTCTGATTGGCGTTTCTGGTTTCTTGGGATATATTCCTAGTAGTGGGATCACTGGGTCAAATGGGTGTTCCATTTTTAGTCTTCTGAGGTAGCTCCATACTGTTCTCCACAGTGGCTGCACCAGTCTGCATTCCCACCAGCAGTGCAGAAGGGTTCCTTTTTCTCCACATCCTCTCCAACACTTGTTGTTTGTTGATTTGTTGATGATAGCCATTCTGACAGGTGTGATATAGATCAATGGAATAGAATAGAGACCCCAGAAATCAACCCAAACCACTATGCCCAATTAATATTCGACAAAGGAGGCAAGAACATACAATGGAGTCAAGACAGTCTTTTCAATAAATGGTGTTGGGAAAATTGGACAGATACATGCAAAAGGATGAAACTAGATCACCAACTCACACCATACACAAAAATAAACTCAAAATGGATAAAAGACTTAAACGTAAGACGGGAAACCATAAAAATACTAGAGGAATCCACAGGCAGCGAAATCGCAAACATATGCCGAAGAAATTTCTTCTCTGATAATGCTCCTAGGGCAATGGAAACTAAAGAGAAAATAAACAAATGGGACTACATCAAAATAAAAAGCTTTTGCACAGCAAAGGAAACCATCAACAAAACAACAAGAAGACCCACTACATGGGAGAACATATTTGCCAATGATACCACCGATAAGGGTTTAATTTCCAACATTTACAGGGATCTCATGAAACTTAACAAAAGGAAGATAAACAATCCAATAAAAAAATGGGCAACGGACCTAGATAGACACTTTTCGAAAGAGGACATACAGAAGGCCGAAAGACATATGAAAACCTGCTCAAAGTCACTAATTATACGAGAGATGCAAATCAAAACGACAAGGTGCTTTTATCAAGTATACTTCAAAGAAATGGCTCTGAGAAAAGGGCAGATTTGGCTCATTTGAGAGTCATTGATCAGTTTTCCCATGGATAGTATAGCCAACACTCTCCCAGTGTATGTTGTCTCTATAACATATATATTTAGGAAGAGAATGAAGCTTGTTTCCATATGATGATATTAAGCAGTACATGCTTTGTGATTTACACTGTTTTCATGATATCATTGTCTGTGCTCTCCATACAATAAGCTGAAGACTTCAGTTCTTGTTTCTTTAAAAACAAGTTTCTTTTGTTGGAGCTGATTCTCCATCCCTCTGCATCCTAAAAAGTTTTTTTTTGCTTATTTACCTTTCTATGTAAATGTAAGCTTTGTGATTTTTTTCAAAAATGCTTCAAAATTTCCTACAAGCATATATTTTTTTAAATCTTTATTGTTCATATTATTACAGATGTTCCTCTTTTTTCCCCCCATAGCTCCCCTCCACCCAGTTCCCACACCACCCCAGGCCCTTGCCCCCCAACCCCACTGTCCTCGTCCATAGGTGTGAGATTTTTGTCCAATCTCTTCCCGCACCTCCCACATCCCCTTTCCCCTGAGAATTGTCAGTCTGCTCCCTTTCCATGCCCCTGATTCTATTACATTAACCAGTTTATTCTGTCCATCAGATTTTTTATTCATTTGATTTTTAGATTCACTTGTTTATAGATATGTATTTGTTGTCACTTTGTTGTTCATAATTTTTTATCTTTACCTTTTTATTCTTCTTTCTCTTCTTAAATAATACCCTTCAGCATTTCATATAATACTGGTTTGGTGGTGATGAACTCCTTTAGCTTTTTCTTGTCTGTGAAGCTCTTTATTTGACCTTCAATTCTGAATGATAGCTTTGCTGGTTAGAGTAATCTTGGTTGTAGGTTCTTGCTATTCATCACTTTGAATATTTCTTGCCACTCCCTTCTGGACTGCATAGTTTCTGTTAAGAAATCAGCTGACAGTCGGATGGGTACTCCCTTGTTGGTAACTGTTTTTATCTTGCTGCTTTTAAGATTCTCTCTTTGTCTTTTGCCCTTGGCATTTTACTTATGATGTGTCTTTGTGTGGTCCTCTTTGGATACCTCTTGTTTGGGGTCCTCTGTGCTTCCTGGACTTGTAAGTCTATTTCTTTCACCAGGTAGGGGGAGTTTTCTGTCATTATTTTTTCAAATAGGTTTTCAATATCTTGCTCTCTCTCTTCTTATGGCAACCCCATAATTCAGATGTTGGTACACTTGAAGTTGTCCCAGAGGCTCCTTACACTATCTTCATATTTTTGGATTCTTTTTACTTTTTGCTCTTCCAGTTGGTTGTTTTTTGCTTCCAAGTATTTAAAATCTTTGACTTGATTCTTGCGACCCTCTAGTCTACTGTTGAATCTCTGTATATTATTCTTTATTTCAGTCAGTGTATGCTTAATTTCTGAAGATATATATATATATATATATATATATATATATATATATATATATATATATAGCATTCTCACTAAGATCCTTGAAGGTCTCACTAAGTTCCTCGGAGGTTTCTAGAAGATTCTTAAGTAACCTTATAACCATGGTTTTGAACTCTATATCCAGTATTTTGCTTTCATCCATTTCTTTCATTTGTGATATGTTTCTTTGTTTCCGCATTTTGGCTGCTTTCCTGTGTTTGTTTCTATGTATTGGGTATAGCTGCTAAGTCTCCTTGAGTTGATAGAGTGGCCCTGTGTTGTAGGTGTCCTATAGGGCCCAGTGGCTCAGCCTGCCCAGTCACCTGAGGTGGACACTCTTGGTGCACCCCTTTGTGGGTTGTGTGCACAGTCTTGTAGTTGAGCCTTGATTGGCCTCACTGGGAGGAATTGACCTCCAGGCCAATTGGCAATAGGGACCAGCTGTGACTTCAGAGGGAGAGCTGCTGTGCAGGAGACACCCTTATGGGGAAGAACTTGCTTCAGTGGGGCTTTGGTGCTCACTGAGTCTGCCCCTCGAGTGTGTCACTTATGGGTGTGAAGAGTTGTAATCTGGTATGGTCTCACACTGACCACTGGGTACACTGGCTCTTGGATCTCCAAGGAGGTGCAAAGTCAGACACTGCCTGGTACCACCCAACAGGAGCTACGGAGAGATCTACAGATTCCTCCTCTTTGTATCAGGTTTGGAAGTGCCCAGACAAGGCCCAGCTGTGAAGCAAGGCCTTCTTTTGATATATTTGGTGCTCCCTGACTCAGCTGCTGCCTGTTTGACAGGTTTTAAACTGAGACAATACAGGCCATTCATATGCAAAAGCCGCTGTGCACAGCTTGGGTAGGGTTGTAAATTGGGTTGGGCGGGGTCTCAGGGAATCACCAGGGTGGAGCAAACAGCAGTGCCTGCCAGTCAGCCCTGCACCTGAGAGGTCCCAGCACAGGAACAATGACCGCTGTCAGCACCTCCATCTGAAAGAAAGCTGCCCTCATGTTCCTGCCCCGATGCCAGACAGTCCAGTTTCTCCCCATATATGTCTGGGTGCCCAGAGTCTCTCCCAGAACTGGAGTTCAGAGCAAGCAGGAGCTTGTATCTCCCTCCTGATTAAAAAAGCAGCGCAGCCAGGTGCCAGCCTGTTCTGGGCCTCTGCACCTCCTACCAGTCTCAATGGTCTGATCAATGCTTCTCTGTCTCTGGATCTGTTTTTGTTTGTCAGTGTTTGTTGTTCATTATATTCCACAAATGAGTGAGATCATGTGATATTTATCTTTCTCTGACTGACTTGTTTCGCTTAGTATAATGTTCTCAAGCTCCATCCATGCTGTTGCAAATGGTAAGAATTCCTTCTTTTTACTGCAGCATAGTATTCCATTGTGTAGATGTGTTTTTGTGTGTGCTTTCAGACTTGTCTGTGCTTACCTGATTTAATTCATTACCTTGCCTCAAATACTAAATTAGGTATCCCTTATGACCCTTGAGTCTTAGACTGATCCTTTTCCCAGAGCTTTTTACCCTTGCCTCCATGTTCTACTGTGACCCCCAGCAACAACATTGAGAGTTAGATTAATCATAGTTCTGACCCAGTACAGCATTTCTGGTATTCATAGCAGTTGGAAAAGAAAGGATATCATGCTTGATGTTTGAATCTCTGGGTTTACAATCTGGCATTACTAGAAACTCACTAAATGTCTATGAGAAATTCACAAATATGTTAGCTTCTTTGAATTTCAGTTTCCTTCTTTGTAAAATCAAAATAATACCTCATTCATTTTTGTGAGGGTTAAATAAGATATTGTATGTAAAAAACATCTAATATTATAACTGGTATATGTTTGTTAAATATGATATTTTTATAGACATTTATCTGTTTTATTAATTAGATTTTTACAGGCAAGTCATTAATTTATTTTCAAAGCAAACAATAGCCCATGAGAAAAAAGTTTCAGTGACAAGTTTCTTGGTTAAAAGACAAAAAGAAATTACTGCAAGAACTCATTTTAGCAAGGTCCCAATTTTCCCAATTAAGTTGCCTTCAATTCTTATGTATTCTGATTACCAATTATATCTTCTGAAAACAATTATTATGACAACTTTTAAATTTCTTGCAGAGAAATGGAATTATCTAGAACTGAGCACAAATATCACAGTGATTATAAGAATGGATATTTGTTTGTGTTTGGTGGTGAAGCTTTTTGTTATCCAAGAAATATTTCGATTCGACCTCTTGTCAATTTATAAGATGCAATTTGCTTTTTCTATTCAATGTGCCATTCATTAGAATATCATCATAACATGCATTTTAATGTATAGATTTTTGGATAAGATGTGGGTGAAGTATAAGTCTGTATGATTACCATGACCTGTCATCACATGGTCTAACCATAAAGAAGATAGGAAAGAGAATCAACTCTTTAGACTGGACAGGGATTTTAAATATAGCATTCTATTCAATGCTCAGGACAACCCTATGAGGCAATACCATTTTTCATGTTTTATTTATGTGAAAACTAAAGCTCAGAGAAGTTAAATAACCTATTTATGTTCATGCAGCTAGTTAAAATTGGAGCGGAGATTCAAACTCATGTCTTTCTTACTCCAGTTACCTGTGTTAATTTTTTTAAAATATTTTTTATTGATTTTTTACAGAGAGGAAGGGAGAAGGATATTGAGTTAGAAACATCGATGAAAGAGAAACATTGATCAGCTGCCTCCTGCACACTCCCCACTGGGTATGTGCCCGCAACCAAGGTACATGCCCTTGACCGGAATCGAACCTGGGACCCTTGAGTCCGCAGGCCGACGCTCTATCCACTGAGCCAAACTGGTTAGGGCTGTGCTAATTTTTTATTATTATTTTTTAAAATATATATTTTTTTATTGATTTCAGAGAGGAAGGAAGAGGGAGAGAGAGATAGAAACATCAATGATAAGAGAGAATCATTGGCTGCCTCCTGCATGCCCCCTACTTGGGATCAGGCTTGAAACTCAGGCATGTGCCCTTGGCCAGAATCGAACCTGGGACTCTTCAGTCCACAGGCCGACGCTCTATGCACTGAGCCAAACCGGCTAGGGCTGTGTTAATTTTATTACTGAGGTAAACTAGTCTTGTTTCCTGATACCAAAATGATAGAGGAGACCCTCTATATTTAGAGGCTGTTTGACAGTCCTTAATGGATATGATTGTGTGTTATAGGACAGAGTAATGAGGGGATTCAGAATGGGCAAAATCTGAGTAGAACATATTCACAGGCATGTTGTATTCAGTTAATTCATGAACACCACACATTAGACCAGCAAGTAGGTAGAACTCAACTGTTACAACCTGCCATCATCAAAAAAAGAGGAGGAGAAAAGGAGAAATTCTGGTTGAATAAAAATATATCACTATCATATGGAATGTTATCTGTTAATCATCTTGGTGTCATGTCATCCCTATCACTATCTTCCTAGGGGATAACAACAGTGTTTTTACTTAAGGTATATGTGTGTGCTATTGTTATCACTAGGAAATAAATCAGTAAGGCTATACTCTTATACCCTTAAGGGAATTCTGTAGGTTTTTAATGTATCCATTATGCCTCCTACAGCTAACTTTCCCCCTGGAAAATTCAGCCATCAGTTTCATCCTTGCTGTTAACATATACAGCATCTACAACATTATAGTGTAGAGTCATATAGATCTCGTATTTCAGTTCTTCCATTTATTATTTGGGTGACCATGTTCAATTTCCTTAATCTCTCCATATCTCAATTCCTTTTGTCAAATAGGGCTAAGGCTACCTTAAATATGTTTAATAAGAATATATGTAGCCCTAGCCAGTTTGGATCAGTGGTAGAGAGTCAGCTTACAGACCAAAGGGTCCCAGGTTCAATTTCAGTCAAGGGCACATACCTTGGTTTCAGGCCTCTCCCCCAGGATGCAACCAATCTATACATTTCTCTCACATTGATGTTTCTGTCTGTCTTTCCCTCTCTCTTCCACTTTCCCTAAAAATCAATGGAAAAATATCCTTGGGCGAGGATTAACAACAACAAAAAAGAATATATGCACACATTCTCTTATATCCTTTAAAATGTCACATGATAATGAATGGAAGCTAGTTCCATTGCTTATAATGACAACACTCTTGTAATAATTTAAGTTTCATTAGCTCTATGCTGCTCATGACAGCTATTATTGTGTGAATGTATATATTTTGTCCCCACATCTAAACTGCTTTTCTCTTTAGGACAGGGAGAGTGCTAATAGCTTTTTTATGTCTCTAGACTAGAGCCTTTTATATGTGTTTAATACATGATGTTTCCTAATAACAATTACATATTCAAAAACAGTCTACATATCATCTTGTTTTTATTCTACATTCCATTCTATAAACTACCAAACCTAATACAGATATGTAGCAGTTCTACAACTGTTTTAGGCCTTCTCATTTCATTCTTTATTTGCCTGGTTACTTGGAATGACTATTCTAGGAAAGTTATATAGTACTTGGAACTGCTTTTGAAGATAATTATTAAAATTTCAAAAATATTTCTTAAATGTTCTGACTGCAATTAGTGAAAGCAATAGGTGGGAGTGCCTCTTTCATTATGCCATGTGGTTTGACCTTTTTCTGCAAAAGTTATTGAAGATTTAAAATTTTTGAGGATTATTCTCAAATATGTAAATGTCTATTTGAATAGCTAAATTTAAAGTTTCTTAATAAACATGTTTTAAAACTAGCTAGCTAATTAATGAATACTGATTATGTGTCAGGTTCTATTCTAAGTCCTTTGTCCATATTAAATTATTTAATCCTCACAATAACTCTATGAGGTAGAAAATCATCAGGAACCCCATTTTACAAATAAATAAACTAAGGAACAGAGAGGCTAAGTAACTTACTCAAGGCCACACAGCTAACATGTAGTGGGTCAGGGATTCACATATAGGTAATCCAACTACAGAGTACTTATTACATGGATAGGGATTTTATACTAGTATATTGCATAGTTTCAAAATTATACTGCTTAGTTCATTTTGGTGCTAGGTTTTTTAAATGAACTCTATAATTATCACTGATTCCTAAATATTATGCATTTATTGTGGTCATTGATTTCATTCACAGATCCCGATTAGGATTTTTCTTCTGCAATTAACTCTATTTTCCTTAGCTGAGAATCCTTTTTTTTCTTTTTCTTTTTATACAAACTTTGCAGTGAAATCCGTTTCAGGTACCTTTCTTCATATGCCATCTAATTAAATTATCTGCTCTTACTGCTCCTATATTTTATTTTTAAAAGCTTTACTTTATTCAAATTTTTCTGATCTTGTCTTACTATTCTGCCTATGTGTAAATTTATTAGTCTCATGTAAATATGACATTAGCATGTAATTATATATGCAGTCAAAAGAGAAAACTTTTATATTTTCTTCAAGAGTATCTCTCTTCCCTTATCTGCCTGTACAGGAATCCATCTGCCATATTTGGTGTTATTTGAAATTTCTATATAATGAATTAGCAAGTAAACCTCATCTTTTATAGCCTTGGCAGCATACTGTGTTAAAAACTCAGATTTTACTCCTGCATATACAACATACAGAATAATGCCGCCTGGACTCTTCTTGCTCAACATGACTGTATTTCTGAGCTTAATTGGGCTTGATATCACACCAGAATTGGTCAAAGGTAGTTTTTTTAAAATATATTTTATTGATTTTTTAAAGAGAGGAAGGGAGAGAGATAGTTAGAAACATCGATGAGAGAGAAACATCAATCAGCTGCTTCCTGCACACCTCCCACTGGGGATGTGCCCACAACCAAGGTACATGCCCTTGACCAGAATCGAACCTGGGACCTTTCAGTCCGCAGGCCGACACTCTATCCACTGAGCCAAACCAGCCACGGCTCAAAGGTAGTTTATGCTACCACTTTGGCCTCCCAACCAAGCCCTTTTTTTGTGCGTTTCCCCTTCTTCCCTTTGAAATATGTGTCCTCTGGTAATTTATTTTATCTCTCTCTATATAAATGGCTAAGTGTCTGACTGTCCAACTGGTAGCTATGACACGCACTGACCAACAGGGGACAGACACTCAATGCAGGAGATGCCATGATGCACACTGGCCATTTAAAATTAAACAGCACCATGAACCTGGTGCCAACAAACCAACACTCAGCTTCTCTAAAGTGGGACTCAGGCCCCCCACCCCCACCCCCAAGCAACACCCCCCAAATTGCAGCCAATGCTGCTAAGATCCCATGTTGCAAAATGCAGCCCACAGCCCAGCCCAGCCCAGAAATGGTGGCTGGATTCTACCGAGTCTCCTATCTACCTACACCAGGACTTCTGTGAGGATCAAATGAGATGAGGCACCTGAAAATGCTTCACAAACATTTGGTTAAAGTGTAAAATGTTTGCACCTGGCTATAAAGCAAGTTGGGTTCCTGGGCTGAAGAAACTCCAAGGAGGCTATTTGCTGGGAGAGAAAGCCAGGCATTGCTATATGACATCATTACCCAGAGCCCACAACCACTGTTTCCTGACTGTGCTGTGTTCTGGGCTGCATTTTGAACCATGGGGTCTTAGCAGCATTGGCTGCAATTTGGTGGGGTGTTGCTTGGGGGAGGTGGTGGGAAACAGTAGTAAGCTATTAGTGACTAGAGGCCTGATGCACAAAATTTGTGCGGGGGGGGGGGAGTAGGAGGTCCCTTAGCCTGGCCTGTACCCTCTCGCAATCTGGGACACCGTGAGGGATGTCTGACTGCCAGTTTAGGCCCGATCCCGGCAGTCAGACACCCCCTCACAATCCAGGACTGGTGGTTCCTAACCGCTCACCTGCCTGCCTACCTCATCACCCCTAACCACTCTGCCTGCCTACCTGATTGCCCCTTACTGTTCGCCTGCCTGTCTGATTGCCCCTAACTGCTCGCCTGCCTGCCTGATAGCCCCTAACTGCCTCTGCCTTGGCCCCTGTCGCCATGGTTTTCTCTGGAAGGACATCTGAAATGATGTCTGGAAGGTTGTTTGGTTGTCTGGTGTAATTAGCATATTACAATTTTATTATTGTAGATAGATTATATACAGGTGAAAGAAAATTACATATACTTATATAGCTCTCTCATTTTGGTATCTCTGAAGAAATGTGTGGGATGTAATAACTCCATATAAAATTTAACATTACCATTTTCTCTGATTAGTTTGTGCTAACCATGTAGGCTTGAACAATATTTGCATGTACCTTTGATTCCTTCTGTAAATGTTCTTACAAATTTTAACATGTAAGATTTCTATAGGCTCCCAAGTAATGATGTGTTGTTGTTGTTTTTAATAATATCCACTGGTTTCTAACATTCCATGAGCCTCTGCTTCTTTTTTTCTTTTCCTGGAATTAAAACGAAAGTGCTAACATTTTCTATTCTTACTATAAGCACAGAATAGAATATTTTTTCCCAAGTGGTTCAGATAAATGTTCACATTACCTAGTAACTTCCTAGGATAATCAGTTAGGTCCGTTTGTTCCAAAGTGAGTACCATGGATTACTAGCTCTGACGAATGTTGGTTAATAGGCGCTGTATGGAAAAAAAAAGTATCTATGATTAAATAAGTTCAGGGAAAATATATTTAATGTATGTTCTGATAGTCTTTAATATGCTAATGTTTCTTATGAATTTCCATAAAAGGCATATATATGGCAGTATTTGGAACTTTTTTTCATAAACTATCTCAGAGCACTAGTGGCTAGTGTTCCAAAAAGCACATTTTGGGAAATGCTACAGTAGATCAAATCCTGTACTAGATATGTGGAGATACAAGCTTTGGTTCTTCCTCTGCCACAGAGCAGCTCTGTGACCATGGAGAAGTTGCCCTTATGTCTCTTGTTTCCTGATTTACCAAAAAAAAAAAAAAAAAAAAAATGAAGTGGACTAGATCAGAGTCAGGGGTGGGGATCATTTATCAGAATTAATTCTGAGGCTTTCTCAACCCTTTTAACCAAGATTTAACATATAGCTCTGACCTCACTGAATTTTAAAGCTGCCATTACTTTGGGAGTATAGAGTTTTCCTTATCTGTGTTGAGAACAATAGGACTGGATCCTTTCTGAGCTCACTTCCATCTCATACATACCATGTATTTTACTGACAGTCAGTCACCCCAAAGTTGAATATGGCTGTTGGAAAGGACAATCATGCTTTTTGTTGATGTTATATTCCTTGATAACAGAATTTATCAAATAATTTATGCTACTTAGAAATAGTTATAAATTTATCTATTTTAGGAATATGTGTGCCTTAGGTAGTACTTCCTAAAAACTAAGCCTGAGTTTAGGATTCTTATGCAAAAACAGTTTACTGATGGGGTGAACTCAAAAATAACCTATAAGGTATTAAGGAAAACAGGATAAGGGAGAAGAAGCAGCTAAGTAAGGGTATGGCTTATCCCAATGGGGCCTTTGGAACATGAATTACATCACATATTTTGCCTTGATCAGAGGCCAGAAGAATGGACTTTTGTACTCCTGTAATTATTAGTCATTGGCTATGAGTTTACTTTGGAATGAATATTGTAACCTGCCTTGCATATGCAGCTGAGGAGCTCTTATAAGCTCTTGAGAAGTGTGCAGCAGTAAGCCATTAGTGACGAACCCTCACAGAAGCTGCGTGATGGATGGAATGGCCTAGTAAAGGGGATCTCTTTTTAAAATTAAATTTTATTGGGGTGACATTAGTCAACATGAACATATAGATTTCATGTGTGGATTACTAAATTACAAAATCTGTATATAGGACCATGTGCTCACCACCCAAGGTCAAATCTTTTCCTGTCACCTCATATTAGGACCCCTTTCTTCCCCCACTCCCCTCCCTCTGGCAACCACCACACTGCTGTTTGTGTTCATAAGTTTCAGTTTTATATTCCACATATGAGTTAAATCATATAGTTCTTAGCTTTTTTTGTTTGACTTATTTCACTTTGCATAGTGTTCTCAAGGTCCATCCATGTAAATGACACTATTTCACCCTGTCTTATGGCCGTGTAGTACTCCACTGGTATATATACCACATCTTCTTTATCCAGTCTTCTATTGCAGGGCACTTTTGCTGTTTCCAAGTCTTGGCCACTGTGAATAATGCTTCAATGAACATAGAGGTCCATATATCTTTGCGTATAAATGATTTAAAGTTTTTTGGGAATATAGCCAGGAGTGCGATTGTTGAGTTGTATGGTAGCTCTATTTTTAATTTTTTGAGGAATCACCAGACTGCTGTCCATAGTGGTTGTACCAGTCAACATTCCCACCGGCAGTGAATGAGGGTTCCCTTTTTTCCACAACCTCTCCAACACTTGTTGTTGTCTTGTTGATAATGGCCACTCTAACTGGTGTAAGGTGGTATCTCATTGTAATTTTAATTTGCGTTTCCCTGATTGCCAATGAGGTTGAACATCTTTTCATATATCTATTGGCTGTTTGTATGTCTTCTTGGGAGAGGTGTTTTTTTCAGGTGCTCTGCCCACTTTTTGATTAGATTGTTTATTTGTTTGGTGTTGAGTTTTATGAGCTCTTTATATATTTTGGAAATTAAACCTTTGTCAGAGCTACTGTTTGCAAATATCATTTCCCATCTGGTTGGCTGCCTGTTTGTTTTGTTGTCCGTTTCTTTTGCTGTGCAGAAGCTCTTCAGTTTGATATAGTCCCATTCATTTATTTTTGCCTTTACCTTCTTTGCCTTTGGGGTCAAGTCCATAAAATGTTCTCTACCACCCAGGTCCATAAGTTTGGTACCTATATTTCTTCTATGTGACTTACAGTTTTGGGTCTTATGGTTAAGTCTTTCACCCATTTTTAATTAATTTTTGTACATGGGGACAAACTGCAATCCAATTTCATTTGTTTGCATGTGGCTTTCCAGTTTTCCCAGCACCATTTATTGAAGAGAATATCTTTACTCCAATGTGCATTTCTGGCTCCTTTATCGAAAATTATCTGTCCATATTCATGTAGTTTTATATCTCGGCTCTCTATTCTGTTCCATTGAGCATGTATCTGTTTCTCTGCCAATACCATGCTGTTTTGAGAATCATAGCTCCGTAGTATATTTTGAAGACAGGTAGCGTGATACTTCCAGCATCATTCTTTTTCTTTTTTTTTCAGGATTGCTTTGGCTATTCTGGTTTTTTTGTGGTTCCATATAAATTTGATGATTTCTTGCTCTATTTCTTTAAAAATTACATTGGAATTTTGATGGGGATTGCATTAAATATGTATATTGCTTTGGGTAAAATGACCATTTTCACTATGTTGATTCTTCCAATCCATGAACACAGTATATTTTTCCATTCCCTTGTGTCTTTTTCAATATCTTTTAATAATGTTTTGTAATTTTCCATATATAGGTCTTTCATATTCTTTGTTAAGTTTAATTTTTGGTTGCTATTGCAAAAGGAATTGTTTTCTCCATTTCTTTTTCTGAAGTTTTGTTGTTGGTATACAGAAAGGCAATAGATTTATGCACATTTATTTTGTATCCTGCAACTTGACTGTATTTTTTTTTATTGTTTCCAGTAGTTTTTTGGTAGTCTTTAGGGTTTTCTGTATATAGGATCATGTTGTCTGCAAAAAGTGACAGTTTAATTTTTCTTCCGTATTTGGATGCCTTTTATTTCTTTCTCTTGCCTTATTGCTCTGGCTAGTACTTCTGCTACTATGTTGAATAAGAGTGGTGAGAGTGGACATACTTGTCTTGTTCCTTATCTTAGGGGAAAAGCTTTAATTTTTCCATCATTGAGTATGATATTGGCTGAGGGTTTATCATATATGGCCTTTATTATGTTAAGGTATTTTCCTTATATTTCTATTTTATTGAGTGTTTTCATTACAAATGCATGTTGTATCTTATCAAATGCTTTTTCTTCATCTGTTGACAAGATAATGTGATTTTTATCCTTTTTGTGTTGTTAATGGGGTGTATCACATTGATTTATTTGCGAATGGTGAACCATCCTGTGTCCTTGGAATAAATCCCACTTGATTGTGATGTATTTGATTAGTTCTTATTTTTTTATTGTCTAAAGTTTTACATATGTCTATTTTTCCCCCAATTGACCCCCCTCGCCCCAGCCATTCCCATCCAGGGAAGTCCCCACCACTCAGGGTCTACTTTGATTGGTTATGCTAATATGCATGCATACAAGTCCTTTGGTTGCTTTCTAAACTTCCCCTTCCCCCCTATAATTTGTCTCTGGATCTATGCTTGTTCATCAAATTATGTTGATCATTATATCCCACACATGAGTGAGACCATGTGATATTTATCTCTCTCCGACTAGCTTATTTCGCTTAGCATAATGCTCTCCAGTTCCATCCATGCTGTTAGGCACTTAGGCTATTCCCAAATCTTAGCTATTGTAAATTGTGCTTCTATGAACATAGGGGTGCAAATATCCTTTCTGATTGGTGTTTCTCATTACTTGGGATATAGTCCTAGAAGTGGGATTACTGGGTCAAATGGGAGTTCCATTTTTAACTTTTTGAGGAAACTCCATACTGTCTTCCACAGTGGCTGCAGCAGTCTACATTCCCACCAGCAGTGCAAGAGTATTCCTTTTTCTCCACATCCTCACCAGCACTTGTTGTTTATTGATTTGTTGATGATAGCCATTCTGACAGGTGTGAGATGGTATCTCATTGTTGTTTGATTTGCATCTCTCAGGTGATTAGTAACTCTGAGCCTGTTTTCATATGTCTCTGAGCCTTCTGTATGTCCTCTTTTGAAAAGTGTCTATGTAGATCCTTTCCCATTTTTTGATTGGATCATTTATCTTCCGTTTGTTAAGTTGCATGAGTTTTCTGTAAATTTTGGAGATGAAACCCTTATCAGAAATATCATTGGCAAATATGTTCTTCCATGCAGTGGGCTTTATTATTGTTTTGTAGATGGTTTCTTTTGCTGTGCAGAAGCTTTTTATTTTGATGTAGTCCCATTTGTTTATTTTCTCCTTAGTCTCCATTGCCCTAAGAGCTGTGTCTGTAAAGATATTGCTACCACATACGTCTGCTATTTTGCTGCCTATTGAGTCTTATATGATTTTTATGGTTTACCATCTTACATTGAAGTCCTTTAGTCATTATGAGTTTGTTTTTGTGTATGTTGTAAGTTGGTGATCTAGTTTCTTTTTTTTTTTTTTGCATGTATCTGTCTAAATTTCCCAACACCATTTATTAAAGAGACTGTCTTCAATCCATTGTTTTCTCTTGCCTCCTTTGTCAAATATTAATTGAGCATAAATGGCTTGGGTTGATTTCTGGGTTCTCTGTTCTCTTCCATTGGTCTATATGTCTGCTCTTGTGCCAGTACCAGGAAGTTTTGAAAAATGTGGCTTGGTAATATAGCTTGATATCTGGCAATGTGATCCCTCCAACTTTGTTCTTCTTTCTCAGGATTGCTGTGGCTATTCGGAGTCTTTTTTTATTTCAGATGAATTTTTGGAGAGTTTGTTCTAGATCTTTGAAATATCCCATTGGTATTTTAATGGGGATTGCATTGAATGTGTAGATTGCTTTGAATAGTATGGGCATTTTAGTTATGTTGATTCTACCAATCCATGAACATGGTATGTTCTTCCATGTGTTCCTCTATCTCTTTTTTTGAATGTTCTATAGTTTTCCCAGTACAGGTGTTTTACCTTCTTAGTTAAGTTTATTACTAGGTTTCTTAATTTTTTTTGGTGCAATGGGAAATGGGATTGGTTTTTGTTTGTTTGTATGGTTGGTTTTTATTTCTATTTCTCTGAGTTCATTATTGCTGTGTAAAAAGTCCATAGATTTCTGGGTGTTAATTTTTATCCTGATACATTGCCAAATTCATTCATTAGGTCTAATAATTTTTTTGATGGAGTCTTTAGGGTTTTCTATGTAGAGTATCATGTCATCTGCAATTAAGGAACGTTTTACTTCTTCTTTTCCAATTTGGATGCCATTTATTTCTTCTCCTTGTCTGATCGCTATGGCTATCACTTCCAGTACTATATTGAACAGGTGTGGTGAAGGTGGGCATCCCTTGTTGTTCCTATTCTTAAGGGAATTGAGTTTAATTTTTGCCCATTGAGTATGATGTTGGCTGTAGGTTTGTCATATAAGGCTTTTATTATGTTGAGGTATGATCCTTCTATTCCCACTTTGCTGAGAGTTTTTATCAAGAAACAGTGTTGGATTTTGTCAAATGCTTTTACTGCATCGATTGATATGATTATGTAATTTTTGTCTCTCACTTTGTTTATGTGATATATGACATTTATTGATTTTCAGATATTGTAGCATCTTTGCATTCCCAGAATAAATCCCACTTGGTCATGGTGTATGATCTTTCTAATGTAATGCTGAATCCGATTTGCTAGAATTTTGTTGAGGATTTTAGCATCTGTGTTCGTTGAGGATATTGGCCTGTAGTTCTATTTTTTTGTTGTGTCTTTATCTGGTTTTGGAATTATGATAATTCTGGCTTCATAGAAAGAGCTTGGGCGTGTGCTTTCCTCTTGAATTTTTTGGAATAGTCTGAGGAGGATAGGTTTTAGTTCTTCTTTGAATGCTTGGTAGAACTCCCCTAAAAAGCCATCCAGAGCAGGGCTTTTGTTTGCTGAAATATTTTTAATTGCTGCTTCAATTTCTTCAGTAGTTATTGGCCTATTCAGGTTTTAGATTCTTCCTGATTGAGTTTTGGGAACTTGTATTTTTCTAAGAATATGTCCATTTTGTCTAGTTTTCCCATTTTGTTGGAATAGAGTTGTTCATAGTATTTTTTCATAATCGTTTGTATTTCTGTGGGATCGCTTGTTACTTCACCTCTTCATTTCTGATTTTGTTTATGTGGGTCCTCTTTCTTTGCTTCTTGGTGATCTTGGCTAGAGATTCACCAATCTTGTTTATCCTTTCAAAGAACCAGCTCTTGGATTTGTTGATATTTTGTATTGCTTTTTAGTCTCTATGTCTTTTATCTCCACTCCTATCTTTATTATTTCCTTCTTTCTGCTTTTGCTGGCCTTTTCTTGTTGCTTTCTTTCTAACTCTTTGAGTTGTATGGTTAATTTATTAACATTGTGTTTTGTTTTTTGAGATAGGCCTGTAGAGTTATGAACATTTCTCTCAAGACTGCTTTCACTGTGTCCCATAGATTTTGAATTGTTGTGTTTTCATTGTCATTTGTTGCCATGATGTTTTTTATTTCTTCTTTGATCTCTTTGGTAACCCAATCATTGTTTAATATCATGCTATTTAGCCTCCAGGTGTTTGATTTTTATTGTTTCTATTGTAGTTGATTTCTAGTTTTATGCCATTGTGATCTGAGAATGTGCTTGATATGATTTATATCTTCTTGAATTTAAAGAGACTTTGTGTCCCAATATGTGGTCTATCTTTGAAAATGACCCATGTGAACTTGAGAAGAATGTATATTCTGTGGATTTGGGGTGAAATGTTCTGAAGATGTCAATTACAGTGGGGCCTTGTCTTACAAGTTTAATTCGTTCCGTGATGGAGCTCATAACTCAAATTACTCGTATGTCAAATCAATTTTAAATGAGTGAGACACGAGATGCTGGGCTGATGTGGCATTCCCTGTGACATTCACTGCGCCAACTAGCGGTGGGATATCTGAAGCTGGCTCATAACCTGAATTTTAGCTCGCAACTCAAAGCAAAAAATTGGCCGAGGGACAGCTCGTATCTCGAAAAACTCGTTAGTCGAGACACTCATAAGTCAAGGCTCCGCTGTAATTCCATCTGATCTAGTGAGTCATTTAGGATTGATGTTTCCTTGCTGATTTTTTGTTTAGAGGATTTGTCCAGTGGTATTAATGGGGGTATTAAAGTCCCCTACTATGACTGTATTGCTGTCAATCTCTCCCTTGATATTCTCCAGAAGTTTTGTTGTTGTTGTTGTTTTTTATGTATTTGGGTGCTCCTGCAATGGATGCATATATGTTTACCAGAGTTATATCTTCTTGTTGAATTGCTCCCTTTAGTATTATGAAGTGGTCTTCCTTATCTCTTGTTATGGTCTTCACTTTGAAGTCTAATGTGTCAGATATAAGTATTGCTACCCCAGCTTTTTTTTTTTTTTTCATTTCCATTCTCCTGAAAAATCTTTTTCCATCCCTTCACTGTCAGTCTGAGTCCTTTGTTCTGAGGTTGGTTTCCTTTAGACAGCAGATATATGGGTCATGTTTTCTTATCCACTCAGCTACTGTATGTCTTTTGATTGGGCATTTAATATATTTACATTTCAAGTTATTATTGATAGGTACTTATTTGTCATCATTTGTATGCCTGTGTTCCTTCTTCCCTTCCTATTTCTTCTTTTTCCAGCAGACCCTTTAGCATTTCTTGCATTGCGGGTTTGGTGGTAATAAACTCCCTTAGTATTTTTTTTCTGTAAAGTTCCTTATTTCACTCTAAATTTTGATTGCTAGCCTTGCTGGGTATAGTATTCTTGGATTCTGACCCTTCCTTTGCATGACTTTGTATATTTCATTCCATTCCCTTCTGGCTGATGTGTTTCTGTTGAGAAATCAGTCACTAGTCCGATGGGGGATCCTTTTTAGGTAACTCTGTCTGTCTCTGGTAGCCTTTAAGATTCTTACTTTGTCATTGGTGTTTGCCAATTTAATTATAATGTGTCTTGATGTCAGTGTTTTGGGGCTTATCTTGTTTGGGACTCTGTAAGCTTCTTGGATTTATGTGAGTATTTTCTTCCCCATATCAGGGAAGTTTTCTGTCATTATTTCTTCAAACAGGTTTTCTACTCATTGCTCAGTTTACTCTCCTTCTGGCACCCCTATTACGCAGATGTTGTTTCGTTTCATGCTGTCCCAATGTTCCATTATGCTCTCCTCCTGTTTTTTAAGTTTTTTTATTTTTATTTTTTATGCTGCTCTGCTTGGGTATTTTTTCCTACCTTGTCTTCTTGCTCACTGATGTGGTCCTTCACTTCTTCTTGTCTACTGTTGATGCTTGCTATTGCATTCTTTATTGTAGCAATGTCATTTTTCATTTCTTCTTGGTTCTTCTTCATTTCCTCTTGATTCTTACACATATTGTTGAATTTGTCTTCCATCCTGTTCAGAGACCTATGACCATTGCTTTAGTTCTTTCTCTGACATAGTGTTTGCCTCCTTTTCATTTACTTTCTTTTCTGGTCATTCCTCATTTTCTTTCATATGCAGGCTGTTTCTTTGTCTCCCCATGATCCTTCTCTCTGGGTGTTTGGTTATGTAGCTCTCTGTTGCCTGTGTTAACTTAAAGGCACAAAATACTACATGACAAGACACAGTGCACAGGGCACCAAACACAAATGTATTCATAATACTAATAACCCCAAATAAAGGTGATCACCAGAGAAAAGAGAATTAGGGGAGAGAAAAGAGTGCAAAAATGATATTGAGAAAAGGAAAAAAATTAAGAGAGAAAAGAACGAGAAGAAAAAAGAAGGAGGAAAATATATGTATTTGCGGAGAAAACGCCAATAAAACAGCAACTATTCCAAAAAATTCAAACAAAAAACACCGAGAGATGAATGCAAACTATAAACAACAACTAATCCTAAATATGTAAACTGTAAACACTCCAATAAATCTGAGGAAGCAGAGCTTATTTACAGAAGGTAATGTCAGGGAATTGAATGAATGGGGAAATTGTCACAATTCAGTATATAGGTGGTAGAAAGAGAATGAGTGTATAAGAAGAAAAGTAAAAAACAGAATAAAAAATTAAAAATATATTTAAAAATATATAAAAGAAATATATATATGAAATTTTTTCCCTAATTTTATCTATTTATGCATTAGTTTACCATTGGAAAAGGAGAATAGAGAGCATATAGGCCTGAGTTGGTGATTGGAATTAGTTAAGCTATTAGTAGAAGGGGAGACCAAGTGAGGAGAGGAAAAACAGAAGCAAACAAACAAACAAACAAACAAACAACACACACACACACACACACACACACACACAACAAAACAAAAAATACCCAAAGTAATCAACAGTCAAACAAACAACAACAAGAAGATAGACAGAAAGAACAATGCAAAAATAAGGAAGAATAAGAAAATTTGGAAAGTGAAGGAAGAGAAGAGAGAAGTGTGTATGGACTTGGAATAGGGTAGCAGAAATTAGATGTATGAGTAAGATCAATTTTTAACAGGGAGTAAAAAGAAAGGATAGAGAAAAACTAAATCAGGAACAGGGTAAGATAAATAGGACAATAAAGGGGAAAAGTGATGAAAGGAGTGTTGTCCTAAAGGAAAAATGCCAATACAGTAAAATAATGCTAAAGGAAAAATAAAAATAGAATGTAGAACACTAATCCCAAAATAAAATAAAAGAAAATAAAGAAAAAATAAAATAAAACTTTTAAAAAGGGTAAAATAATAGTAGTAATAATAATAATTACAAATAAAAATACAATAAAAAAGGTAAAATCAAGTGAGAAAACAAATGTTGTTTCTTAAGTAAAAGATAAATAAAAATGTGAAGTAGTGAAGGTCCTTCACTTCCTCTACTGTTCTGCTTGGCAGGTCTATTTCTTGTCAGGTAGTCAGCACAGTATTGAAGTTCCCTGCTATCTACCACTCCTCAGTGTCATAAGCCACAACACTATTTTTAAGCAGGCAAGATCTCTTTGTTTCTCAGCCTGCCTTTAGTTTTATTTACACAAGAGTCAATATCTAATACAACCCGTGGGTGACAGTGTTTCTGTATTAATATCTGGGGCTAAAAGGCGCCTTTACCCAGTGTTCAGATTGCTTTTCCTGCAGCACTTAATACTGGTTGGAGGGTTGGACTGCCCCAGAGCTGGTTTTCTGTTTGTCTCTCCCCACTCTGATCCCCAGGTTCTACAAAAACAACTTTCCCCTGTAGTCTCAGTGAGTGTTTAATCAGAAGATCCTATGTATTGGACTTAGCAATCAAAAGCAAGGATTTAAAAAAAAAAAAAGCCAGTGGACACGTGCAGACTTGTGTCTTTTTCCTCTGGCACTGTGCAGCTGGTATACTAGTAGAACTTCAGTTTGCCTTTCTGGGCCCAGCCCTGCTGTGGGTTAATTCCTAGAGTCCCCCTCTGCCAGCAGCCCAGTGAACCCCTTTCCACATTCTAGGGCTACACTGACCCCAACAGCCGTGGATTTTGTGGGGCAAAGTCATCCTCTGAGACTCTAGTTCCCACTGTGCACGTTTTGCACGTGTTTCTCCCTCCAGCCTGGATCCCAGATCTCACCTTTATCTAGGCCAGCTGTGGACAAACTACAGCCTGCGGGCTGGATCCGGCCCGTTTGGAATGAATAAAACTAAAAAAAAAAGACCAGTACTCTTTTATGTAATGATGTTTACTTTGAATTTATATTAGTTCACACAAACACTCCATCCATGCTTTTGTTCCGGCCCTCTGGTCCAGTTTAAGAACCCATTGTGGCCCTTGAGTCAAAAAGTTTGCCCACCCCTGATCTAGGCCAATGGTTCTCAACCTTGGCTGCACATTAGAATCACCTGGGAATCTTTTTAAAATCCTGATTTCTGAGCCTCATCCTCTGGAAATTCTGTTTCTTTGTTATGGAGTGGGGCCACAACATTAGTAACAAAACAAACAAACAAACAAAAAACAGAATTTCCAGAGGATGTGGCCCAGAAATCAGGATTTTAAAAAGATTCCCAGGTGATTCTAATGTGCAGCCAAGGTTGAGAACCACTGCTCTAGGCGATATCTGACCTTTCCGCCCATGGGTTGCCTCACTGGCTGTGTTTAATTCGCCAATTCCGGGTGGATGTTATTCAATTTAGTTGTTCCTTCTATCTGCTTTGTGAGAAGTCACAGAGCTCATCTGCATATTTGCGCTACTTTATCTTCCCCTTGACAGACTTTTTAGGCACCCGCAGTCAGCGAGGCTGGAGTCCCGGTGTTCCTGGGTTTGCAGCTGAGGCAGCTGGTCCCTGAGCATTGTGGTTGTAGGGTACCAGGAGGTATCTGAGGTCTCCCCGGTTGAAGGTAAGGCTGGGCCTCTGATCACAGCCTCTTTCCCCTTCAAGATGTCACGGTCTCTGCAGCAGAGCCAGCCACTCTGGGATAGATTTCAGGAGTAGTAGAGGCTGCCCAGCCAGGGGAGCCCATCCCACCAGTCCCCAACTGTCCTGTGGAATATAGCTGTCCTTCACAAATACAGATGCACACATCCATGCACTCTCCTTTTGTTCTGTCACTGACACACTATCTTGCAGCATGCCGTCCTGTCAGCAGCCATCTTGGATCTCCATAGCTAGTATTTTGTTTAAAATTTTTGCATATGTATTCATCAGGGATATTGGTCTATAGTTTTCTTTCTTTGTATTTTCTTTGCCAGGTTTTGGTATCAGGGTTGTTTTGGCTTCATTGAATCTGTTAGGAAGTATTGCCTCTTCTTCAGTTTTTTGGAAGAGTTTGAAAAGAATAGGTTTTAATTCTTCCTTGAATGTTTGGTAGAATTCACTGGTAAAGTCATCTGGTCCTGGACTTTTGTTTTTTGGAAGGTTTTTGATGGTTGTTTCAATGTCCTCACTGCTGATCTGTCAATATAGATATTCTAGTTCTTCATGATTTAGTCTAGGAAGGTTATGTATTTCTAAGAACTTATCCATTTCTTCTAGGTTATTGAATTTAGTGGCATAAAGGCTTTCATAATATTCTAGTACTAGAGGCCTGGTGCACAGATTCATGCAAGGGGGGATAGGAGGGTCCCTCTCACAATCTGGGACCCCTTGAGGGATGTCCTACTGCCAGTTTAGGCCCAATCCCCACAGGCAAGGGATGTCACAGTGTGCCAAGTGGCAGGCAGCCAGGGAGGAGCCCAAGCCGGGGCCAGGCACTGCGCTGCTCAAGCTCATCCCAGCCCTCTGTGCCTGCCGCTGCTGTTCGTTGAGCTGCCACAGAGTTTGGAGAGGCTTCTGCCACTGCAGCTGTGCTCACTGGCCATGAGCCTGGCTTCTGGCTGAGCGGTGCTCCCCCTTTGGGAGCGCACTGAACACCAGGGGGCAGCTCCAGCATTGAGCATCTGACCCCTGGTGGTCAATGTGCCTCACAGCCACTGGCCTACCTGTCATTCTGCCCTTATGGTCTCTTACACTTTTATATATATATATATATATAGATGATCCTTTGTATGTCTTTGATGTCTGTGGTGATTTCTCCATCATTTATGATTTTTTTATATAGATCTTTTCCATTTTTTTCTCAGTGAGTCTAGCCAGGGGTTTGTCCATTTTATTAGTCTTTTCAAAGAACCAGCTCTTTGTTTTATTGATTTTTTCTATAGTCTTTCTGTTCTCTATTTCATTTAATTCTGCTCTAATTTTTATTATTTTCTTTCTTCTGCTGATTTTGGGTTGTTTTTGTTCTTCTTACTCTAGTTTTTTAAGGTGTGATGTTAGGTTGATTATTTGGAATTTCTCTTGTTTCTTGAGATAGGCCTGTAATGATATAAATGTCCCTCTTATTACAGCTTTCACTGCATCCCAAAGGTTTTGATATGTTGTGTTATCATTCTCATTTGTCTCTATATATCCTCTGATCTTATCTTTTTTTTTTTAAATATATTTTATTGATTTTTTACAGAGAGGAAGGGAGAGAGATAGAGAGTTAGAAACATCGATGAGAGAGAAACATCGATCAGCTGCCTCCTGCACATCCCCCACTGGGGATATGCCCGCAACCCAGGCACATGCCCTTGACCGGAATCGAACCTGGGACCCTTCAGTCCGCAGGCCGACGCTCCATCCACTGAGCCAAACCGGTTTTGGCTGATCTTATCTTTTATTTCCTCTTTGACCCAGTCATTTTTTGGTAGTATGTTATTTAATCTCCATGTATTTTTAGGTTTTGTAACCTCCCTTTTGCAGTTGATTTCTAATTTCAAGGTATCGTTGTCAGAAAATATACTTGGAATAATTTCAATAATCTTGAATTTGTTGATGCTTGTTCTGTGACCCAACATATGATCTATCCTTGAGAATGTTCCATGTGCATTGGAGAAGTCTGATGTTCTGGGCTGAAATGTTCTGTAAATGTCGATTATATCCATTTGGTCTAGTGTTTCATTTAAGGCTGATATTTCTTTTTTTTTAAATATATTTTATTGATTTTTACAGAGATGAAGGGAGAGGGATAGAGAGTTAGAAACATCGATGAGAGAGAAACATCAACCAGCTGCCTCCTGCACACCCCCTACTGGGTATGTGCCCGCAACCAAGGTACATGCCCTTGACCGGAATCGAACCTGGGACCTTTCAGTCCCCAGGCCGATGCTCTATCCACTGAGCCAAACCGGTTAGGGCAAAGGCTGATATTTCTTTATTGATTTTCTATTTGGTTGATTAGTCTAGAGCTGTCAATGGAATATTAAAGTCTCCCACTATAATTGTGTTTTGATCTGTTTCTCCATTTAGTTCTGTGAACATCTGTTTAATATATTTCAGTGCTCCCTGGTTGGGCACATATATATTGAGAAATGTTATGTTTTCTTGATGTAGTGTTCCCTTTGTCATTATAAAGTGTCCATCTTTGTCTCTTTTTACCTTTGTTATCTTGAGATCTAGTTTGTCAGATATAAATATGGCTACACCTGTTTTTTTGTGGATGTTATTTGTTTGGAGAATCATGTTCCACCATTTTACTTTGAATCTACCTTTGTCTCTGCTGTTTAGATGTGTCTCTTGTAGAGAGCATATGGCTGGGTTTTTGTTTGTTTGTTTGTTTGTTTGATCCACTCTGCTACTTTGTGCCTCTTTACTGGTGAATTTAGACCATTTACATTTAGTGTAATTATTGATATATGAGGATTTCCTTTAGCCATTGTATCTTTTGTTTTCTGGTAACTCTGTGACTTTATTGGTTCTTTTCCTTTATGCTTCTTCCTGTTGTTTTTATTTGGTGGTATTCTATACATCTTTCATCTGTTTCCTCTTTTTTTAAAGCTATATGTCTTATTTGGGGGATTTTTGTGTGTGGTTGTCATTAGTTTTATAAAAAATGAAGTTGCATATATGCCATAGTTTTTCCCTTTTGAGTTCATCTGATCTTCTTCCTCCTTTGCCTATTCATACCTGTCCCTCTTCCCCTTGTATGTTTTTGTTGTCACAAATTATCCCTATTTATACTACAAGGATTTTTTTTGGCAATCCTACTGGTAGTGTTATGATCTTATGTTCTTTGTTTCAGGTAGAATAACCTCCTTGAGTATTTCCTGCAATGGAGGTTTTCTAGTGTTAAAATCCCTCAACTTTTGTATGTCTGGGAATGTTCTTATTTCTCTTTCATATTTAAAGGATAATTTTGCTGGATATAATATACATGGCTGGTAATTTCTCTCTTTCGGGCATTTGACTATTTTGTTCCACTCACTTATGGCTTGTAGAGTTTCTGCTGAGAAATCAGGTGAAATTCTCATGGTTTTTCCTTTGTAGGCCAGTTCCTTATTTTCCCTGGATGCTTTGAGGATTTTTTCTTTGTCACTAATTTTTGACAGCTTCCTTACCAAGTGCCTTGGAGAGGGTCTCTTTGGATTGAGGTAACTAGGTGTTTTGTTTGCTTCTTGGATTTGAGGATCTAGTTCTTTCCATAGATTTGGGAAGTCCTCATCCACTATTTGTTTTAATAGACTCTCCATTCCATATTCTCTCTCTTCTTCCTCCGCTATCCCTATGATTCTGATATCATTATTTTTAATGGAATCAGAGAGGTTTTGTAGGGCTATTTCATATTTCTTTATTCTCAGGTCTCTCTCTTCTTCCCTCTGTATCATTTCTTGATTCCTATCTTCAACATCACCACTTCTTTCCTCTATATGGATGGTTCTGTTTTCTATGCTCATCAGCTCACTCATAATTTCTTTAATTGCCTGCTTCATTTCCAGGATTTCAGCTTGATTCTTTTTTTAAAATTTCAATTTCTTTGGAGAAATACTCATTTTGTTCATTGATTTGTTTTCTGAGTGTGCTGAATTGCCTGTCAGTATTTTCTTGTATCTCATTGAGTAATTTCAGAACTGCAATCTTGAAATCTCTGTCATTCAACTCTAATAATTCCATGTGTCCAGCCTATTTTCTGGGGATTTTTCATTTTCTTTCTGGTTATCATTGTTATTGTGGTTGTTCATGGTACTCGCTGTTCTCCTTTGTTTTCCCATTTATCTATGAGGAGGTCTTTCTACTCTGTTCCAGTAGATAGTGCTGAATTGTAATATTGTTATCCTCTGTGGCCTCACAGTTTTGAGCCTCTGTGGCTTCTGTAGGGCTGTACCACCTCTGTTCCTTCGAGGTGAGGTTTGCTTTTCCCTCACAGTAATGGTGACCCCTGACCTTCACAGTTCCAGCCCAAGCACCCCTCCTGGGGTTCAGTCACAGAGGGAAACTGTGTTTCTACTGCAACAGATCTTGGCCTACAGATAATACACTCCTGGAAACAACTCCAAGGGCAATGGGAAGCAAGATTTGGGAGTCTAATCAGTGGCAGAGCTCTGTGATCTACTTTCTTTGCCTTAAAGCGGGCAGCCAGACCCAGCCATGGGGAGTGACTCTGTTGGGAGGATGTTTGCTGATTAGCAGCTCATGCATGCACCATTCACAATGCACACCCATGGTTCAGACACTCTCTTACTGCTTGTGTGCAGGACCACACAATACCGCTACTCCAGTGGCAACTCGAACAGCTAGCCACTTGCTGGGTTTTCTCTCTGTTCCTCCCAACCAGATGAGGGAAGTGCCTATAACTGCTGCTGCCAGTTTCCAGCTGTGCTGCAGACACACTGCTGCACTGTAGCCATGTTCGGCTTCCCTCCCTTCTCATCTCCCTACTTATTCCAAGTATTCCACCTTAGTTGTTCCAGTGTGTAGGTCTCTCAGCTGTGCATCCATGTTGAGCAGGGACTTCTTTGTTGATTTATAGGTAGTTATTTTGTTGAGATGTTAGGGGGAGAGGATAGACTCGCCCTTATGCTGCCATTCTTCCGAAGTCACTCCTCAGAGGGGATCTAGTTAGGGCACCACAGCATCCTATATAATAAAGAGGTAATATGAAATTGACCATCACTCCAACACACAAGATGGCCACCCCCATGTGGCCACAAGATGGCTGCCACAAGATGGCCAGCAGGAGGGCAGTTGTAGGCGACCAGGCCTGCAGGGGAGGACAGTTAGGGGCAACCAGGTCAGCAGGGGAGGGAAGTTAGGGGCAATTGGACTGGCAGGGGAGGGCAGTTAGGGACAATAGGGCCGGCAGGGGGGCAGTTAGACATTGATCAGGCTGGCAGGGGAATATTTAGGGGGTAATCAGGCTGACAGGCAGAAGTGGTTAGGGGCAATCAGGCAGGCAGGCAGGCGAGCCAGCAGTCCCAGATGGGAGAGGGTGCAGGCTGGGCTGAGGGACACACACAACCCCCCCCCCCAACCCCATGCACAAATTTCGTGCACCAGGCCTCTAGTCTATTATAACTTATTTTCAGGGAAAAAATTCCCTTTGATTTCACATCTGCATATAGGAACTTAACAGATACATGCCAAATAAAAGGCAGTTATTGAACATAATTCAAGTATTTGAGAGCCTATTATTCAAGCTGCACAATAATAGATAATGTGGAGAATATTAAAAAGAATGGATCGTTATTCTGGCTCTTGAAAAGCTCACAGTTTTGTTGGCATGATGAATACTATGTACATAATATTATAAAATATCAAAAATAAGATATGATTATGTGTTACATGAATGGTGCTACCAGCTGGTATTCAAGGCAGATTCCTTACATGATCAGAATAGAGTCATCTTGAATAAAGATTCAAAGAGCTGGGACACTCCACAGTAGGGACCTGTGGGCCATTATGGTGGGCAGGTGTAAGCAAAAGCACAGTGCAAGAGAATGGGACTTGAGTTGAGCCCACAAGGACTGGTGCAAAAGAATGTGGTGGTTCTTTGCTGAAGGAGGGGTCTACAGGATAAAAACCTGAATAAACTCTCTGGGGCAGTATGCACAGTAAGTGTTGTGAGGGAGCATTGAAGAGCATGGCTTAGCAGAACAGAGGACTTGTGTTACAAGGTAGTGGAGAGTATCGCAAGATAGATGGCACTGAACTGCAAAAAAAGTAGATAATCAGGCAGAGGAATCTGAATTCATTTTTTAGTCAATTGTTAGCTACTGAACGTCCTTGAGCATGAGAGTAGTCTAATTAAATAATGTTTTAGGAAGGGTCATCTGGACAACATGAAGAAGTTATCAGAGCTGTGTTTAATCAATGCACAATTTTTAAAATTAATGAACAGGCTTTGTCAATAACTACTTTATTTAAATGATTTATGTTAATGACTTGTGTTTGGAATACAGTTACCTAACTCAGATCTTCTGCTTGGTTACATTCAGGTTTTCAGAAACATCTGTGTAGGTCATTGGGTAGCCTTCATTTTCTTTTAAAATGTGTCATTAAGTGATGAGAAAGAAATATTCATTCAAAACTTTCAGTTTGCCTTTCAAACGAAAGTCCAGGGATAATTATTCATAATCATTCCTATGTGTGATATGTGACAGTTTCATGAGTCACCATCTAGATTTTAACCACCCATGCGCAAAAAGGCACAACATAATTCCATACAGGCCATTTGGGAAAACATTCAGAAAAATAGTCTGCCTTTTTATTGACTTCCTGTGTATAAATATGAATCCTAACAGCTCAGGGACACTTTCTAGTAGGACTACATTCAGTAAACAGCCTGTATTGAGCACCCACTGTATGCAGAAACACTTGAAAGGGGGCTGGTTACAAAACAAAAAAAATGTTTATCCCTTTGGGGATGGTGTGGTGTAAAGCAGGCAATGGAGTGTTTGAAAAATGTATGAGAACATTTGTAAAGCAATATTTAAAAGAGGATAAATAAGATATAAACCAAGAGTCAATGCCAAAGGGCTAGGATAAATCACAAAATAGGTTCCAGACATGAGGGAGTCACAAGACTACAATTCTCTGACCTGAGCCATTCTTCTCCCACATCAATGTGTGTTAATCAGTGTTTTCCTTGCTGCCCAGCATTTTCAGTTGCTGAAGAATATATAATCAAATTTGAAAATATCCATTTTATTTTTAAAAATATGTTTTTATTGTTTTTTGGTTTTTTTTAGAGAGAGGAGGGAATAGGTAGAGAGAGAGAAACATTGATAAGAGAGAAACATCATAGATAGGCTGTCACCTGCATGCCCCCTACCTGGGATTGAGCCCAAAACCCTGGCACATGCCCTGACTGGGAATTGAACCATGACCTCCTATGCATAGGTCGATGTTCAAAAACTGAGCCACACCAACCAGGCAAATATATCTTTTTTATTAATGTGGTTCCTCAATGGTAAAACATCACAACTTTCTGGAAGAGTCAAAATCTTTTGTAAATGGGATATGTGATATAGGATGTTTTATCAGAATTGAACCTCTGTTCCTCATGCCAATGTGTCTATTTACTCTGCACCAATGAAGGGATTGACTTGGCCCCAAACTTCAAGAAAATCCATATCTTTTTAACTTACAAATAGAAGTTCTTAGACTAAGGTCCAGACACATTCCAGAAAACCAGACAGGAGCTGAGATTCCAGGATGATGGATGGGGTGGCAGAGCTGGCAGCTACCTAGCTAGATTAATCTTAGCTGGAATTGGTAACTACATACTCAAATGGGTTAGGGAGCAAGAATATGTAATCCAAGCGGAACATAGGGGATTAGGGAATGACTGGATCAGAGTAGTCTAGAAACCAAGGCTGATATGTGGTGAGAAATTGTGATTTCAAACGGGGGGAACTAAAATGTCAGCATAGTAGAGATTAAGTCACATAGATTTATGGTTTGAGTTAAATGGGATAAATATGTTAAATATCTGACCCAGTGCCTGGCATATAATACACACTCAATCTAAGGAACCTGGAATTACTTACCATTGCTGCTGCTTCCTTTATATAGAGACATAATCTGTGGTTTAATTTATTCTTATCAGAAAGTGAGGTTTCAGTATATATTTGCTTTTAACTATTCCAGTGGCTTTCAAACAGTTTTGTCAGTTTTCACCTTTGCTCTCAAACTTTGCTTTCTCTATTTTAGTGAAGTTGGCTGTCTTGTGCTGTTTACAAGACAGGCTGAAAAAATCCCATAATACCATATTATTTTTTAGAACTATGTGTGACAAGCCACTTTTGTTCACTTCAGCACTTCTCAAAACTTAAAAAAAAATACTGAAAAACTGGTTATCTTTCATGTAACTGAGAAAACACTTATTTGGCTTCTGGAGGTTAGAACTCCTGCCCCCAACATGGCCTCCTATATATTTGACAAGTCAGTTCTTTATAGAGTGGTTGAAAGGTCCCAGGTCTCCCTAGCGGTAAGATAAAGTCAGGCAGGTTGAGACCTATAGGTTAGGAATTAAGATGTCATACCTGTGGGCAGCAGGGTGTTGAGAAATGGCATTATCCTTTTTGTGTATAAATTTTCATTGTCCTTTCTTGATGCTCCAAGAGCTAGAGAGTAATGTATTATAAAGATGTATCAGATCACAACAGGTTAGTAAATCTCAAACATTTTTCCATTCACAGATACAAAAAGTTATATCCCAAATCTGGCCCTCCACAAAAAAAGTTCTGCCACCCCTCCTCCAATTAATGGAAAACTGGGACCACTTTTATGAGAGTTCAATAAAGTGAGACTTATTTTTTTAAAATAAATGTTGCTATCACATTTTATTGCTGGAAATGAGTAGTGCATGGCCCTATTACATAATTAAAACTAGAGGCTGGGTGCATGGATTCATGCACCAGTGGGGTCCCTCAGCCTGGCCTGCAGGGATCGGGCCAAAACCTGCCTGCTCTCTGACATCCCCTGAGGGGTCCCAGATTATGAGAGGGAGGTTCTCGGGTGATGCACCCTGGAATTGGGCTCCCTCCACTCTGGTTCCAGGTGTATCACCTGAAAACCACTGCTGCCAAGTGACTGGAGCTCAGCAGCTCCTGTGTTGAGCATCTGCCCCCTGGTGGTCAGTGTGCATCATAGCTACTGGCCAGCTGGTTGGTGGGTTGCTTAGGCTTTTATATAGAGAGACTAGAGGCCCAGGCTTTTATATATATATGGACTACAAATTCGTGCATGGGGGGTCCCCTCAGCCCAGCCTGCACCCTCTCCAATCCGGGACCCCTCTGGGGATGTCCAACTCACAATCCAGGACCACTGGCTCCTGACTGCTCACCTGCCTGCCTGCCTGATTGCCCCTAACTGCCCACCCTGCCGACCTGGTTGTCCCCAACTGCCCCCCTGCCGGCCTGGTCACCCCTAACTGCCCTCCCATCAGCATATTTGCCCCTTACTGCCACCCCTGCTGTCCTGGTCACCCCAAAAAGCCCCCCTCTGCCAGCCTGGTAACCCTTAACTGCCCCTCCTGCCAGCCTGGTTGTCCCTTACTGCCCCTCCCTGCCAGCCTGGTTGCCCCCAACTGCACCCCTCTGTTGGCCTGGTCACCCCCAACTACCCCCTCACCAGCCTGGTCACCCCTAACTGCCCCCCCTGCCAACCTGGTCACCCCCAACTGCCTCCCCTGCTGGCCTGGTTGCCCCCAACTGCCCCCCTCTGCTGGCCTGGCCACCCCTCACTGCCTCCCTCTGCTGGCCTGGTTTCCCCTCACTGCCCCACCCCCATGCCAACCTGGTTGCCCCACGAAGCCTGATGTTCAGTCATTTGGTTGCCCCTCACTGCCGCCCCTGCTGTCCTGGTTGCCCCCCACAGCCTGCTATTCAGTCGTTTGGTCATCCCTCACTAACCCCCATGCCGGCCTTGTTGCCCCACTGAGCCTGTTCGGTCATCTATTCGGTTGTTGTGGATGTGATGGCCCCTGGCTCTTTATATATATACTAGAGGCCTGGTGCACAAAAATTTGTGCACTCGGGGCAGGGGGGTCCCTCAGCCTGGCCTGTGCCCTCTCGCAGTCTGGGACCCCTTGGGAGATAATGACCTGCTGGCTTAGGCCTGCTCCCAGGTGGCAGAGGGCAGGCTCAATCCCTAGGTGCAGCCTCTGGTTGGGTTCAGAGCAGGGCCGATTGGGGAGTTGGGGCGCCGCCCCCTGTCATGCACAGAGCAGGGCGGATTGGGAGGTTGCGATGCCACCCTCAGTCACGCTCAGGGTAGGGCCGATTGGGGGGTTGGGGCACTGCCCCCTGTCACACTCAAGGCAGGGTCGATGGGGAGGTTGTGGCACCACCCCCTGTCATGCACAGAGCAGGGCCCATCAGGGGTTTGAGGAGCTCCCCCCTGTCACTCACAGAGTAGGGCCGATAGGGGAATTGGCACACCGCCCCCTGTCACACACAGAGCAGGGCAGATCAGGGGCTTGGGGCGCCACCCTCTATCACCCACAGAGCAGGCCGATCAGGGGGTTGGGGTGCCTTCACCTGTCACGAACAGAGCAGGGCCGATAGGGAGGTTGTGGCCCTGCCCCCTGTCACACACAGAGCCGCAGGGCAATCAGGGGGTTTGGGCGCTGCCCTCTGCCACACTGATCCCGGTGCCAGGAGGCCTCTCAGCTCCTCTGATCCCGGTGCTGGGAGGCATATTACCCTTTTACTATATAGAATAGAGGCCTGGTGCACGGGTGGGGGCCGGCTGGTTTGCCCTGAAGGGTGTCCTGGATCAGGGTGGGGGTCCCCACTGGGGTGCCTGGCCAGCCTGGGTGAGGGGATGATGGCTGTTTGCAGCTGGTCACACACCCTTCAGGGTGGGGGTCCCCACTGGGGTGCCTGGTCAGTCTGGTTGAGGGGCTGAGTGCTGTTTTCAGGCTGGGACTGAAGCTCCCAAATGCTCCTTTTTTCCTTTATTATTTTTTTTTATTTTATTTTTTTATTCTGGGCCAGCTTTAGCTCTGAGGCTTGGCTCCAGCTCTGAGGCCTCAGCTGCTGAAAACAGGTATCTGGTTTGTTTCGGTTCTATAATCAAACTCTGTATCAACTCCAGCTCTGAGATCCCAGCTCTCTGAAAGCTGGTTTCTGGGATTTTGTTTAGCTTCTATATTTGTTACAATGTTTTTTAAACTGCAAGCTCAGAGGCCGGCAAGGCAGGCGGGGAACGTTGGTTTCCTCCGTCACTGAAGCAAGCAAGCCTCATGTTCAGTTTAAGCTGCCTGGCTGCCAGCCACCATCTTGGCTGACAGTTAATTTGCATATCACCCTGATTAGCCAATGGGAAGGGTAGCAGTCGTATGCCAATTACCATGTTTCTCTTTTATTAGATAGGATAGATTAGGGGCCAGACTGGACAGTTTATGTAGGATTCTTGTAGTCTACCAAGAGTCTTCAGTACTCAATTTGAAAACTGAGAATAAGTGGATATTGGATGACTTATAGAACACTCTTGCCAGGGTAGTAGCTTTAAGTACTCCCACTATTCAGATTACTCAGGGCTGCCTTATTGAATGCCATTGCTTACTTCCCCCTGAATTTATGTTTTTGTCCCTATAGTATCTGCTGCCAGTAGTAGTCATACATTCATACACTCTCAACAAATCTTGATTCCTTCAACTAATTTATAGAATCCTGCAGTTTTAGGGGAAAATCGGGCAGACCATATTTAGAATACTCTTGCTTTTATATTGCAGCTTTTCAGCCACCCAATACCCATAGTCTGCTCTTATTCATGTCCTAACTCTGAGGGAAGAATTTAAACTTTAATACAGTTGCTAATAATTATAAAAAGGGATGTGTTGGTATCATGATGATAAATTATAAATCAAAATGCTCTTTGATTTAATTGCTAAATACTAGAGTGTCCAAGGCAGTGGTTCTCAACCTTCCTAATGCTGCGACCCTTTAATACAGTTCCTCATGTTGTGGTGACCCCCAATTTCATTGTTACAAATTGAACATAATTAAAGCATAGTGATTAATCACAAAAACAATATGTAATTATATATGTGTTTTCCAATGGTCTTAGGTGACCCCTGTGAAAGCGTCGTTCAACCCCCAAAGGGGTCGCAACCCACAGGTTGAGAACCGCTGGTCCAAGATTTGGGATTCCTTTTTTCCTTGAGAGTAGAAACTATATGTACTTGGTATCCTTAATGTTTAGCAAAGAGTTTTGAACATGGCAGATGCTCAGAGAAAATTTTAAAGTGCTTGTAATTTATGTTAATTAAGCATTTTTTTGTGTGGTACTTACAGAACAGCCTTTACAGGATTTTTAGCAATCAGAGAGGGATTCAACCTCAATTGTTGACTACCTATTGGCATGAACTTCACTTATTTTCTAATTCAGACCTAATTGTTAATTTTCTTAGTGAACCATAGACAATGTCAAAATTAAACACAAACAAACTTGTAAATACATATGTCTAAAAATAAAACACAACTTTTGCATTTTATTAAAACTAGTAATCAAAAGAGAATAAAACTGAAATGCATGTAACTAAAGCTTTTAGTAGCCCTTACCTCTTCCAAACAATTAGTAGATCAACAGAAATATAAACTTAAAAAAATTTTAAGTCACCATTCATGTCATCTTGACACATGTGTTTGATCTTGGTTTAACATGAAACAGGTGTCTTGTCTAAAATAAAAGGCTATTGCATTGAAAAAGAGCAATTTATAAGAAAACGCTAAAATCAGAATACTATGAATGAAGTGGTTTGACATATAGAAACAAGAGAAAAAGCCAAGTTTTCACCCAAAAGTTCTGGAAATATCTTTAAGAGGCAGTGACCTTTCATTTAGCCTTTGAATAGGAAGTCAGTTTTTAGCTAGACAGCTGGATGGAAATAAATAAAAATGGGATTGCAAGAAAGACCAAAGATTAATCGCTTTCCCACATTGCTGAAACTCCAAAACTGTAATATGGCACTAAATTTATACAGATAATGGCGTGATTGACCTACCCCATTCAGGTCTTCTCCCATTGAGGTTTTGTTCAGATAGCTTTTAAATTTATTTCTAATGAGGCTACTAGTGTGTATGCTATATTGCTAATATGATTTTTCCTCCACCTTGAATGTTGTGTCAACCTTAAAGAGTTTATTGTCTTTAGCTGTTCTACTGAAATATCCATGGTGTCTATCCTCCTGGGCATTTATTTACCTATGAATCATGTGGGTGTGTGAAGGCCGAGAGTAAAGGGAGAGGAAAAAAGGCTTTTAGTTTGCTGAAAAAGACATGAAACAACCTTAAATTGACACAAAGATCACCTCTAATCAAGTGCTTAATTATGTGTCAAAGCAAAGTCTGAGTGGGGACAGCAAGGTATGATGGAATTGAGCATAGGCTTTGCAGTCACACAGACCTGCGTTCAAACTTTAGTCTCTGAGCCTCAGTCTCCTCAACTGCACAGAGTGCTTATAAAAGGATATTCTCCTGACAGAATTGATGCATAAATCAAATGAGAAAATATGTTAAAGTGCTTAGCACAGTCTCTGGATCTTAAATTACTGGTAGGTGTGATCATCACAGATCAGTATTAGGGAAGTGGCCATGAGCTGCAATTTCAGGGAAAAATAAGTCATTGGATCTGGATAGGAAGAGAGTGTATTCTAAATGCTATAAAGATAGCCACCTTCTCTATAATGAACATAAGGGACCTCAGAAAATCATAGCCTATCACCTGTCTGCTTGGCACAACATGTGTAATACAGTTTAATGACTATAACTTCAGGCATCAGCCTAAAACTACTTGGAGATAATATTGCTTTGCATTGCAGTTTCAGTGAAGTGGACAGGCAGAATAGAGTTTAATTTTACAGTCTGACTTCCTGGTCATTACTTAAAGCCACAGAGCCATTTTTAATCTTTGCATTTTCCACTTTGCAAGTAGTTTCTAAGACAGACAGCATGTCATGTGCTAACTAAATTTCAGATTTTAAATAGACATTTAGCTCTATAACTCCAGATGATAAAAAAACCATTTAATGGAGAATGTTCTTTTGCTGTATACTTGATCAGTAAATTAAATAGATTAAACCAGGCTGTCAAGACCAAGGACTGTCACTAAGGTTAGCCAATGGAGCTGACCCATTTATCAGAGATGAAGGCTAGTGAAAAGCAGTCTTTGTCCTATAATTCTGTAATGAATATAAAGAAATAGTTCATTGTTGGGCTCTATCTATCCTCTGACTGTATCTCAAGGTAAGGTGGATATGGTGGGGAAAACCCCACCATTGGGATTCTCACTTGCTCAGTTGATTTGTGGGGATTTTTTTGTTATTTCCATTTGTTTCTTTGCATCTATCTTCATCCTTTGCATGTCATACAATGTTCTTTCTGAATTTCAAACATAATCTGTCAACAGATATTACTTTTGCTCCTCAGTATTGAAACTCTGTGTGGCATATAACATCATCCTTGCCTTCACGGAGCACCTAGAAAAATGATATATGATTAGAAAATTTAAAATTCTATATCTCCATGGGGGACCAGCCTGGCTAAGAGGGAGGAGGTTAGTTAAATTGGAATCCAGCATCAGAATGATGTGAGACTACTACCAACTGGATTCAAGCACTCAAGACTCCTCAGGTGGTCTTCCCAGATGTCCTGATTCCTTCTCTTTGGACTTCAGCCTTGGTACATACAATCTTGAACTGGCAAAATTTGTATGACTAGTATTTTCACCTTTACCTCAGGGCCTTACCCGTGCGTGTGTGTGTGTGTGTGTGTGTGTGTGTGTGTGTGTGTGTGTGTGTTTTAGAAGGGTTTATTATATAAAATAAACATACATTAAAATTAGTTATAAGACAGAAATTGTGATTTTATGAACTACATGCCAAGAAAATTTTCTAACACTATTATAAGGACTTTTAAATAAAGCCATGTCAATGATATTAGGAAAACTAGATTCATTTTAAGCTCAATAAAATGAGGATTTGACAGAATCTTATTTTCTGTCTAAATATAAAAAAAGAAACATTTTAATATAAAGATATCTCTATTGCTATATAGATTCTTTATTGATGCATATTAATAAAGTCTGTTAATCTAAATAAATATCATGTTATTCTGAAACATAATTATGTAACCTGTACTAGAGACATAAGATGTACCCCTCGCCCCCCACCAACTACCCTCATATGTATTGATTGGATGGAATTAGAATCCAAGGATGAAATAAACAACCTTGCAGATTTTAGCTGAAAAGCAGCATTTAAAGACTAATTGAAGATAGTATGGACTGCCTTTGAAGGTAATGAGCTTTTTGCAGCAGAAATAGTCAAACTTTGCATGATCTTTGAAAAAATAATATGGAAATGAAGGAAACATCATAGATGGTAGATCTAGATAAACTTCTGAAAATTCTAGGGTTTATATTTTCTAAGCCAGGTATGCTATATTCATATGATACATGACTTGTAACCCCTTCTCTTCTCTGTAATCCTTCTGTTATACTTCCCCCCCCCCCACATCCATATGTATTTCTACCTGGCACTGGAAAATGCATTTAAATATGTACCAAATGAATACCATTAAATGTAATGCTCAACTTTTAGTTTTGCAACTGTCAATTTTCTCTCTCAAGGGTTTTAGATTACCAATTGCATATAACATAATATTTAATTTAATTCATTCTTTAATTGAGCATTTACTTTTCTTTCATTGACCTCCAATAATTTTATAATATTGATTATTATAGTATTATTATAATTATTACAATATTGATTGTAATATAGAATATTAAAAAAACTTAGAATCATTGGTATTTGAGTGGTTATCATAGAATATTACTATGCTCTATATGTATACTTCGTTCTTATCTATTAATTTTTATGGGAAGTAATTAAATGTTTTAAATCTCAGGGACCTAACTCTTAACTGTATTGCCTGAATGGTTGAAACACCTAGAATGGTCTATGAAGAAATTCTAAAATCTCCTCACTTGACAAAATGCTAATATAGGTCAGATCAGTGGCTTATCTTATTCAGTTTTCTAACTAACAAATATTTTCAACATGCCTTATAGAAAATTATTTTGGTTGTCCTTTATATCACTCAGTCTTATAAGGCTAAGAGTGACCCATAAAAAGTTTACTTTAAAAACCACACAATTATTTATCTGCTTATGAATAAATGTTTATTGGATACCTACTATGTGCCATGTGTATGTGAGCCCTGGGGCAATAAATCAGTGCCTTAAAAGAGCTCTCTGTATAGTAGGAGAAGTGAACATACTAAAAATAAAATATAGTATGATAGGTTCTGTCAAACATATGTACAAGGAAAAGTATTGTCAGTAAGGAGATGAAGTTTGAGCTAGGTCTAAAGGATAAATAAAAGTTTGTTAGAAAGATAAAGGGAGGGGACATTCCAGGCATAGGACCTTCTATATAAATGCTCTGAAGCATGAAACAGTAGGTGCACTTTGAAAATAATTTAAGAATTAGAAGTAAAAGATGTTGCTAGAAAATCTGACAAAAACTTAAACATAGAGGCCATTTTGTGTCATATTAAAGATCTATACTTATCTTGAGGCATATTGGTGAACTGCAATTTGTAAGCAGCTTGCATTAAATAAGCCATTGGTTACTTTCATGAGCTGAATCATGCTCCTCAATTTGTATTTTGAAGTTCTAACCTCCAGTACCTCAGATTATAACTGTAGTCAGGGACAAGGCCTATAAATAGGTAATTAAGATAAAAATGAGGCCCTTAGGGTAAGGTCCTAATCAAGTCTGACCAATGTCCTTAAAAGAAGAGGAGATTGGAACAGACACAGAGGGAAGACCATGTAAAGTCACAGATAGAGGACTGCCATCTAAAAGGCAAGGAGAGAGGCCTTTAGAAGAAACCAACCCTGCCAACAGCTTGATCTCAAACTTCTATCTTCCAGGGCTGTGAAAAAATAAATTTCTGATATTCAAACTACCTACTCTGTATTACTTTGTAAATAGTTTACTTCTAAAAATACATAAACATTCATTCAACTTTATTCCTATAATAATAAAAAGATTCTCATTCACTTACAGTATAATATATTTTCTTGAGTGTAAGGGAAATCAGTGAAGACACCTTAATATTTTGAGCAAGGTAGTGACAAGGTAAGATGTGTGATATAAAGCTTACTCTAGTAGTAGTGTGGAGGGAGGTTTGGAGGACACTATGACTAGAAACAAGACCAGTTAGGAAAGTGTTAGGACTCTTTATGAGGCCTAATCCCATAGCACATCTCTTCCATATTTGAGTTTAAACCAATTGAAAAATAAAGCACAGAATTGGAAAATGCAGGTGAAAATAACACCTCTAGTGATCTAAAGGCTAGATGGCTAGAGGATGTAGATGAGCATGAGAACCAAATTAGTCCTCTGTGCCTGAGGGTGGAACTTGGAACAGCCCTGTCAAGGGAAAGTTGAATCTGTGAAACAGAGAACACTTGTTCAGATCACTGGTCTAGGTAGAGACAGGAAAGAGACCCAATTTTCTACTCCACCCAGTTGAGAAATGTGGATCATTTAATCTCCTATGAATTTATGTAAAAACTTTTTATTTTAGAGTAGGATGGAAGGGGGAATAGTTATTTAGATTTGTTGCAGTATCCTGAGGGTTAACACATTCCATTATGTTATTTCTGCTACTTAAGATAGGACTTTTCAAATGAGGAGCTAAGCTAGGAATTTGCAATTTTCCTGATCCTTTTCATTTCTTTCCACCTCAAAAGTTTCTAATAATATATTATAGAGAAATATCTTGGGAGTAAATTAAGTACTGGAATAGATGCAGTGACTTTTCTCAGGCCACAGTGGCCTTGTACTTTGTGAAATTGTTTTACTCTCCCAAATAGCTCAGCTGTAGTAAAAAACTCACAGAACAGTTGTTAATTCCCAAAGTATCCATCTAGGCTTCAAAGAATAGTTTGCCTTTGCTACTTGGCCCAGCTAATCAAGAACTGAGGTCCAGAACTAAGATATAGCTTCTGTCACCACATTTATGATTAAAATGGTTTAAGTTTAAATATATTTCATGGGCATCTTTGATCCATCAATAGTTTAACTCCTTAGTTGAGAAAGAATACAAGTTTATGTTTTGAGTTGAATAACATTGACTGTTTCAATTCTAATTCTGAAACTTGAAATTTCAGATTTTCCCCCCAGTCATTTTCTCACTCTGAGTAGCAAGATTTGTCTTAATATGGAAGCTATCCTTCTTCAATAGTATATGACTTTCTTTAGCTTTGGGCCACTAAAGGCTCCCACATGTGGGCTAAGCTTGATGTGGAGCTGTCATTAAGAACTCTTGTCATAATGTGGAGAGGATGTAAACCAAGCAGCCAATTATTCTCCTTTAATTCTGATGTTGCCCTTCTAATTGGCATTCACTTAGCCTCTAGGCTCTATTATAAAGAGCCTTTGGATTCCAACATTATGCTTTTCTTTTGCTTTCAATTTTATAGATTGATCAATTAATTTTTAGAGACAAAGCAGAAAGAGAGTCCCTCAGGCTAAAGATAGTCCTCACTCAGAAATAATTTATTAGGTCTCACATTCTTTGCTTCTGAACTCTGAAAACTTCAAGGGGATTCCACCACGTTTCTGGAACGTCTAAAAACAGCAATGCAGAAGGAAAAGGGAAGGAAAACTGCTTTAAGTTGGGAAATGATGCAAAGCTAGAACATTCAAAGTGGCATATTTCAGCACATATTCAAAGTACCTCTAGAACATTCAATCAGTTAGATTCAGAACCTGTACTTACCAGTAACTGTCCTTCTACAATCAGTCTATTAGTTATAATGGTACTTTTTAATGTGACATATGGTGATTGTTTAATAAATATGCATTGAATGAATTAATTAATGAAGGGATGAGTATTTGAATACTATTTATACTCATTAGTGGGCTGTAGAATCAATTTAGTAGGTTACAGCCAGAATTTTAAAGAAATAGAATGTAAGGAGATAGAAAATATTGGGATACAGTTTACATAGGAAGGATAATGTTTCTGTGTAAAATTCTTATTTTAGTTATATATGTGTTTAAATATATGGATCATGTATGGATGATGAGTAAAATGTATTTATTAAAGTGAATCACAGTCCAAATCATTTAAGGTCAGTAATCTGTGGTCTATGGGCCAGATTTGGCATATCACCTCTGTGTTAGTCCAGTCAAACTGATGTAACAAAATACCATAGACTGGGTGGCTTATAAACAACACAAATTTATTTCTCACAATTCTAGAGTTTGGGAAGTACAAGATCAAGGCACTGACAGATTAATTGTACGGTGAGAGCCCCTTTCCTGATTCATAGCTCATGGTCTTTTTCCTGTGTCCATACATGGCCTAAGTAGAGAGAGAATTTTCTGGGGTGTCTTTTATGAAGGCATTAATCCCATTCATGAGTGTTCCACCTTCATTACCTAATCACCTCCCAGAATCCCCCACCTCCACATATCATTACAATGGGGAAATTGGTTTCAACATATGATGAATTTTTGAGGAAAACAAATTTTCAGTCTATAGCAGCCTCTCTTTGTAAATAAAGTTTTATTGGAAGATAGTTATGCTCATTCATTTACATATAGCCTTGGACTTTTGCACTACAATGGCAGAGCTAGGTAGTTGTTACAGAAACCATATGACCCACCAAACCTAAGATGTTTACTCTTTGGCCATTTACAGAAAAAGTTTACTGATCCCTGCATTTGAAAATGCTAGAGACCTTTAAATATAGAGAACCTGGTTTTTGTGGTTTGGAAAAGAATAAAAGCTAATATAATCAATTTATACTTAATTGGGAGTTATTTTGTTTCTTTGGTCTCAGGGAAACAGTTAGTAGGGTTTGAACACCTGTAAGTATATTTGAATTGAGCTAATGGCAGATAATTTCGAAATTTGGGCCAAAAATGAGTGTATATTTATTGAACATGGTCATGTTCTTGGACAGTGTGTGTTGAGGCAATCTGTTATAGTGTGTAGTAAAGGTTCCTCATCTTGTGTAAACTTTGCAAAACCTATTCAAGAAGATTCTGGAAATCAATGATATGACCAACTCACAACCTTTATATATGCTTTCAAAACTGTATAGTAATGTAACCAATACCCAAATAAAAATTCCATGTAGAGTTGGGGAACTAAAAACTGTATCACAGGGAGGAAGACATGAGGCTATCTATGTGCAAGGAATAAAGCAGAGTAAATGGTATCTAATCACCTATTCTTCATCCCCTCCCCAATATTGGCTGTCTATGTTAATAGCAAGAAAGATTCCTTCTTATACTCCACATTTGTTTAAACCTTATGCCATATATATAGTGAGTGGCCAGATTATTATGACAACCCCATCAGTACTTCTTTGGGCCACCTTTTGACTTCAATACTGCAGTGATTCTTCTTGGCACTGATTCCATGAGATGTTGAAACGTGATGCGAGGAATCTGACACCATGCCTGATGAATAGCACTGTCCAGTTCTGTGAGATTTGATGTTTGTGGAACCAGCTGCCTGATGGCTCTTTTAACTTCGTCCCACAAATGCTCAATTGGATTGAGATCTGGTGATTGTGGGGCCACCTAAGCAAGGTAAAGTCTCTCTCATGCTCTTGAAACCACTCCTGCACAATACAAGCACCATGGCATGGCACATTGTCTTGTTGGAAGAAGCCATCTCCATTGGGATACACCATCAACATGATAGGATGAACTTGATCAGCAACAATATTTAGGTATGATGTGCAATTCAGATGTTGTTCCACATGAATTAAAGGGCCCAAATCATGCCAGGAAAACATGCCCCAACCATAACACTGACCCCACCAGCTTGAAGGGCTGTACTCATGCTTGTGAGGTGCATGCTTTCATGCTGTTTCCACCAAATCCTCACTCTGCCATCTGCATGATGCAACTGGAAATGTGATTCATTGGACCACATGACTTTTTTCCCAATGCTCAACTGTCCAATCCTTGTGTTCCTGTGCGAATTGGAGATGTTTTATCTTGGTAACTGCAGACAGCAAAGGTGTTCGAACATGCCTTCGGCTGTTTTACTGATACTTGCTCCATGGCTCTGAACGCCAACAATTATCCCACATTCAAAGGCCGTTAAATTGTGTTGTTTACCCACATCTTCAGAAAAAAATCACTTCTACTGTTGTGGTAAACAACCTGCCCCTCTAGCAACTTCAGCATGAAATTACAGCTAATTTTCCTACAAACATCAGGTGGTCATAATAATCTGGCCACTCAGAGTGTGTGTGTGTGTGTGTGTGTGTGTGTGTGTGTGTATGCCTGAGCAACCAGCCAAACAGCCCACTGGCTGACCAGTAGCTATGACATGCACTGACCACCAGGGGGCAAACGCTCAATGCAGGAGCTGCTAAGCTGCAGTGACTTGGCAGCTGTGGTTCTTGGGTAACTATCCAAAACCAGAGAGGAGGGAACCCAATTCCAGGGTGTGTCACTCGAGAACCACCCTCTTGCAATCCGGGACCCCTTGAGGGATGTTATAGAGCATGTTTTGGCCTGATCCCTGCAGGCCAGCAAAAGGGCCTCTAGTTTTATATAAGAACTACTATGGATGCTGGCAATTCTAACAATCAGCATGGCTGGAGCACTGGGTATGTGACTGTGATAGTGAGAAGATGAGATAGAAGAAGTTGATAAAGCCCACATCTTGCATGAGAGGGGCCCTGTGAACCAAGCTAAGTAAGGAGTGTTTGGCCATTGTTCTATAGGAAATGGGGAGCTCTAGGAGTCAAATAATCAGACTCACTGTTTTAGATGCACTATTACCACTATGACCCATAGATTGGAGGGAGTAGAGCCTGAAGAAAGAGAGACCAGTTAGGAGGTCATTTTAGCAATCTAATTGAGAAATAATACAGGCCCACAGACTAAGACATGGGTACAGAGGCGGAACCAAAACAATTGTGGAGAGGAATGTTATGAGATTAATCTGTAAGTTCAGCTGAGACACTGCCGGGAGCCGGTCCATGCTTGCTGTTTCAAGGGACCTGGCATATATGGCATACTGTTCTTAATATGTTTGCTCACCTTCTTGGCACTATGTGTTTTAACCAAGGTCTCTGAGAAAGGGTGTTTCCCCAGGTAGGGATTTTCCCCTGAAGCTAGGGAGGGAATAAAACCTCTTTACTAAGTGCCAGGCGGGTAATTAATCACTTTAACTACGAACAATCGTGCTTAAGCTACATAATCTTTACTCCCTGGAATGGAGATAAGAAACGCCCTAACCTTTGTAATAGAGATTGATAGGATTGAATCAACTGGTATAAATACAGATGTAATAAGACAGCAAAACCCAGAACTTAGAATACAGAACCAAGAGAGATGGAACCTAGGCACAGAACCTACACAGAACGTTCTCTAGAGACAGATGAACTTCGCTGGAGAGAACATGGCAAAAGATCCTGGACAGAAACTGGCCTCAGAACCTAGAGACAGAAACTAGCGAGAGAACATGGCAAAAGATCCTGGACTGAACCTGACTACAGAAATTGGCAAGAGAACCTGACTAGAACCTGGTGACTGAACCTGGCTGGAGAACCTGGACAGAACCTGGCTGGAGAACCTAGCAAGACAACATGGACACAGAACTTGGCTGGAGATCCTGGCTGGAGATCCTGGATAGGCTTCTGATCAACTGAACACTGTCTCCGTATCATTCCTTCTTCGCCGACTCCGTCCACACCTTTGGGGACCCCTGGACCTGCTGGGGCAGGACCCCGGCAAGACACTAATATGGGGATTCTTTATGCCACATTAAAAAATTCAGACATTATATTTAAAGGTACTAGGGAGCCACTGATTGAAAATCACTTTGATTCAGTGTAAAAATAAATGATTGAAAATAGGCAAGCCCAGAGACAAAGAGAAGGATTAGAGAAGCAACTGCTGGCTATTTCCAGTTGACCTGATTATAAAGTGTTTTTGAATGAGACTATGAGTACATTCAGCACATTAAGTTCATCCTATCTCCTCCTGGATACAAATGGAATAATCTAGTTACAAAAGTATATACTTTAGCTATATTGTGAGGTTGAAGAGAAGGTATTCTACATATACCAGTAGTGGGGCATTAGACTGCTCTCTAATGGAAAGCTTTGAAATTCTTTATGTAGACATGTATTAGAGAGACAATAACTCTTCTGCTGGGGTAGGTTATCTTTTAAGAATACTTTACCGATTATGTTATTAAATTACCTATAGATACTCTCAAGAGTACTGGGGAAAACAATAGGTTTGTTCCTCCCATTTAATTTGTTTGGGAAATTTCCTACCAGAGATATTTAGAACAACAAAATTGACTATAGGAAAGAATTTGATTAATGGTTCCCAATGGGACATCTGACATTGTAACATCATATTTCATATATAATTGTTATTGATTTGATCCATAAAAAAGTAAGTACTGTTTCAGTGGCAATAGAAATTTTTATAACACAAGAATACCTGTGAAGGTATACTATTCTAATATTTGCAATGAAAGGTATTGTACTCATCTGAAAATTAACTTTACATAAATAAATTTTCCCCAAATACACAAGTCATTACTGCACAGCTCTGAATGCTACATATATACATTACCTTAAAACGTTTCCAGTGAGTCTCAGATTCCAAAATGGTGGTGGAGTAAGTTGATCTACACTGACACTCTTTCAGGACCAAACTGGAAATACAACTAAAATACAGAAAAACCACCTTGAAAAATCAACTGAAGACTAACTGAAGAGAACCTGGATAACCAAGGACAGAAAGTGGAGAATGCATAGAAACCAGTAGAAAGTTTGTCAATGCAAAAGGGCTGCCCAGGTTCCCTCAGGCAGCAGTCAAAGTTCCAGAGGGATATATCAGCTGTGGGGGTTTCCCACTGAGAACCCTGGGGTCTAAAACCCAAGCTGGGCACCTGATCCCAGAGCATCAGAACTGAGAAAGGTGCCCATACAACATCTTGCTGTGAAAAGCAGCAGGGTTGCTGTTTGCCAGTGAGAGACAGCTGGAAATACAGGCAGTCTCTTAAAGGGACAGTACATAAAATTTTGTGTGCAGACATTGACCTTGGGCTCTGGCAGAGGGAGGGCAGAGTGGACTGGAGATTTGTGAGGAGAGTCGAGGGTTGAGGGATATGGGATTGGAGCTTGGAGGCCAGCCATGATGGTTTCCTGTGCTGAGTCATTTCCTCACACTGTGGAGGACATCTTTCTCCCATGGACCTTTGCTATTCAGGTGGATTTTGCCTGGGGAAAAGGTAGTCGCCATACCCTGTTGGAAGACCTCTTGGCCCACAACATGATGGATAGCCTGAGGCTAATCAAGGCAGGTATCAATCAGACTGTAGGCAGAGGTAGGTCTCTGGAGGCTTGAATCTTTGTCTCATGTAATCCTGGGCTAGGAAAAGCAGAGCCTGGTGCACATTTTGGTCCTTTCCAAAGGCACCAACCCCAGGAGAGGGAAGCACAAGCTGTGGATTGATAATAGTCCCAAACAGGGCACTCAGGCCAGTTAGAAACAACATCTGACATTGCCCTGCAATAGAGATAGGGAATCATATCACATCTACCTTATACACAAACACAAGCACAAACAGGCAGCCAAAATGGGGAAACAAAAAATAAAATCTCCAAATGACAGAACATGAGAATTCTATAAAAGTAGAGCTAAACAAAATGTAAATAAGAAATTTATCTTCAAGGAAGAACTAAAACCTATACTCCTCAGACTATGTCAAAAGATCCAAAAGGAAGGAGCACTTCCCAGCTCATTCTATGAAGCCAACATCACCCTAATCCCAAAACCAGATAAAGACAATACAATGAAAGAGAATTATAGGCCAATATCCCTCATGAACATAGATGCCAAAATCCTCAACAAAATCCTAGCAAATCGGATCCAGCAGTACATCAAAAAGATCATACACCATGACCAAGTAGGATTTATCCCAGGGATGCAAGGATGGTACAATATCCGCAAATCAATAAATGTGATACATCACATAAACAAATTGAGAGAGAAAAACCACATAGTCATATCAATTGATGCGGAAAAAGCATTTGACAAAATCCAACACCCTTTCTTGATAAAAACTCTCAGCAAGATAGGAATTGAGGGATCGTACCTCAACATAATAAAAGCCATATATGACAAACCCACAGCCAACATCAAAATCAATGGGCAAAAACTAAAACCATTCCCCCTAAAAACAGGAACAAGACAGGGATGCCCCCTCTCACCACTCCTGTTCAACATAGTACTGGAAGTACTAGCCATTGCGATCAGACACGAAGAAGAAATAAAAGGCATCCAGATTGGAAAAGAAGAAGTAAAACTGTCCTTATTTGCAGATGACATGATACTGTACATACAGAACCCTAAAGACTCCATCAAAAAATTATTAGACTTAATAAATGAATTTGGCAATGTAGCAGGATACAAAATTAATGCTAAGAAATCCATGGCATTTCTTTACACCAATAGTGAACTTACAGAAAGTGAAACTACAGAAGCAATCCCATTTACCATTGCACCAAAAAAATTAAAATACCTAGGAATAAACTTAACTAAGGAGGTAAAAGACTTATATGCTGAAAACTACAGGACACTGAAAAAAGAGATAGAGGAAGACATAAACAGATGGAAGAATATACCGTGTTCATGGATTGGTAGAATCAACATCATCAAAATGTCCATACTACCCAAAGCAATTTATAGATTCAATGCAATCCCCATTAAATTACCAACAGCATATTTCACAGATCTAGAACGAACGTTCCAAAAATTCATCTGGAATAAAAAAAGACCCCGAATAGCTGCAGCAATCCTGAGAAAGAACAAAGTAGGTGGGATCTCAATACCAGATATCAAACTGTATTACAAAGCCACTGTTCTTAAAACAGCTTGGTACTGGCACAAGAACAGACATATAGATCAATGGAATAGAATAGAGACCCCAGAAATCAACCCAAACCACTATGCCCAATTAATATTCGACAAAGGAGGCAAGAGCATACAATGGAGTCAAGACAGTCTTTTCAATAAATGGTGTTGGGAAAATTGGACAGATACATGCAAAAGGATGAAACTAGATCACCAACTCACACCATACACAAAAATAAACTCAAAATGGATAAAAGACTTAAACGTAAGACGGGAAACCATAAAAATACTAGAGGAATCCACAGGCAGCGAAATCGCAAACATATGCCAAAGAAATTTCTTCTCTGATAATGCTCCTAGGGCAATGGAAACTAAAGAGAAAATAAACAAATGGGACTACATCAAAATAAAAAGCTTTTGCACAGCAAAGGAAACCATCAACAAAACAACAAGAAGACCCACTATATGGGAGAACATATTTGCCAATGATACCACCGATAAGGGTTTAATTTCCAACATTTACAGGGATCTCATGAAACTTAACAAAAGGAAGATAAACAATCCAATAAAAAAATGGGCAACGGACCTAGATAGACACTTTTCGAAAGAGGACATACAGAAGGCCGAAAGACATATGAAAACCTGCTCAAAGTCACTAATTATACGAGAGATGCAAATCAAAACGACAATGCGTTATCATCTCACACCTGTCAGAATGGCTATCATCAACAAATCAACAAACAACAAGTGTTGGAGAGGATGTGGAGAAAAAGGAACCCTTCTGCACTGCTGGTGGGAATGCAGACTGGTGCAACCACTGTGGAGAACAGTATGGAGCTACCTCAGAAGACTAAAAATGTAACTCCCATTTGACCCAGTGATCCCACTACTAGGAATATATCCCAAGAAACCAGAAACGCCAATCAGAAAGGATATATGCACCCCTATGTTCATAGCAGCACAATTCGCCATAGCTAAGATTTGGAAACAGCCTAAGTGCCCATCAGCAGATGAGTGGATTAGAAAACTGTGGTACATATACACAATGGAATACTATGCTGCGGTAAAAAAGGGGGAACTCTTGCCTTTTGCAACAGCATGGATGGAACTGGAGAGCATTATGCTAAGTGAAATAAGCCAGTCAGAGAAAGATAAATACCACATGATCTCACTCATTTGTGGATTATAGAGAACAACATAGACTGATGAAAAGGGACAGACCCAAAGACTGAGAAACAGCAATCAGGCTATCAATCCCCAGAAGGAAAGTAGGGGAGGGCAGGGGTAAGGGGAAGAGATCAACCGAAGGACTTGTATACATGTATATAAGCCATACCAATGGACATGGACAACAGGGGGATGGGAGCATGAGTTTGTGTGTGGGGGGGAGGTTGGGGGTTAATGGGGGGGATGAGGACACATTTGTAATACCTTAACTAATAATAAAAAAAAATAAAATAAAAAAAGAGAAATTTATCTGATATAGAGTTCAGAATAATGATGGCAAAGATGCTCAAAAGCATGAGAAAAGATATACAGACAGTCCTTGGGTTACGTCGGACTCAGCATACATCGTTTCGTGGTTACGTCACCATCTCCTATCCTATATAATAAAAGAGAAACATGTAAATTGATCATCCCTCCACTATGCTCACCAGCAAATCAGGACTGAGTTAACTCGACAAAGATGGTGGTCTAATTTGCATACACAGGGTCCGGGTGGAGAGCAAAGCAGGAGAGCCAGCAGAGAGTGGAGCAGCATGGGAAAATTGGCTCCCCAAGCCGCCAGATGGAGAGCAGAGAGGGAGAGCTGGCGGCTTGGAGGACTTAGCAGAATGAGAGGCCATGGGATAGAGACAGTGCTGGAAGGGCAAACCAAGATCGCAGGTAGCCCCAGGAATTCTGGGAATAGCAGTTTTGGTGGCAACCCCAGGACCATAAGCAGAAGCTCAGAGCACGGGGAGCACCAGGAATGCTGGGAATCGTAGTTCTGGTGGCAGGTGGATTTCCTAGACACTAGAGCAGTGGTTCTCAACCTGTGGATCACGACCTGTTTGGCAGTCGAACAACCCTTTCACAGGGATCGCCTAAGAACATCCTGTATATCAGATATTTACATTACGATTGATAACTGTAGCAACATTAGAGTTATGAAGTAGCAACGAAAATAATTTTATGGTTGGGTCACAACATGAGGAACTGTATTTAAAGGGTCAGAAGGTTGAGAACCACTGTACTAGATTAAAGTAAGCCTGGAGCAAGTTACTGTTGCAGTGGGGGATGGAGGGAAAGCAAAGGTGAGAGACATAAGTAAAATCAGAGTGTCTAGGAAAAATTAAAGGGAAGATATCCTAAAACTTCCAGGAAATCTCCACCAATGAAGCAAAGAAAAAAAAAGCCTCTATTATTCTGTGAGCAACAAACCAAACTGAGTTGGGGTCTCAAACAATTTGCTCATATGATTGCAAAGACAGACAGAAACTCCCGGATTGGAGAGGTCTCCCCTGAGGGCTCCCAGATTGGAGAGGGTGCAGGTTGGGCTGAGGGACCCCCACACCACCCAGTGCACGAATGTGGTGCACCGGGCCTCTAGTTTTTTTTATTAAAAAAAAAAGTTCTGTCATTTTGTTGTATGTACATATGTGCTTTATGTTTTTATTATTTATTTACCACAAGTAAAGGTCAGGAATTGTTATCTTTCTTTTAATTTTTTTTTTTTTTTACTGTTTCACTTCATTACTGCTGTGTATGTGCTCCATGTGAGTGACATAGGTGCTTATGTAGGTGGGTTCCGACTTACAGTGAAAATTGTGTTACATCACGCCGTAGAAACGGATCTTTGACGTAAACCAAGGACCTACTGTAGTAACTATGAAAAAAAGTGCAGTCAGAAATAAAGAATGAGATAGCACTAATACAGAACACATTGGAAGGAATACACAGCATATTAGGGGAAGCCAATGTTCAAATTACTGAATTAGAAGACAGGGTAGAAAAAATCACTCAATCAGAGAACTAAAATGAAAAAATAGGAGGACATTTTAGGGGAGCTTTGGGACATAGAACAAAACAATATTCACATAGTTGGAGTGACAGAAGGAGATGAAAGTGAGCAAGGGATAGGGAATGTGTTTGAAGAAATAATTGCAGAAAACTTCCCTAACCTGGTGAAAGAAAATGTCACACAGGTCCAGGAGGCAAAGACAGTCCCAAGCAAAAAGAACCTAAATAGGCCCATATCCTGACACATTATAATTAAAATGCCAAAAATTAAAAAAGAGAGAGAATCTTAAAGGCAGCAAGAGAAAAGCAATGTACAAAGGAGCTCCCATAAGGCTGTCAGAGGATTTCTCATCAGAAACTCTACAGGCCAGAAGGGAATGACATGGCGTATTCAAGGTAATGAAAGGCAAGGATGTGATACCAAGATTACTATATACAGCAAGGCTATAATTCAAAATAGATGGTGAAATAAAGACCTTTTCAGACCAAAGAGGGCTAAAGGCGTTCATCACCACCAAAGCAGTACTGCAAAAAATGCTAAAGGGGCTGATGTAAAGAGAATAAAAAGTGTATATGTAGAGAAACATAGTCATAAAGAATTAAAATGGCAATAAGTAGGTTCATATCAATAACACTAAATGTAAGTGGATTAAATGCTCCAATCAAAAGGCATAGGGTAGCTGCATGATAGAAAACATGCCCCAACAACATGCTGTCTGCAAGATACCCACCTCAGAACAAAAGACTCATAAGTGGATGAGAATGAAGGGATTGAAAAACATTTTCCATGCAAATGGAAACAAACAAACAAACAAAAGCTGGGGTAGCAATACCCATATCTGACAAAATGTAATTCAAAGTGAATTATATCACATCCAATAATACAGGAGCATATATATATATATATATATATATATATATATATATATACTTCTAGAGAACTTTTATGGAGAGGTTGACAGCAATATAGTCATCGTAGTGGAGTTTAACACCCCACTGACTTCACTGGATATATCTTCCAGACAAAAAATTAACAAGGAAACAGAAACTCTAAATGACATACGGTATCAGGTGGATTTAATTGACATTTATAAAACATTTCACCCCAAATCTGCAGAATATACATTCTTTTCAAGTGCACAGGGGTCATTTTCAAAGGTAGACCACATCTTAGTTATTTTAAAATAACTTTCCCCCAAATTTATATGTAACTTCATATTTCTCTATAGAATTCTCTCTCTCTCTCTCTCTCTCTCTCTCTCTCTCTCTCTCTCTCTCTCTCTTTCTTTCTCCCCCCTCTCTCATTTCATTTTCTCCCTCCATCCCTATCTCCCTCCCTCCCTCCCTCCCTCTCATCTTTCTCACACTTGGGAGAGTTCTAACCAAACTCTATCATTGAATTAGTGACCAGTTTCATCCAGAAGGAGCTAGAGCCAAACTTTATCAATGAAGTTACAGCAGTCAGATGCAGACATCCACAGACAAACAAACAAACAAAGAGGAGAAAGAAGAAGAAGAAGAAGAAGAAGAAGAAGAAGAAGAAGAAGAAGAAGAAGAAGAAGAAGAAGAAGAAGAAGAAGAAGAAGAAGAAGAAGAAGAAGAAGAAGAAGAAGAAGAAGAAGAAGAAGAAGAAGAAGAAGAAGAAGAAGGCTGCATTTATGAGGTTTAGTTCCCACACTTCCAATAAATTTTTTTAAAGAATTTTTTTCTACCACCAATTTCATATGGCTCATCTCTGGTCATTATGGGGAACATCAAATTTACTGGATCTAGTGTGACTACTATTTTATTTATTTATCTCTGTTTAAGTATCTCTTTCTTATATGCAGCCTATTGAGACCCCATGGTAATACATGCTCCTGGATCTAGTGTCTTTTCCACTGACACTACATGAAGATATTGTAATTGCAGCAATTTAGAATTACTTCCCTGAATAAGGCTACAGATCAAATGAACCTGGAGCCAGCAGTCAGTTCTATAAATAAAAGTGGCTGTTTATTGAGTGCTTACAATGTGTGAGGCATCGTATGCAGAACTTTATATGCATTATCTCATTTTATCCCCACAACAACTCCATAAGAAGAGTATTAAGAACACTTACTTTATTTAAAAATATAATAAAATAGTGATTACTCATGATTGTAAAGAGATGTGGTGGAGTGCTTATTATGTACTAGAGACCTGATGCATGAAATTTGTGAAAGAGTAGGCCTTCCTTCTTTCTTCCCCTGGCTGCTGGCACTGGCTTCCCCCTGGCACCTGGAACCAGGATTTCCCTCACAGCCCCGGCTTCGTCCAGGAGGTCGTCTGGAAGGATATCCGGTCTAATTAGCATATTATGCTTTCATTATTATAGACTAGTGGCCCAGTGCATGAAATTTGTGCACATTAAAAGGAAACTAATTAGAGGAAATATTTTAATATTGCTATTTGCCCTTTCTCTAATAGAAGTGTCAGAGATTAAAGAAAATTAGTAAAATGTATATGAAAATCTTCCTTCTGTCAGTCTGGGGCATGCCGTGGGACTCAGAGTCAAGTCCTTGACCACTTCCACGCACCTTGAAATCACGTGAGACCCAGACCCCATTGGCCCCACCCCCGTCAAGCCCTGCAGGGCGGGGGGTGCAGCCTCAGGTCCCCCGTCAAGCCCTGACCTGGTGCCAGGTGGGGGGTGCAGCCTCAGGTACCCTGGTGCAGCCTCAGGTCCCCTGGCCTGGTGCCGGGGCAGGGTCATGGCCTCAGTTCCCCCAGCCCAGGCTCAGGTCCCCTGGCCCTGGTGCTGGGGCAAGAGGTGTAGACTCAGGTCCCCTGGCCCCAGTGCCAGGGTTGGGGGGCGCAGCCTCTGGTCCCCCATCCTAGCCTCAGGTCCTCCGGCTCTGGTGCGAGAGCATGAGGGTGCAAGGGCGCGATGACCAATTGCATATTAGCTCTATATTATATAGGACTAGAGGCCCGGTGCACGGAATTCGTGCACTGAGGGGGTGTCCCTCAGCCCAGCCTGCACCCTCTCCAATCTGGGACATCCCTCTTACAATCTGGGACTGCTGGCTCCTAACCACTCACCTGCCTGCCTGTCTGATTGCCCCTAACCGCTTCTGCCTGCCAGCCTGATCACCCCCAACTGCCCTCCCCTGCCAGCCATCTTGTGGTGGCCATCTTGTGGCGGCCATATTGTGAAAACGTGGGGGTGGCCATCTTGTGATGACATGGGGGTGGCCATCTTGTGATGACATGGGGGTGGCCATCTTGTGATGATGTTAGTGCGTGAGGGCCACCTAGGCTTTTATTAGTATAGATAACTATATAAATAAATATATAAATACATTTTATATATGCATAACAAGTACTGAGTTTTTATTATGTGCCAGGTACTATATTAAGCATCTTAACTGGATTATTACAAAAAAGATACTATAAATTTACAGATGCAGAAACAGAATCAGAGATCTTAAGTAGCTGATTTAAGTCCACATCATAAATCAGGCAACTGGGATTTAATCCCTATTTTGGCTGACTCTACAGTCTGATTTTAACTTCCTATATATGCTGCCATACACATCTCCTGATCATATCCTACCTTCATGAAAATTTTTCCTTATACTACTGGGGAGAATCATCAGGGTAATATTTTTTTTCTTTGTGTGATTTTTCTCAGGATTCCTTGTTTTATTGGTTCAACTAAAACTCTAGCTCTAGCATGTCCTCCTGAGAGAGAAAATTGTCTCCAGGAAAACTTCAGGGTTTTTTTTTTTCTCATTTCTAAATTGTCAGTAATGAGTATGAAAGTCATTTTCATGACTTATGTAGCTCTTTATATCTTTCTATATAAATGGCACTAAGGAACTGAGTTCTCTGTGAAAATACCCTGTGAAATTACCCTAATTGTGTAACCAGTTCTTTTGTGACCTTGATTCTAAGAATCTGGGCAGCATTTTCACATCTGCCTGAAAGACAAATATATGGGGGGTGGGGAAATAAACTAAATAACTATTCATATAAGTTCTTAACTGCTCAAAAGTAAACACATATTTTAAATTAAATCTTTATATTGAAAGTATTACATATGTTCCCTTTTTTCCATCATTGACCTTTTCTACCCGCCCCCCCCCTGCCCCAAGGCCTTCAACACCCTATTCTCTGTGTCCATTTATTATGCATATATGTATACAAGTTCTTTTGTTAAAGAGTCCCACACAGCCACCCTCCCCCACATTCCATCTTAGATTCCACAGTCAGTTCCATGCTTCTATGTATCTGGATCTATTTTGTTCATCAGTATATTTTGTTCATTAGGTTCCACATATGAGTGCTATCATGTGATACTTGTCTTTCTCTGACTGGATTATTTCACTTAGCATAATACTCTCGAGGTCCCTCCATGTTGTCTCAAGGGTAAGAGATCCTTCTTTTTTATTTTATTATTTTTTTGAGATCCTCTTTTACTGCTGCACAATATTCCACGGTGCAGCTATACCACAGTTTTTGTTTTTTTGTTTGTTTGTTTTTTAGCCACTTGTCTACTGATGGGCATTTGGGCTATTTCCAGATCTTAGATATCGTAAATTGCATTGCTATGAGCATAGGGGTGCATGCATTCTTTCTGATTGGTGTTTTGGGTTTCTTAGTATATATCCCTAGAAATAGGATAACTGGGTGAAAGCAAATGGCAGTTCCATTTTTTATATTTTGAAGAAACTTCATACTGTTTTCCATAATGGCTGCACCAATCTGCATTCCCACAAGCAGTGTACTAGGGTTCCCTTTTTTCCACGTCCTCATCAAGACTTGTCATTTGTTGATGGTATGAGGTGATAACTCATTGTTGTTTTAATTTGCATCTCTCATGCATGGGGGAGGGGTATTCCTCAGCCCGGCCTGCACCCTCTCCAATCTGGGACCCCTTGAAGGATGTCCTACTGCCAGTTTACAGGAATTGGGCCTAAACTGACAGTCAGACATCCCTCTCACAATCTGGGACTGCTGGCTCCTAACCACTCACCTGCCTGCCTGCTGGCTTGCTCACCCCCAACTGCCCCCCGCTGCCAGCCTGCATGCCCCCAAATGTCCCCTCCTGCCAGCCTGATCACCCCCAACTTCCCCCCCCTGCTTGCCTGCTCACCCCCACCTCCCCTCCCCACTGGCCTGCTTGCCCCCAACTACCCCCATGATGGCCTGCTCACTCCAAACTGCCCCCCCCGCTGTCCTGATCACCTCCAACTGACCCCCACTGATGGCCTGCTTGCCCCCAATTGGACCCCTGCTGGTCTGCTTAGCCCCAAGGGCCCTGCCCCCCACCAGCCTGATCACCCACAACTGCCCTCCCCTCTTGGCCTCTAACCACCTTTACCTCAGCCCTGCCACCATGGCTTTGTTCAGAAGAAGGTCCGAGAGGTCTCCCAGTCTAATTAGCATATTACCCTTTTATTAGTATAGAGGGCTAGTGCATGGGTGGGGGCCGGCTGGTTTGCCCTGAAGGGTGTCCCGGATCAGGGTGGAGGTCCCCTTGGGGCTTGGGGCAGCCTGGGCAAGGGGCCTGTGGTGGTATGCAGGCTGGCCACATCCACATGGGGTGAGGGTCTCTGCTGCGGGGGCATGGCCAGCCTGGGTGAGGGGCTGAGGGCTGTTTTCAAGCTGGCCACACCCCCTTCAGGGTGGGGGTCTCCACTGGGGTTCCAAGCCAGCCTGGGTGAGGGGCTGATGGCTGTTTGCTGGCTGGCCATGGCCCTGGGCAACCCAGGCTCCCAGACACTCCTTGAGTGGAGGCCACAGCTTCTGGAAGCCAGTATCTGGGATTTATTTGTCTTCTGTAATTGCAACTTTGTAGCCATGAGTGGAGCCCACAGCTGGCCAGGGCAGGTGGGAAGCTTGGCTTCCTCCATCGCCAGGGGCAACCCAAGCCTCTGCTCACTCCAGCTCCATGGCCGCTGTCATCTTGGTTGGGTTTATTTGTATACTTGATCCTGATGGGCTTGTGGGCATGGCTTGTGGGTGTGGCTTGTGAGCATAGCGGCAGAGGTAAGGTCAATTTGCATGTTTCTCTTTTATTAGATAAGATGGCCTTTATTATGTTGAGATATGATCCCTCTTTCCCACTTTGCTGAGAGCTTTTATAAAATATGGATGTTGGATTTTGCCAACTGCTTTTTTTGTGTCTATTGATATGATCATGTGATTTTTGTCTTTCAGTATGTTTATGTGATGTATCACATTTATTGATTTGTGAATATTGTATTAGACTTGAATCCCTGGAATAAAACCCACTTGGTCATGGCGTATGATCCATTTAATATATTGCTGGATCTGATTTGCTAATATTTTGTTGAGCATTTTAGCATCTGTGTTCATCAGGGATATTGACTTGTAATTCTCTGTCTTTATAGTGTCCATATCTGGTTTTGGAATTAGGATAATGTTGGCCTGCTAAAAAGAGCTTGGACGTGTTTCTTCTTCTTGGAATTTTTAGAATAGTTTTAGGAGGGTAGGTGTCAGTTCTTCTTTGAATGTTTGCTAAATCTTCCCTATGAAACCATATAGACCAGACCTTTTTTTAAAAATATATTTTATTGATTTTTTACAGAGAGGAAGGGAGAGAGATAGAGAGTTAGAAACATCGATGAGAGAGAAACATCAATCAGCTTCCCCCTGCATATCTCCCAGTGGGGATGTGCCTGCAATCTGGGTACATGCCCCTGACTGGAACCGAACCCGGGACCCTCCAGTCCGCAGGCCAAAGCTCTATCCACTGAGCCAAACCGGTTTCGGTAGACCAGACCTTTTTTTGCTGAACCTTTTGTTTTGTTTTTTTTCTATTAATGTGTCTATTTCATCAATTGTTATTGGCCTGTTCAGGTTATGAGATTTGTCCTCAGTCAGTTTTGGGAGATTGTACTTTTCTAAGAATTTGTTCATTTCATCCACATTATCCATCTTGTTGTCATATAGTTGTTCATAGTATTATCTAAAAATCCTTTCTATTTCTGTGGTGTCAGTTGTTAATTCTCTGCTTTTGTTTTATATTTTATTTATTTGGGTCCTCTCTCTTTGTTTCTTGATGAGTCTGGCTAACATTTAAGTAATCTTGGTTATCTTTTTTAAATAAGCAGATATTGGTTTTATTTCATTTTTTATATTTTTTTTAGCCTCTATGTCATTAATTTCTGCTCTAATCTTTATTACGTCCTTCCTTCTACTTAGTTTGGGCTTTTTTGTTGTTCTCTTTCTAATTCTTTAAGTTGTATTACTATTTTTTTAGTTTTTGAGGTAGACCAGTAGTACTATGAACTTCCCTCTCAGGAATGCTTTTGCTGTGTTCTAGAGATTTAGGTTTGTTGTGTGTCCATTTTCATTTGTTTCCAGAAAGTTTTTGATTTCTTTGTTGATCTCATTGGTAACCCATTCATTGTTTAACAACAAGAAATTTAGCTTTCATGTGCTTGAGTGTTTTTAGTGTAGTTGATTTCTAATTCCAATCACTTGTGATTTGAGAAGGTGCTTAATATGATTCCAATATTTTTGAACTTGTAGAGAATTTTTTGTGTCCTAAGATGTGGTCTATCTTTGAGAATTATGCCTGTGCCCTTGAGAACAATATATTCTCCAGCTCTGAAGTGAAATGTTCTATAAATGTCAATTAAATCCATCTGATCCCATGTGTCATATAGAGTTACCTTTTCCTTGTTAATTTTGTGTCTAGCAGATCTATCCAGTGAAGTCTGTGAGGTGTTAAAGTCCTCTACTATGACTAAATAGCTGTCAATCACTTAAAGTCATCTAAACTTTTTTGTATATATATTTAGGTACTCTTATATTGGGTGCATATATGTTTACCAGGGTTATATCTTCTTGTTTTATTGATCCCTTTAGTATTATGAAGTTACCTTTATTGTCACTTGTGATGGGCTTCACTTTTAAGTCTATTTTGTCAGATATGAGTATTGCTACCCCAGCTTTTTTTTTCCATTTGCATGGAAACTTTTTTCATCCCTTAACTTTTATACTGTGAGAGTCTTTTTTTCTGAAGTGGTTATTTTGTAGACAGCATATATTTAGGCCATGTTTTTGTATTGTATTCATTCAACTACCATATGTCTTTTGATTGGAGTATTTAAGCAATTTACATTCAAGGTTACTATCCATTGGTACTCATTTATTGCCATTTTAATTCTATATGTTTATGTTTCTTTCTCTATTTCTCCTTATGACAGTAATTCCTTTAGCATTTGTTGCAGTACTAGTTTGTTAGTGATAAACTCCTTTAGCCTTTTTTTTTTTTTTTTTTTTTTTGTCCAGGAAGCTCTTTATTTCACCATCTATTTTGAATGATAGCCTTGCTGTATATAGTAATCTCGGTATCAGATCCTTGCCTTTCTTTATCTTGGGTACTTCATGCCATTCCCTTCTGGCCTGCAGAGTTTCTGATGAGAAACTTCTGATAGCCTTATGGGAGCTCCTTTGTACATAACAAATTGCTTTTCTCTTGCTGCCTTTAAGATTCTCTCTTTTTAAAATTTTTGGCATTTTAATTATAATGTGTCAGGATATGGGCCTATTTAGGTTCTTCTTGCTTGGGACTGTCTTTGCCTCCTGGACCTGTGTGACTTTTTCTTTCACCAGGTTAGTGAAGTTTTCTGCCATTATTTCTTCAAACACATTCCCTATCCCTTGCTCACTTTCTACTCCTTCTGTCACTCCAATTATGTGAATATTGTTTTGTTCCATGTTGTCCCAGAGCTCCCTTAAGCTGTCCTTCTACTTTTTCATTTTGGTTCTCTGATTGAGTGATTTTTTTCTACCCTGTTTTCTAATTCACTGATCTGAACCTTGGCTTCCCCTAATCTGCTGTGTATTCCTTCCAATGTGTTCTGAATTAGTGGTATGTCATTCTTTATTTCTGACTGATCTTTTTCATAGTTACTATATCTTTTCTCATGCTGTTGAGCATCTTTGCCATCATTATTCTGAACTCTATATCAGATAAATTTCTTATTTACATTTTGTTTAGCTCTTCTTTTAGAGAATTATCTTGTTTTGTCATTCGGAGATTTTATTTTTTTATTTCCCCATTTTGGCTGCCTGTTTGTGCTTGTGTTTGTGTATAAGGTAGATGTGATATGATTCCCTATCTCTATTGCAGGGCAATGTCAGATGTTGTTTCTAACTGGCCTGAGTGCCCTGTTTGGGACTATTATCAATCCACAGCTTGTGCTTCCCTCTCCTGGGGTTGGTGCCTTTGGAAAGGACCAAAATGTGCACCAGGCTCTGCTTTTCCTAGCCCAGGATTACATGAGACAAAGATTCAAGCCTCCAGAGACCTACCTCTGCCTACAGTCTGATTGATACCTGCCTTGATTAGCCTCAGGCTATCCATCATGTTGTGGGCCAAGAGGTCTTCCAACAGGGTATGGCGACTACCTTTTCCCCAGGCAAAATCCACCTGAATAGCAAAGGTCCATGGGAGAAAGATGTCCTCCACAGTGTGAGGAAATGACTCAGCACAGGAAACTGCCGGAAGCCGGTCCATCCTTGCTGCTTGACACAGTCGCTGCAGGATAGAAACATCTGCACAGCATATGTTTCAAGGGACCTGGTGTATATAGCATACTGTTCTTAATATGTTTGCTCCCCTTAGCGCTGTGTGTTTTAACCAAGGTCACCTCTCCGAGAAAGGTTGTTTCCCCAGGTAGGAATTTTTCCCTGAAGTCAGGGAGGGGATGCCTCTCCTAGAAAGGTTGTTTCCCCAGGTAGGAATTTTTCCCTGAAGTCAGGGAGGGGATGAAACTCCTTAACTAAGTGCCAGGCGGGTAGTTAATCACTACAAACAATCATGCTTAAGCTACATAATCTTTACTCCCTGGTATGGAGATAAGAAACGCCCTAACCTTTGTAATAGAAATTGACAGGATTAAAATCAACTGGTATAAATACGGATGTAACAAAACAATAAACAGCAGAACTTCGCTGGAGATCCAGACCAGAACTTGGCTGGAGATCCTGGCTAGAGATCCTGGCTAGGCTGCTGATCAACTGAACGCTGTCTCCGTGTCCTTCCTTCTTCGCCGACTCCGTCCACACCTTTGGGGACCCCTGGACCCGCTGGGGTTGGACCCCGTTTGCCTGGAGCCGGTCCATGCTTGCTGTTTCAAGGGACCTGGCATATATGGCATACTGTTCTTAATATGTTTGCTCACCTTCTTGGCACTATGTGTTTTAACCAAGGTCTCTGAGAAAGGTTGTTTCCCCAGGTAGGGATTTTCCCCTGAAGTTAGGGAGGGAATAAAACCTCTTAACTAGTGCCAGGTGGGTAATTAATCACTTTAACTACGAACAATCAAGCTTAAGCTACATAATCTTTACTCCCTGGAATGGAGATAAGAAACGCCCTAACCTTTGTAATAGAGATTGATAGGATTGTATCAACTGGTATAAATACAGATGTAATAAGACAGTAAGAGACAGAACTTAGAATACGGAACCAAGAGAGACGGAACCTAGGCACAGAACCTACACAGAACGTTCTCTAGAGACAGAAGAACTTCGCTGGAGAGAACATGGCAAAAGATACTGGACAGAAACTGGCCTCAGAACCTAGCGAGAGAACATGGCAAAAGATCCTGGACTGAACCTGACTACAGAAATTGGCAAGAGAACCTGACTAGAACCTGGTGACTGAACCTGGCTGGAGAACCTGGACAGAACCTGGCTGGAGAACCTATCGAGGGAACATGGCTACAGAACCTGGCTGGAGAACCTGGAGAACCTAGCAAGAGAACATGGACACAGAACCTGGCTGGAGATCTGAAGCAGAACCTCTCTGGAGATCCTGGCTGGAGATCCTGGCTAGGCTGCTGATCAGCTGAACGCTGCATCCTTGTCGTACCTTCTTCGCCGACTCCGTCCACACCTTTGGGGACCCCTGGACCCGCTGGGGTTGGACCCCGGCAGGAAACCATCATGGCTGGCCTCCAAGCTCCAATCCCATATCCCTCAACCCTCGACTCTCCTCACAAATCTCCAGTCCACTCTGCCCTCCCTCTGCCAGAGCCCAAGGTCAATGTCTGCACACAAAATTTTATGTACTGTCCCTTTAAGAGACTGCCTGTATTTCCAGCTGTCTCTCACTGGCAAACAGCAACCCTGCTGCTTTTCACAGCAAGATGTTGTATGGGCACCTTTCTCAGTTCTGATGCTCTGGGATCAGGTGCCCAGCTTGGGTTTTAGACCCCAGGGTTCTCAGTGAGGACCGCCTACAGCTGAGATATCCCTCTGGAACATCAGCTTCTGTGTGTGGGAGCCTGTCCAGCCCTTTTGCGTATCTACACTTCGTACCATTCTCTATGCAGTCTCCACTTTCCAGCCTTTGTTTTCAGGGTTCTCTTCAGCTAGTTTTCAGTAGATTTTCAAGGTGGTTTTTCTGTATTTTAGTTGTATATCAAGTTTGGTTCTGGGAGAGTGTCAGTGTAGCGTCCACTTACTCCACCCTCTTTTTTTTAATTTTTACTTTATTTATTGAAGTTCTGGAGACTGGAGGTTTGATACCAGGGTGCCAGCATGGTTGGTTTCTGGTGAGAGTCTGCTTCAGGTTTACAGACTGCCAACTTCTTGTATCCTCATTTGGTGGAATAGTGAAAACTCATGATTTTTAAAAGTTTCAGAGTATGTAAAAATCACTTGAAAAAGTTTGTTTCTGCTCATGTAAATCTCACTAATTCAGGTTAGTGAATCAAAAAGTCATTTTTTTTAGAAATATTTTTTACTCAAGTCATATACTCAGTTTTTGTTCATTATAATGAGGTTGCCTATATGGTTTAGAAATGTAGGAAGAAACCTGAAGATAGCCTCTTCTAAACAGACTCATGCTGGGAATTATTATTGTTAAATTGTATGTTATTGAGAAAGACATGCATAATTTAGTGTCATGTATGAATTCTGGCCAAGAGGGTGGACTAATCAGAAAGAAAATACAACCACTACAAATGATATGCTTTTAGCTCTCACATTATAGTACAAATCTGGGACACAAAGGTCAAAATATAGTAACAGGTATTGCCATTTAGTCCTTTTTTGTCCTTAATTTCTTCATCTATACAATGAAGGCATTGTCCTGTTGACCTTTAAGATACTTTCAAATTCTAACATCATCTTTTATCCTTACCATGAGTAATTTGGCTGTAGATAACTTTTTCCATTACTTTAAATTTCAAAGTTATTATTATCCTTCTGTATGTTTTTTCTGAAAAATTTCTATAGCTTTTACTCAGTGTAGTATGCCTAATTCTAAGCTCCTTTGTATAAAGAGAGCAGGAAAGACCTTGGAAAGATTCTGAATAAGATACACAAAGGAGATTAGAATCCAAATAGACACATTAGACGTTAACAAAATATTAACATGGGTGATTCTTTCTCTTTAAGTTAATTTTCATTATATGTCAGAACTTCTGACTCTTATGTCAGTTAACATCTTGAGAGAATGCTTTTGTACACTTTAATTCAATTATTTTAACTATTTTCTAGAGGTTGGACTTATAGTATTAATTAAATTATAAGTTCCTTAACAGCATCAATTCTGGTTTTGTCTTATTTTGTATTCTCCACAGTAACTAGCATCAAAACAGACTCGTGCTGGGCATTACTATTGTTAAATTGTATGTTATTGAGAAAGACATGCATAGTTTAGTGTCATGTATAAATTCTGACCAAGAGGGTGGACTAATCAGAAAGAAAATACAACCACTACAAACATACACAATTCTGGATACTATATATACAGGGTGTCCCAAAAAATGTATATGCACTTTAATAACTGATAGCTCAATTTTGAAAATGAAATGTATTTTAATAAACACTTCCTTTATAATTATTCAAAGTGTGTGTATACTTTTTTTGGGACAGCCTATATTTTACTGTATATAGGCAAATATTGAAAGAACAAAAAGGATATATGTAGATGTTAGAAATGAAAACAAACACATAAACCTATATCTAAAGTGGTGAGTGATAACTGAAGGATAATAAAATCTCAAGGATCTGGTCTCTGAACACACCTTACCTTAGGGGCTGGAAATCTAATGCTTTACTGGTTAGCACAAGTAATTTCAATTTTTCTAAGACATGAAACTTATGCAATTTATACATCTCTGCTTTAAAAAAAGTATCTTACTTTTCAATTTCACCCAAATCCATGATGGTATGGACACATTTCTAGGGCCATTCCTTGGGACATAGAAGGAGCCCATTTAAGTGAGGCCCTGAAACCCAAGCTTTATTAGCTACATGGTAAATCTGCCTCTGGTCTATTGTCAATATCACAACCTCCTTAAAGGGCAAGGAGTGGGGATTAGGTTTCCTAAATGTTTCCAAGAGCAAGAAAAGTATTGTATTCTTTATGAATAGCTACCACACAATCTCTGCTGACTGGCTAAGGGGCTTGCAGATAATTTACTAATTACCCTAAGCTTTATGTCACATGATAGAAAGTAGAGCCCTACCTTGAGTTGTAGGGACCTAAAACTAATAAATAGATGTGAAAACTGGATTGGAAATGGTGAATCTTTTAGTACTCAGGCAGGAGCATTTATGAAACCATGCCGAAGAGGCCATCACAATCCATGGTCTATTTGTGTCTTCTGAAGAAAATATGCCCACATCACCATGAAAGTTGAGCTCAAAGATAAAAAATATATATATATATATATGGAAAATGTCAACGCCAAGAATACTATACCACAAAAACAAAAGATATACAGATTCATATCCAGGCAACTAGAGATAGTAGAGCAATATAAATGGGACTTCAAAGTAAGACATTTTAAAATGTGTATTTATAGAGACACTTATAATGTCTCATTACCTTCAAGCATATATACTGTGTTGACTTCTAGAAATTCTCCTGTTATATTTAAGTTATCTGCAGTAATGAACAACCCCAAGATCTCAGTGGCTTATAAAAACAAATATGATTTATCACTTAGGAGTTTTCTACAGGTTGACTGCAGGTCTGTTCCATGATTTCCCTTCACTTGGGGACCTAGGCTAAAGGAACAGTTCCCAACTGGGACACTAAAATTTTCATTTCAGAAGGAAAAGAGTAAGGTGCTAGATAGATCCTTTGATCTTTAAAGTTCTAGGAGATAGCATACATCACTTTCATGCATGTTGCATTGGCCAAAGCAAGTCATATGTCTAAGCCATAAGACAATAGGGTGAGTGTATAATCTTCCTGTGGGGAGATAACAATGAATATGTTAAAGAGAGGATACAAACCTTGATCTGACATAAGAAAAAAAAATGATATATGATATCAGCAAATGAGTCCTTTTGGTATGTATAAGGAGGCTTGAAAGTAATTGTTTTAAATAGTTTCCCCTGCCCTAACCGGTTTGGTTCAATCGATAGAGTGTCGGCCTGCACTCAAGGGTCCCAGGTTTGATTCTGGTTAGGGGCATGTACCTTGGTTGCGGGCACATACCCAGTAGGTAGTGTGCAGGAGGCAGCTGATAGATGTTTCTAACTCTCTATCCATCACCATTCCTCTCTTTAAAAAAATCAATAAAATATATTTAAAAAATAGTTTTCCCCTATAATTTTATATACTCTTAAAAACTCTTTATTGATGATATAAGGTTTATCATCACTACTCTCAAATTAGCTGGAACCAAATATACAGAAATGAGTGTCATTCCCTGAATTGCACCTTTAATTCAAATTTCTTTCCCAACCTTTATTTTGTTCTAGTGAAGACTTCTAAATATGTTTTTATTTTTTTAACTCTTTCTTTGAAATTTAGGATGTGCACAGAATTATGAGCAGGGCGAATGAGGTGGAACATGTTTTTCTTTTTAATCAGGGTAATCTGATGTTCACCAACTTCTCCATGAATGCCAGAGCAGAATAATTCCAATGGCAGCACTTGTTCTGTACCCACAAATCAGTTCCTCTTTTTTGGACTGGCCAAGATAGAGGAAAGTAAATAAAATAAAAAGGCATGTCAATTTCAAGCTCCATTTGGAAACACGCTAGAAAAATCAATGGCTGGTAAATAGAAATTGGCAAAATTGGCAGAAAGAATTTTTATATTCAGGCATAGAAGGGACTGGAATATAAATCTGCACCCTGACCAGATAATCTATACATAAAAAGAGGTAATATGTAAATTAGCTGGGACACAGTAAAGCATCATGACCAGACCATTAGCATATTACCTCTTTATTAGCTCCTATCATCAGGTGGCTGCCTGCACACACCTCAGGCATTGCTCTGGAGACAGGAGACGGTACAGAAGTAGGGAGGTGGGAGCAGGGAGGTGGGAGAAGGTGGGACCAGCCCGAGGCAACTCGAGGGTGGGCAGCACCATGCGAATTCGCATGCTGAGCTCCTAGTAATGAAATAAAACTATGATGATACTAGAAAGGCACTTGACAAGGCTCTTTCCTAATGTTTTAGTACACTGAGGAATGTCTGCCTCTCATATTCACTGAATCAAGATTCTGTAAGTTTAAATTTTGGAATTAAAGTTTTGATTAAAGGTTGTCATTAGGTTTCTATAGCCTCACTGATTTCACAGAACTAATGTAGGGAGACATAAGCTCCTGGAAGGAGTGATTAACCAATAGCATTAATGCTAGCGGGTTTTAGGAAACCTGGATTCTAGCAGGGTATACTTATGAGGCTTTAATTTTCAGGCTTAAAGTTCATCTTTGTCAACAAAAAGTTCACTGTCACCAATATAATGCCAACAGGAGCCCCCAATCTAGGGTGAAGAAAGGGTAGAGATTTTATTCAGGTAAACAGTTTGCAAAACATGGAAATGCAGCCTTCAAGACAAAGGAGAAGCTCCCTTATAAAAGATGCCCACCCTGGTCCCTAATTGGTCCATGTTTATGCAAATGAAGAATCAAAATTGCAAGTTTGGTTCAAATAGCACTGTCCTGATTGATTAGAAGCACTGGTTCTGATTGATTGTTATGGGGCCACTCTGATTGGTAAAGATGCAAATGAGGATGTAGCTGTGTAGTTCCAATTGGATGGGGCAGGTGTCAGCCCATAGTTCAAAATGTGATTCCAGGAACTCCTTTATAAGGGTCAGCTCAGAGGGCAGGACCACAGTATAGGAGGCTTGACAGCTCAGTCTGTTGTTTCTTCCTGATAGGCAGTGTACATGAGAGGCCTCTATAAGTAATGGCTCCTAGACTCTGATTATGAATTTTGGCCCTGTAAACCATAAGGAATCCGTTTTGGCAGGTATATTCCTTCTTGGGGTCAATATCTTCTATGATAAATTTCACAATCACTTATTCTTCAGTGGTACATTTGAGAAATAGGACACTTTTCTGAGACCTCTCTAGCCTTTTATAAAATAAGCAGTTTTCCAACTTTCTGATTCTGAAGGAGAGAATTGCTTCTCCCATCTCAATTCACACTATTCCCATCACTAACCTGAAGTGTATTTTCCTCCATGCAACCTACACTGACAATTTCAGCTCTCACTTATTTTTTATTTTCAGAACTTCTGGAGATATTTATACCTTGAAAGACATTACAGAGCTATACTTTTCAGTATTGTTTCTTAAAATGATTCATATTCATTAGTTTATTGAGCATCTACTTTGCCAGATACTGTGCTTAACAGTGCAGGCACACACACACACACACACAGACACACACACAAATGGATAAACCACGACCCCTGCCTCATGGTCTATTAGGGAAAGGAGGCAAGTAACTGGGCAGTTAAAATACATTGGGAAAAGGACAAAGAGGTAAGCACAGGGTGTTATGAGGACATTTAATTATATATCTTTTTCCTACCCACCCAGGTAGTAAGTTCCTTTAGGACAAGATCCATATCTTCCATTTCCCATAGTGCTTGGTTTATACTACTCTTGATCTGGAATCTTTTCCTCCAGATATCTGCACTCTTTACTTTCTCTATTTCTTTAAGCTCTTGCTCAAAATTCAAGTTATCAGAGATACTTAAGCTATGTTATTCAAAATTGTATCACCTCCCCTCCCCAACACACACACACACACACACACACACACACACACACACACACACAGTCAAATTCTGGACATACTCATCTTCTTTCCTTGCTTTATTTTTTCTATTTAGCACATACCACCATCTCTGACATACTACATCATTTACTTATTTAATTTTGTTTATTGTCTATTTCCCATGCTAGAATGTAAGTTCTATGAGGCCAGGGATCATATCTGTCTTGTTCACCATTTCATCTCTAGAGAGGCCTATCACTGTGCAGGACACATCATAGTAATTCAAGTTAGTTGTTGAATTAAAGGATAAGTGGTAACAGCACTAGTTAATACTTGAGAAATCCTTTTGGGCTGAATAATTTATCTTTTGAATTATACTACACCACTACTATATCTACTTTTGGTTTGACTTGGTACTGAAGGGCCTGTTCTGCCAATTTTTGACTTTGAAGAATGGGCACTCTTTTAGGCCCCATAATTGCATCAAAAAATGCAGAAAAAGCTGCCTTAATTAAGCTGGCTTCAACCCTCTAAAGATATTCAGCACATGGACCATACTTTGAGAATCACTGACATAGCTCATGAAAACACTCTTTTTAAAATGTTGTTTAATAGGTATAATATGTTCATGATAATTTCATCTTATTCATTTGTTTTTATTTGAAATATTCTGAAAGTTAGGGAAATTTATATTGAAGAAGTCTGAGACTTAATATATATTTTTAAATATTTGGTACTGTATGATATCATTTACATGTGGACTCTGAAAAGGACAAACTCAGAGAAATAGAGAGTAGAGCGGTGTTTACCAATGTGTGTGTATGGAGGAAATGGGGAGATATTGCTCAAATTATACAAACTCCCAGTTATAAGATTAACAGATTTAGGAACCTAATATACAGCATGGTGGTGTTAGCTAATAATATTGCATTACATACTTGAATGTTTTTGCCACAAAAAATAAATAGTATTATAAACAGGATGGAGGTGGTAGCTAATACTATGGTGGTAACCATTTTGCAATTTATAAATGTATCAAATCAACACGTATATCTTAAATTTATACAATATTATATGTCAATTATATTTCAATAAACCTGAAAAAACAGTTGGCTAGTTCCAAGACAAAGGTTGGGAAAAGATTGAAAATTTGGCAGTATTTTCTGTCTGAAGTTTCTTGATTATTTTTTCCAAGTGAACAAAACAAAAAACTAGTTTTCACAGATACACACACACACACCAAAATCACTGTTATATATTTTCCTTTTTCCTTTCCAGCATATGACTTCAGATAAAGTTTTTAAAATATATTTTGTACCTTTTTGGAAACTATTAAAAAATAAGCATTATTGAATAATTTACACATGCAGCTATTCAAGAGAACTCAGAACCAACTTGAGAATAATGTCTGAATGAGATTTGCAGTGTAAACATCCAACATGTGGAACACTGGGATCAAAAAATTTAATCAATTGAGCTGTCTATGCATACAGGGCATTATTTTTCTTGAGGGCAAATAAGATAAAATAAGTATAATCTATGAACAAACAACATTGTTTACTGGAAGAGATGACAAACTCATAGAGAAGAAATAGACATGTACAATGCCTGGAAAAATGAAGTAAAGATTCAAAGAAATTTGGTAAATGTTTAATAAAATATCTATGCCTCTATATGTAGCATATTGGCTGGCGGTGGGATGGCATATAGGAAACTTTGTGGACTGAGACCTTTTTGGCTTTTATTCCACAGGCATCTCTCTGCCAAATGGCTTTATACTGCCCTTATTGCTTTTTCAGTACATCTTTGTGTATGTTATCAGGCTGTATAGACTGAGGTGTGGTACATCGACTCCAGACCATACCACTTAGCAAGGCCCTGGAACTTTGGGTCAGTCAGAAGTGTGGTTTCACTGCACTCTGTGCCAAGTTCTAATGACCTTTCCTTTGATCTGGCTTTCCACTAATACTTTACTATCTCTCAATATAATTCAATGGTTTTCTGAATTTCTTATATGTGGGTAAATTTAATAATAACCATGATTTATTCAGCAGTTTATATATCCTGCAGGCACTCTGCTCTGAGCTACATGCATTAATATCTATTGTAATCTTCACAAAAAACTGATGAGGTATGTATTCTCATTATACATATTCCAAAAATAAAGAAACTGAGGCACACTGATGTAAAATAGCTTGTTCAACCTCACTTATGTTCTTATACGCCTAGCTTGACTACGATTTCCCTGAAGGTGGGTGTCATAAGTTGTAAAATTCTTTTTGGAACTTGGTTGTAAACACACTGTTATGTACATCTAGGCAGTTAATCATAGTTAATCTTATGAGTATGCCAATTAATTTTAGGGGTTCCTGGGAGGTCTCTTTGCTTGTCCAAATTTCTTTCCTACTAGATTGCTGTTGGCAAAAGTCTTAAAATTTAGAAACACAATTTTTAGCTTGAAGCTCCATGTTCTCTTATTTAAAGAGATATTTCTGAAAGTCTAATTATAACAAATATTACTGGGAATTAACATAAGTCTATTTTTTTTAGCTCTCTTTTTAAATGAACACATTTTGATGGGAGTAAGTTCAAAGAATGTGAGTGCTTTGGATGGCAAATTGGTAAGAAAAAGACAGTATAAAGGGAAATATGGCAGAGGAAGATGTTAAGGGTACCAAAAGATCAATTGAATCCTGATTTCCAACTGAGTCAGTTACCACAGTTAATAAATGCTTTTTAATGATTTGGTGTCTATTGAGAATTTTCACAAAGCCATATAAAACATTATCCTATATAATAAAAGCCTAATATGCAAATTGTCCCCTCGATGGGAGTTTGGCTGGGAGTTCGACCTCTCAACCAGTCGCTATTACACACACTGACCACCAGGAGGCAGATGCTCCAATTGGTAGGTTAGCTTGCTGTGGGCTCTGATGGGCTGGACTGCAAAGTGAGGTGTAAGGTGAGAGCCATCAGGAAGCTACCGGGGGGAGGCGGGTGAGGGCGGGAGCCAGGAGGGACCGCATGGCATGGAAGGCTACTACATGTGATCCAAGAGCCCTTGCAGCATGTAGCATTCTCAGTGTGCAATTTATAATCTTCAGAGCTGCTTCTTTTTATTTGTTAAGTTTCATTAACTACTACAGGAGAGTGGGTAGCACCATTATGGCGGGCCGGGCCGGGTGCCCCTGCTGGAGGCCAAGGGGAGGCCTCCGGCTCCCTGTGACACAGCAGAGAGGGGGGCGGGGCTGAGCTGGAGAAACCCAGTCCAAAACTTGAAAGGAAGTGGGAGGCAGCGAGGGGCAGAGGGCGACAGCTGCGCAGGGGTCTAGAAAAACTGCTGGGTGGGGACAGCCAAGGAGCCTGGTGCCTCTACAATGGGACAGGCTCCACGTCCCTTCCTCCTTCTCACTGTGACCCATCACCCCAGGTCTCCTCCAAGGCCCCATCTGAGCTCACCCCACACAGCTCCATACCACTGCATGGCCCTGCACAGCCCCACCCACACAGCCTTGACCAGCATCACCTCACCTGCCTGCACAGCCCCGCCCCTCCCCACACAGCACCACCCCGACCCACACAGCCTTTGGGAGCTCTACCGCCAGAGGAAAAAGGGGGAGGCTGCAGATAGGAGGTCTCAGAAGGAGGGGGAAGAGTAGGGCACACAAAGTTAGATGGAGGGGAGGAAGGGAGAGACACCACAGGACTGAGGACAGAGATGGGCAGGGAAGGAGGGCTATGTGGAAATGTTGCCCTTGGTTGAAGTAGAAATCCTGACCCCATTCTGCAGACCCCAGAAGAGTTTGTGGGGGGGAGGGGGGGGGCAAAGACAAAACAGTGTGTGAGGGGACTGGATGGATGGAGAGCCAGTGATGTTTGATTCATGGCCTATTTATTTTTATTAATATATTTTTATTGATTTTAGAGAGGATGGCAGAGGGATAGAGAGATAGAAAGATCAATGATGAAAGAGAATCAATCTGCTGCCTCCTGCACGCCCCCTACTGAGGATTGAGCCCACAACCCAGGAATGTGCCCTTGACCAGAATTGAACCCAGGACCCTTCAGTCTGAAGGCTGTGGCTCTATCCACTGAGCAAAACCATTCTAGGGCAACCCATGGCCTATTTAAAACTGCTGCAGTAGGCTGAGCAAGGGTCTTACCACGATGGTGTTACCTGATAATGAGGGTGTCTCCCCTTAAGTTGGGGTAATCAGAACTGCAGCAAGGTAAAGACACACCTGTGGACCTGCAAAGGGTTTCTAGGCACACAATACAATTTACTTCGTGTGGCAGCTGAAGAGGGTGAGCAGAACCTTGGAAGGACATGAGGTCTCCAAGACCAGGGGCTGGAGGGAAAGTGCGTGTCAAGCATTCATCACCATGAGTTACAATCTATCCTATATAATAAAATAGAATCATGTAAATTGACCATACCTCTGTGATGCCCACCCGCCAATTAGGAGTGAGCATGCAAATTAACCCAACAAAGATGGCAGGTTAATTTGCATACACAGGTGCAGGGTGGAGAGCAGAGTGGGAGAGCAGGTGGCTTGGGGGGACGTGGCGCCCTCGGTCACTTCCCCCAAGCTGCCAGGCGGAGAGCAGAGCAGAAGAGCCAGTGGAGAGTGGAGCAGCTTGGGGAACTTGGCTCCCCAAGCCACCAGATGGAGAGCAGAGAGGGAGAGCTGGAGGCTTGGAAGACTTGGCAGAGTGAGAGGCTGTGGGTTGGAGACAGAGCAGGAAGGGAAAACCAAGAGAGCGGGGAGCACCAGGAATTCTGGGAATAGTAGTTCTGGTGGCAGCCCCTGTACCGGAAGCAGAAGTCCAGACCACGGGGAGCACCAGGAATGCTGGGAATCGTAGTTCTGCTGGCAGGTGGATCTCCTAGTTTAGACACTAGAGCAAAGTAAGCCTGGAGCAAGTTACTGTTGTGGTGGGGGATGGAGGGAAAGCAAAAGTGAGAGACATAAGTAAAATCATAGTGTCTAGGAAAAATTAAAGGGAAGATATCCTAAAACTTTCAGGAAATCTCCACCAATGAAGCAAATAAAAAAAAAATGCCTCTATTATTCTGTGAGCAACAAACCAAACTGGGTTGGGGTCTCAGACAATTTGCTCATATGATTGCAAAGACAGACAGAAACTCCCAGATTGCAAAGGGTTCCCCTGAGGGCTCCCACATTGGAGAGGGTGCAGGTCGGGCTGAGGGACCCACCCTCCGTGCACGAATCTTTGTGCACCAGGCCCCTAGTATGTATATAAAAGCCTAATATGCTAAGGGTCTGACCGAGTGGTCGACCAACCGGTCACTATGACTTACACTGACCACCAGGGGGCAGATGCTCCAACCAGTAGGTTAACTTACTGCTGGGTCCGGCCAATCAGGACTGGGCAAAATGGGGCCAGACATGCCCTGGAGCCCTCCCGCGGTCTCTCCCACGGTTCCTCCCGGCCACCAGCCCCCAATCAGCCCTGATAAGGACTGGGTGAAATGGCCCTGATCCACCCTGATCCGCCCTGATTGCTGGCCAGGCAGAGGAACCCCACCCATGCATGAATTCATGCACTAGGCCTCTAGTGTCCTATATAAAGAATGGAATTCTTAGTAATTCTTTTTTGTTTTATTTTATTATCATTTTAAATCCTCACCCTAGAATAAGTTTTTATTGATTTTAAAGAGAGAGAGATGAGAGAGAGAGAGAGAGAGAGAGAGAGAGAGAGAGAGAGAGATGAGGTAAGAGAGAGAAAAATGGATGTGAGAAACATCAATCTGTTGCCTCCTGTATGCATCCTGACGAAGGATGGAACCCACAACCTAGGTGTGTGCCTAATGTGCCTGACCAAGAATCAAACCTATAACCTTTTGGTATAGGGGACAATGCTCCAACCAACTAAGCCCCCCCCCATCCAAGGCCATTTTTTGTTTGATTTTTAGATTCCCTAATTTTACTAAGTTATAGATGTTAAGTGAAAATAATTGTGTAGCAATTCATTGTTAGTTAAACATTGTCATAAGGGCATGTAGTTCCAGACTACTGAAAATTCTCCTTAATCCTACATTTTCCCTTTGTTTTTGAATGCAAAATTGAAAACACACACACACATAATCTGTAAGTGAACTAGTAGAAAAAATACAGGTATAAACAAAATCAGCCTTGCTCCAGGCAATTCATGGCTCTTTTGCATGTGCATTTCTTTTGCAATATGCATGAGAAAGTCAAGTGTCACATTTGTGCCAACTGACAACTTGTTCAACAAACAGTAGTTTCAATTTTAAGTGTAGTTTGTTGATTCTCTATTGAGTTATTTGAGGTTCTCTTTGTTGAGCGAACTTTATTTTCCTTTGCAATAGGATATACAATATTAAATTGTTGCCTGAAACCGATTTGTTTCACTTGCTTCAAGCTCCCTATATCTGGTGTAAGTTATGGCACTACAGTGGGGCCTTGACTTACGAGTGTCCCGACTAACGAGTTTTTTGAGATACCAGCTGTCTCTCGGCCAATTTTTTGCATTGAGTTGACTGAGTAATTTGAGTTGATGAGGTCCTTAACAAGCTCCTTAACAAGCTCGGTCTCGGAACAAATTAAACTCGTAAGTCAAGGCCCCACTGTAGTTCTTGTTGGCATAATATGTTGTATTTTGTAAATGTGGCCATTTGACATCATTCTCTAAATAGGTATGAGTTTAGCTATCATGACTTTTTAATGGCAGAATTTTATACTTTCTATGTCAAAGTTATTTGATTTATGTGGATCCTTTTTGGTGAGGTGGAAGGAAAGTAGAGACTTACAGTAAGAACTACTCATAATGCCCAGCTGGCATGGCTCAGTGGCTGAGCATTGACCTATGAACGAGGAGGTCACCATTCAGTTCCTGGTCAGGGCACATAGCCAGGTTGTGGGCTTGATACCCAGAGTGGGTCATGCAGCAGGCAGCCGATCCATAATTCTCTCTCATCATTGATGCTTCTATCTTTCTCCCTCTCCCTTCGACTCTGAAATCAATACAAAATATTTAAAAAAATAAACACTCATAATTATAAAATAACTTATTCAAGACAGACTAAGCCTAGACTGAATTACCTAAGGAATGGTTTCCAGGTAGCAGAGAAGGATGATGAAGTTGGCTATCAGTAATTAGGGTAATATGAAAAGTACATTACCAAGTTCATAGAGTAAGTTGATTGCTAGGTAAAATAGTACTTGCCATTTTTCCCTGTTGAGTACATAAAATCTCTTTTGCAATATTTTCCTTTTCTTCTGCTTCTCTTTACTTCTGTAAGTAATTGTGATCAGCAGCAAATTTGCCAGTTATCTCCTCTGACAATTAGGATTGGGTTGTTCCTCAAAGAATGCCTGGAACAAATTATGAAGGAAAACTTTATAATTGGGTATATATGGCTTTAGCCTAGTAAGCTGGTCATACTCTTCTATGGCAAGCTACTGAGTCAAGCTTCTGTAGGACAGCCCTTCCAGAGATTGTCACCCTTTATAACCACCAAGATGTTAGTAGGGAGTAGGACTTCATCTGATAATAAACAAGATCCCATTGAGCATATAGCCTCTGGAATTCACTGCCATCCCATAAACCTTCCAGGAATCAGATAACTTTCATTTTTTCTACACACTTTTTATAGCAATTTAGAATGCATTTTCTTGTAGAAGTACTGGGCAAGTAAGACTATTCACTACATCCATTATTTTCTAGGAGGATAGCCTTTTCCCCAAAATTTCCCCTGTTTATTTCCATTTTCCAAGTTCACCATTTAAAACCCTTTCCTAAGCAAGGAGAGAGGACTTCATGACACATTTTACATATAAGGAACTGATTAGTACATGAAAAAATTGAAATTTGCTATAATTTGGATAGGTCTATTGATTCTCATTATCTAAACTATTAGAAATATTGCATTTATTATGGAAGTGTACTATCTTACAATTTAAAAATGTTGCCACAGGACTATGGCTTTTTCCTCAAATCAAAGACCCAGTAAAATAAGCAACCCTTCAAAGGGGCTTCAATTTCTGGGTTTCATGATTTATTTCTGTAGTTATTAATGATTTATATTTCACAACATTACATGACATAGACTGATTTTTAGTCTTAGATGTTTCAATAATAACCTTGCTTTACCTAATGGTTATTAATGTGTATTATAATTTAATAGTGCTGCATGTCTTAAAGGTAGTTAGAAACTCAGACTACACATTCATTCTAGTCTCTTGAATTTTATTCTACATAAAGTGAGAGTTTACTAGATATGAAGGGTTATTTTCTCATTTTAAGATGACATTTTATTAAATAAGAGCACAAATGTTAATTTTTTTAAATAAGAGTCTTCCCCGACTAAGAAAATTTTTTAAATACATGAAAAATGAGATTTATATTTCTTTAAAATTATGTTCTTTGCAAACAAACATGGGAGTCTTCATTTCTCTTCTTTGATATGATGCTGGATTTAATTCAGTAAAAAGAAGTAGTAGTCATTTCTCATATTTATCTGTAAATTGCATTGAATCTGGTTATAGTCACTTTAGGAAATAATGATTTATATGCTTTCTAATTATTTATCTGCTTATATAAGCACAGATCCATTTTAGAAAAGTTATTGAATTAAAGTTATAATATATGGAACAAAAAATAATTTTCATAGATTAAGCTCTGCTCTTTGGCAATCTGATTTGTTTTGCATGCCCTGCTATGTAATATAGGTGTTTGCAGGTACTAAGCTGGTAATTTATTATAAGATTTAAATAGATTCTAGGAAAAGTTTATGAAAATGCTGACCTGTTTAAAAGTGGCTATTTTCCTGAAAATAAAGTCTAAGAGGCTAAACCCATATAGTTAAATTATCCATCCTATTTCAGAACCAGAAACACAATGCAACCTGAGGAGGTATCAGGTTGCTCTCTATTTCCCCCTGCAGGGATATTGGGATAAAAGGTAGAGGATAAATGTATGCTCAGGAGAACTTGTAATATAAACAAAGGAAGAAAGTAAGAATTCTTTTGAGGACTTTTCCCTTAAGCTTAGAGAGAAAAAACTCAGAAATAAGTGGCCTTTTAAGGGTATAATAAAAGTTTATTTTTTTAAGTGCCAGTTTTATGAAAATTCCAAGCTTAATACTAAAGGAAAATATTCTACCATGTTTGAAGTACTATTTATAGTTCGGTGTATATGCTTCTGTCTGTGGAATAGTTGCTTTCTAAAAAAAAGATACATAAACATCCTATTTTGTAATAGAACATTACTATTTAGAAGATGTAATTATGCATACAGAAATATACAAATTTAATGCACAAATGCTGAGGAAATACAGAAGAATGATAAAAAGGAGTCCCAGTTTCAGACTTATATTTTTAAAGCACTTTAGGAATAATTTTAATAACAGAGCATCCAAAAATTTATGGCTTTAACAACAGTTTATTATCTCTTACAGTTCTATAGACTGACCAGTCTCAGCTGATCATTTGTCACTTGGGCTCTCATGAAGTTACTACCAAATGGCTAGGGCTGAAATAATCTGAAGACTGGATGCCAGCATGGCTTCTTCATACATGTATCCAGAGCCTAGATAGTGATAGTGGGAAAACTGAGAGCAGGCTGAAAATTTTTCTTTCCACATTGTAGTGTGGGCTTCATTATAAGATGGAAGTGGTCTCAAGCTACTTAGATTTCTTATGCAGTAGTTGTTGCCCTCAGAGCAGGTGTTCCAAGAGACAAAATGAAAGTGGCCAGTCTTTGAATTCTTGGGCTCAGAATCTGGCACAGTCACTTCTTCATATTCTACTGGTCAAAGTGCAGTGTCTACAAAAATTCAAGGAGAGAGGACATGGACCACACTTCTCAATGGGAGAAGTATCAAATAGTTTGTAGCCATTGTTAATCTACTACAAAAGTTATGCATGATAGGTTAGCAGGATGCTTCCTATGTTTTCCTTGTTGAAATAGCAGGAACAAGAAATCTAAACCAGTAGAGAAGCTAACAGATCTACCTTTGCATAGGCAAAGTCAACAGTTAAGCAACTCTAGGCATAACAGTACCTGTGACATTGATATCAGAACACCTCACCATGAAAAGTACCATGGACATCATTTTTTTAAAATATATTTTATTGATTTTTTTACAGAGAGAAAGGGAGAGAGATAGAGAGTTAGAAACATCGATGGGAGAGAAACATCGATCAGCTGCCTCCTGCACATCTCCTACTGGGGATGTGCCCGCAACCCAGGTACATGCCCTTGACCGGAATCGAACCTGGGACCTTTCAGTCCGCAGGCCGACGCTCTATCCACTGAGCCAAACCGGTTTCGGCCATGAACATAATTTTTGTTAAGTCTTATTTTATTTGCATGTGCTAGGGTTGCTGGCTATTTAAATACGAATGTTTTTTAAAATGAAGAAAATTTTAAAGACATTGAACACACAGAAAGTGCATGATAAATGCTACTTTTTTCTCCCTTTCTTGTTCCTTTAGTAGTTTCTTAAAGGAATATTGAGTTCCTCTTAAGATTTACTTACCTCTTAAGACTTGAATTTAAGTTCCATTTCTTGGTCTTGGGATTTGAAAGTGATGGATTGTGAAGGTGGGAAGTGGAGGGTTGCTGGCAAAGGAAATTTTACATAAAACAAGAGGCCCTACTTTTCAGTAAGTTTTCTACTTGGTTTCTGTGGGAACCACACCAATGAGAGCACAGAGGCCTTGTTACATGTACACTGGGATGTTCAAGGCCATTCTTGCATGAGCCTAATCCGGGTGCCCAAGGTCAAGATACCATGAGTGGGTGCAAGGGTACATTGTGGCCTTCTGTAACCCATATTATTGATGTCACTGTTGGCATCTAGCCTTCTTTGTTTCTGGAGCAATATACAGGTTACTGACCAAAGAGAGGCTAGAGAGCTCAGAGGAGAGGCGACAAACACAGAGAATGTAAGTCCTATGTGTGCAGGAGGGAGAAGAGCTCAGATGGAGCTAAGAAGTGGTACTTCTACTATATAAGTCTAATAACTCATAGAGAGCTCAGATATAGCTACCATGTTAACCGGCCAGTGGGCTGGGCAGGGGAGACAGGAGAAGTTTCTGAGCCAGAGAGCTGAGATACCGCTACGATGTAAAGCAGTGAGATTACAGGCAGCATGCAGCTGCTGAGATAATAGGTGTGGATACAGAGATGAATGTTGCTTTTGTGGGAAAGATGTATCTGTTCACCAGCCATTGTCCAGCTGCCTGCCTGTATGGACTTTTTTGTGAAAGATTGTATTGTCTGATGGCTACATGGCCACTGGCTTCTGCAATAAAGACTAATTCTTATTTACCCACAACTTCTCATAGCATCCCGACGCTCTATCCGCTGAGCCAAACTGGTCAGGGAGTGAGGTGCACCTTTAAGGTCATTCTCAACTTAATGTCACATAAACAAATATCTGTTGTAACTTGACTTTCACTAAAATGTTGTATTTGGGAGTTTTTATTTTGGGTTTAAAGCATATAAGTAACTGCTAGAGTACATGATGGAAAATCAGATAAAATAAATATGAAAAAGAATTAGAAAGAGAAAAGAAAAATAACAGATCTGTGTTGGTGTTGTTGTTTTAACCAGATAAACCACTCTTTTAAAAGCTGATTTGTGGATTATTCTTTAATAAATGCAAATTAAAGTTTGGCTGACTGGTCTAAAATGACAAATTTGTAAAAAAAAAAAATTGCAATTTTTTGAATGCATATATATTTGTAAACTGATAGCTCTAAGCACCAGCCTTTCAAAAATAGAAAGCTGAATAGATTTCCATGGAAAAAACTTTCCGTTGTTTTTTCCAACTATATATCCATTGCCTAATGCACACACTTTCATTAGAGTTGTCATGAGCTATCACACTAAAATAAAATAAAAAATTAAGTGTAAGAGAGGTGACCTACTAGCCTATAATATCTACAAAGAGAATTCAATATATATGAGTAGAAACACCCTGTTTTATTCTTTTGGAGCCATTCTGAAAAGATACACTTTCCATTTGAAAGTAATGTCTGACTCAAAATACATTTTTACTCGTCACCACAAAAAATAATTCTGGCTGTCTCCAAAGGAGAAGCCTTCTCTTGGATTAAAAAGGGTGACATTAACATCATGGTTTTCCCAGAACAATTCTGGTTTATGCTTCTTGTCCCGGCACAACTACTCTCACAAGTGTCCTAGTTTGAATAATCAATTACATGGTCATTCTATTTATATATTAAGCCCACATATTAAGACATTGATTAAGCACCTAGTTGTTCTTGCTACTTCACAATGTATTAGTTATATAAGAAATAGCAAAGATAGAACCTCTGCCCTCTGGGAACTTCATGTATAAGAGACATAGTATTACTGTCAGCACACATATAAAAAATCAAGTGCATTTAAAACAGTAACTCAAGGACAAAAATATGTATATCATTCTCTGTAGGAACATTTTTATTTTCTGGCCAAGGGGAGGAGGAGAACTCTGGTTGACAGAATGTATGAGTTCCATATAGAAATGACGTGGTGCAAATAGAATCTCAACCTTTTCTTAGTTTATCTGGAATGGCCATCTGTAGCATTTTTTTTTTTTTTTTTTTTTTTTTTTGCTACATCACACCATGGATTGCCTTCCATGAGTAAAAAGGATGTTAATTTGATCTTCATTAACCTGTCAGCCCACTGTACCACTGGAAACTGTCCACAAGTCAGGACAGAGCTTAGCTGTACAAAGGACATAATCAACAACCATTTAAAAACAAACAAACAAACAAACAAACAAAAAACACTTTCCTTTAAGCTGAGAAAACTACTAGACTACCAGTAATTTGTAGAGTGAATTGGTAAACAGCATTGGGCTAGGAGGGTATTGTTCTGAATTTCTACAAACAATTGACCTGCCCCTGGCTGTAGAGCAGCTGTTCTCAACCTGTGGGTCGCGAACCCTTTGAGGGTTGAATGACCCTTTCACAGGGGTCGCCTAAGACCATCAGAAAACACATATATAATTACACTAGAAGCCCGGTGCACAAAAATTTGTGCACTCGGGGAGGAGGGGGGGTCCCTCAGCCCAGCCTGTGCCCTCTTGCAGTCTGGGACCCCTTGGGAGATAAGGACCTGCTGGATTAGGCCTGCTCCCGGGTGGCAGAGGGCAGGCCCAATCCCTAGGTGCAGCCCCTGGTCGGGCTCAGAGCAGGGCTGATTGGGGAGTTGGGGCGCTGCCCCCTGTCACTCACAGAGCAGGGCCCATCAGGGGGGTTGGGGCTCCATACCCTGTCACTCACAGAGCAGGGCCCATCAGGGGGTTGGGGAGCTCCCCCCTGTCATGCACAGAGCAGGGCCCATCAGGGGGTTGAGGAGCTCCCCCCTGTCATTCACAGAGTAGGGCCGATAGGGGAGTTGGGGCACTGCCCTCTGTCACACACAGAGCAGGGCGGATCAGGGGGTTGGGGCACCGCCACTGTCACACTCAAGGCAGGGCCGATGGGGTGGTTATGGCTCTACCCCGTCACACACAGAGCAGGGCCCGTTGGGGGGGGGGTTGGGTTGCCGCACCCTGTCACACACAGAGCAGGGCCGATCAGGGGGTTGGGGCGCTGCACCCTGTCACACACAGAGCAGGGCTGATCAGGGGGTTGAGGCGCCTTCCACTGTCATGAACAGAGCAGGGCAGATAGGGAGGTTGTGGCCCCGCCCCCTGTCACACACAGAGCCGCAGGGAAATCAGGGGGTTTGGGCGCTGTCCCCTGTCATGCTAATCCCGGTGCCGGAAGGCCTCACGGCTCCACTGATCCTGGTGCTGGGAGGCATATTACCCTTTTACTATATAGGATAGAGGCCTGGTGCACGGGTGGGGGCTGGCTGGTTTGCCCTGAAGGGTGTCCTGGATCAGGGTGGGGGTCCCCACTGGGGTACCTGGCCAGTCTGGGTGAGGGGCTAAGGGCTGTTTTCAGGCTCGTGGGTGACTGAAGCTCCCAACTGCTCCTTTTTTTCTTTTTCTTTTTTTTAATTCTGGGCCAGCTTTAGCTCTGAGGCTTGGCTCCAGCTCTTAGGCCTCCGCTGCTGAAAGCAGGTGTCTGGTTTGTTTGGGTTCTATAATTGAAACACTGTTTCAACTCCAGCTCTGAGATCCCGGCTGGCTGAAAGCAGGTTTCTGGGGTTTTGTTTAGCTTCTATTTTTGTAACAATGTTTCAAACTGCAAGCTCAGAGGCCGTCAGCGGCAGGCGGGGAACATTGGAGTCCTCTGTCACTGAAGCAAGCAAGCCTCATGTTCGCTTCCAGCTGCCTGGCTGCCGGCCGCCATCTTGGCTGGCAGTTAATTTGCATATCGCCCTGATTAGCCAATGGGAAGGGTAGCGGATGTACGGCTAATTACCATGTTTCTCTTTTATTAGATAGGATATTGTTTTTTTTGATTAATCACTATGCTTTAATTATGTTCAATTTGTAACAATGAAAATACATCCTGCATATCACATATTTACATTATGATTCATAACAGTAGCAAAATTACAGTTATGAAGTAGCAACGAAAATCTTTTTTTAAAATTTTGTTTTTTTGCTTAAAGTATTACAAAGAGTATTACTTATGTCTCCTTTTTTTCCCGCTTGACATTCCCCTGGCCTCCCCTACCCCCCAGTGTCTTGTGTCCATTGGTTATGCTTATATGCATGCATACAAGTCCTTGTTAATCTCTTACCCCCCGCCATACCTCCTACCCTCCCTGGCCTTTTTGCTGTAGTTTGACAGTCTGTTCGATGCTGCTCTGCCTCTGTATCTATTTTTGTTCAATTTTATGGTTGGGGGTCACCACAACATGAGGAACTGTATTAAAGGGTCACGGCATTAGGAAGGTTGAGAACCACTGCTCTAGAGCTATGGAGAGGAAAAAGAATGATAGCTCTACTTTCCTAACCAGAGAGAGAGATGGAACTGCAGGGAACAAAGTTCATGGGGCTTTGAATGTATATAAACAAGAAATGTGTTCCACTGAAGTTAGATTTTAGAGCACTCCTCAAATCCTGTGAGAAGGTCTTATTTGTAAGCCAGAAGTCCTGTGAGGAAGGTTCCCATTCTAACCCCCAAGCTTCCATTTGTATAGAGGGAAATCAAAACCTCAGCCTTAACGTGGAAGGTTATCAGTATCCTCTGGTTTTTCAAGTCATAGGATCAGGACCTATTTGAAGTTGATTGAAAGTATTTTATCTTTCTGTTTTCTTGCTCTTTAGCAAATTAAGCGATTCATCTGCAATTCAGTGTTGCATAGATATGACTTAGATGTAGTAAACCTTTTTTACTGAGAATTGTCAGATACTAGGGTTTTGGGGTCATATTGAATATTTAAAGGAAAATGAGCATCCTGGTTAACCCCCAGAATTACTAATTAGGCAAAATTGTAATTCCCCCAGACACCATGACTAGTCATACTTCTGAGATTTTATTTATGTTACTTCACTGCTTGGAATTTATTCTGTTTGTCTTTCTGGAGACCCGTATTCATCTTTCAAGACTTAATTCAGGCATAATTTCCTCCTTGAAGATAACATTAACTTCCTCCCAACTACCCTCACCTCCATCTCTTATATATATGTGATCTTTCTTTACTTTACTTGTATATCTGTCCAGTCCACTAGAAGGTAAGCTTCTTGAAGGAAGAGACTAATCAGAGGCTGGCATATAGTAGGAAATCAACAACTGAGTGTGTTAATGAATGAAATAACAAAAGAGAAGGCTACCAAAAAATTAAATCATGTGTTAATGAGTAAGACACTGGGCTCTTGAAGACATGGACTTCCCTGTAACATTTCAGGTTTGCTCCAGAAAAAAATGCTTGGCCTGTCCAAAATCAAGCTGCCCTGCAACCTCCTTGTCTAGGCAGAACTCCTATCCCCTGCAGATTTTGCATAATGACACCATATAATGAAATTTTAAAATCTAGTTTTTACCCCATGAAGGCTCTTAATAGTTAGATACCTGCAACCCTTTTCTTAGATTTTTTTTTGTTTTGTTTTAATCTCTGAGTTAAACGTTTTTTTTTTTTTTTTTTTTTCTTTCTTCCCTGCAGGCAACCCACTGATGATAATTGTAGGAAATACATTTAAGAAAATGATACTCTTCTGTTAATACTGTAGTCAAAGTAGCATTTTGTTTCTTTTTCTGCTGCTGATTTCTTTTTTGGCAAATTGTTTTTGTCTGTAAAAGATTAATAATAAAATTATACTTGTTTATTACAAATATTTTGTGTTATTTTCCTCCAGTGGGAGTGTTGGTATAAATGTTAAGCAATCTGAATGAAATAGCATAAGTAGTAGTATTGCTATTCAAATTACGTGTCATTGCACTGGAGTTTATGGTTACAGCTGACTATGCAACACTACCTGAGCGATAGGTTTTACATTTGCAATCAGCCTATTTTAAATGAACTGTGAAAATTGGAGAGGACTTTTTTTATGATAATTGGAAGATGTTTTCCTTGAAGTATGTAAAACCCTTGAGAGAGCTTGAATTACTTGTCTGTAATTTTGTTATAAGCTTTAATGCTATTCATTTAACTTGAAGTTTATAGCTCTTGAATATGTTTTTCTGTCTTTCTATTGAGTAACATACATACTATATTCTCAATAACATTTTTATTTTGAATATTATTATAAATTTTATTTTGCATGTTCTCAACTTTAAAGATTTATCTTTTCTGAGAGCATGATTAATAGAAAAAATCGAAACTACCTCTGTATTTTAAATTAAGATTATGAATGGAGATACAAAATACAGTCTCTCTTTGATTCCACTTTGTTCTCTTTTTTTGATTTTTTTTTTATTGCATAAAGTAATACAATGGGTATTACATATGTGTCCATTTTTTCCCCCCCGCCCTAGACAATCCCCTAGCCTCCCCTATCCCCCAGTGTCTTATGTCCATTGGTTATGCTTATATGCATGCATACAAGTCCTTTGGTTGATCTCTTACCCCCCTACCTCCTGTCCCCCAACCCTCCCTGGCCTTCCCGCTGCAGTTTGACAATCTGTTTGAGGCAGCTATGCCTCTGTATCTATTATTGTTCAAAAGTTTATAATGGTCTCTATTATCCATGAATGAGTGAGATCATGTGGTATTTTTCCTTCATTGACTGGCTTATTTCACTTAGCATAATGCTCTCCAGATTCCACTTTGTTCTTTTATTTTTGGAGTAAAACTGACCCAACAATTAGATACGTGAATCTGTAGATGCTGTGTCCAACATTTTATGCCATACATAGGTATGTGTTCTGGTAGCTTTCTTTCTTCTTCTTACAATCTTTCTTTGGTATGGCTGGTCTCCTCCTTGATTGAATTGGACAAAATAAGAACATACCAATTTGTGTCCATGTCTGCCTCTATTTCTCTTTTCTATCTTCCTTCATCCTGAAAAATATATGTGTATATAGTGGCTGGGGATGTAAAAATAAATAAAATTTGCTCTCTTCTCTGGAGGAACTCCATCCTACCCCACTTTCCTGATGAAAAAAACTGAGGCACAGAGAAGCTAAGCAATTTGCCTAAAGTCACACAGTTAGTGGGTGACAAAGATGAGACTAAGATCCACTTCAGTTTTTTGTCAATTAAATTCCATAAATATTAATAGGGAATATGACTGCAATGGACTCTGCCAAACCCTACCTTGTGAGTTTGGTTTCGTTTCTTTCTAGAAATAAATGTCAACCAGGAATGGAGGCTTGTCAGTCACATGCCTTGACTTCTGTTGCAAGGAAGTTTATATTAACACTGTTCTTATGGAATGAGGTTGAAGCATAATACTAAATTTTCAGCATCAAAACACAGCAAATAGTATTATTTATTTCACATCAAGATAAATACTGCATTTTGCCGAGAGTCAGGCTTGGTAATTTAGGTACCCTGCTTTTATAGACCCAGTTGTCAAAATTTTGAGCTTACCAAAGAGATCAGTACTAAGGAGAATAATATTTTAATTACAGAATATTCTTCAATTTATAAATGGATTCCTTTCAAGTGGTTCTCCCTTCATACTTCTAAATATATGTTTCTTGGTCATTGACTACTTATCAGAAAAAAAATTGGGGAGCAGACAGACAAATAGCTAGTGTTAGGAATTGCAGCCAGATGATCATTGAAATTAAGGCAAAATACCTCAAACATTATAATGTCAGTTGGTGGGAAGTGTACATTTGATTTATGTAAAAATGAGTTCAGAAACTAATTTTCAAATATATGTGTGCAATGTGGGGAAGCACAATGGACTTACATAATAAAACATTCTGCAGCAGAGATTCTTAGCATATATAGACTTTTGATGGGGAAAGGTATTGTGAATGTGCATATAGTCAACTATTGCTGTAGTAATACTACATTAAAAACCACCCCAAAGCTCATTGGCTTAACAGAAAAGCATTCATTCTCATTTATACATGTGTAAATCAGCTGTAGGTTGGCTGACCTAGTCTAGGTTCAACTGGGCTGAGCTCCAAGCTGCAAGTTGAGTCTAGGTCTAGCTATGTGTCTTTGATCTTTCTTGGACCAAAAGGCTATCTGGTGCATTTTCTTTTCATGGTAATGAGAGAAATGTCGGAGAAATGATTAAAAAAAAAACAACAACAAACAAACAAAAACCTGTAATGGCTCTTAAAGACTAAAGATAGAATTGGCATTATGTCATTTACATTGGTCAAAGCAAATCACATGGCCAAGGCCAACATCAATGGGGTAAGGAAGTATTATTTGCCTCTAGTGGGAGGAGCTGGAGCTACAAAGTTCTATGGCAAAGGGCATGAATATAGGGAGGGGAGAAGTATTAGGAGCAATGATGCCATCTACCACAGTGGACACCAAGGAGACCAAAAGGCCTCTGAAATTGTTTACTAAAATGTTGTGTCACATAGGGCTGTTTTTGTATGATCTTACTGTTCATCAGATTCTCAAGGAAGGAATGGGATTTCACCCATTCCCATTTGAGAACCACTTACTCTAGATCCCTAGAACTATTATTTATTAGTTTGTTCAACTATGTTAATGATAGGATTTATTTATAAGAGTATTTTGTAATTTTCAGTGTTTGGGGAGTTGATTACTTTGCATCAGGCTATGCATTTTGACAGCCCACTTCATTTGGCAGAGCTATATTCAGTACTTAGTAACCATTCTGTGCTTGAAACTTAGCCAGTAATCTCTCTCATAGTAATAGGTTAGTGAATTCCTTATGAAAGGAACATAGGCAGAGTGGAACCATTGTAACAAGAAAGGCCTAGTTTTAGATTCCACTCTTCCCATTTACTATCTATGTGATCTCAGACAAGTAAATAAACCTCTGTGCACCTTCAATACCTTGTCTATACAATGGTAGTAGCAGTTCTCATGCTACTAGGTCATTATGAGGATTATATCCAACAATATGTTAATAGTAGTTGTCACATGTTAGGCATTCAACAAATGGTAGCCCCTCTCATTCCTATTATTGCTCATGTTACACTGATACTTTTACCTTTGCTCTATAATATAAATAGTATTTCCCTATTCTTTGAGATATTAATGAAGACATTCCTGAATCCTATTCTCTTTTATTATTATTATTATTATTATTATTATTATTATTATATATTTTTAATATATATTTTTTATTGATTTCAGAGAGGAAGGGAGAAGGAGAGAGAGAGAAACATCAATGATGAGAGAGAATCATTGATTGGCTGCCTCCTGAACGCCCCCTACTGGGGATCGAGCCCACAACCCAGGCATGTGCCCTTGACCAGAATCAAACCTGGGGCCCTTCAGTTTGCGGCTGAAACTCTATCCACTCAGCCACCCAGCCAGGGTTCATTATTATTTTTGAAAGTATTACCCCCATTGACCCCCTCCACCCTTCTCCCGCCCCCTCCCCAGGCTTTCATGCACTATTGTTTGTGTCCATTGGTTATGCATATATGCATATAAGTTCTTTGATTACTCTCTTTTTTTAAAAAAAAAACACACAAGGATACTTTTATTACTTTCAGTTATGATTTTGTGTGTGTGTGTGTGCGCGGTGGAATTTTTAAATCTTAATTGTTGAGATTATTACAGATGTCCCTCTTTTTCCTCCATTGTCCCCCTCCACCCGGTCCTTGCCCCGCACCAGGCCTTCCCCACCCTATTGTCTGTGTCCATAAGTAATCCACATAAGATCTTTGTATAATCTCTTCCCACCACTTCACCTCCCTTCCCTCTTAGACTCATCAGTCTGTTCCATTTATGTGCCTCTGATTCTATTTTATTCACCAGTTTATTCTGTTCATTCGATTTCTTATTCATTTATTTTGATTTTTAGATTCAATTGTTGATAGGCATATATTTGTTGCCATTTTGTTGTTCATATTTTTTATATTTTTCTTCTTCCTCTTCTTAAAGAATACAATTCAACGTTTCATATAATACTGGTTTAGTGGTGATGAACTTCTTTAGTTTTAGTTTTTGTTTTGTTTTGTTTTGTTTTTTGTCTGGGAAGCTCTTTATCTGACCTTCAATTTTAAATGATAGCTTTGACGGGTAGAGTAATCTTAGTTGTAGGTCATTGATATTCATCACTTTAAATATTTCTTGCCACTCCCTTCTAGCCTGCATAGTTTCTGTTGAGAAATCAGCTGACAGTCATATGGGCATTCCCTTGTAAGTAACTAACTGCTTTCTCCTGCTGCTTTTAAGATTTGCTCTTTGTCTTTAACCTTTGGCATTTTAATTATGATGTGTCTGGATGTGGTCCTCTTTGGGTTCCTCTTGTTTCGGACTCTCTGTGCTTCCTGGATTTGTAAGTCTATTTCTTTCACCAGGTACGGGAAGTTTTCTGTCATTATTTCTTCAAATAGGTTTCAATATCTTGCTCTCTCTCTTCTTCTGGTACCCCCATAAAGCGAATTTTGGTATGCTTGAAGTTGTCCCAGTGGCTCCTTACACTATCTTCATATTTTTTGGATTCCTTTTCTTCTTGCTCTTGTGGTCAGGTGTTTTTTTCTTCCTCATATTTCAAATCATTGATTTGATTCTCAGAATCTTCTACTGTTGAATCCCTGTATATTATTCTTTTTTTTTTTAAATATATTTTATTGATTTTTTACAGAGAGGAAGGGAGAGAGATAGAGAGTTAGAAACATCGATGAGAGAGAAACATCGATCAGCTGCCTCCTGCACATCTCCTACTGGGGATATGCCTGCAACCCAGGTACATGCCCTTGACCGGAATCGAACCTGGGACCTTTCAGTCCGCAGACCGACGCTCTATCCACTGAGCCAAACCGGTTTTGGCACCTGTATATTATTCTTTATTTCAGTCAGTGTATGCTTAATCTCTGAAAGGCCTTCTCCATTTTTTGGAAGTTTCTACAAGAATCTTGAGTAACCTTATAACCGTGGCTTTGAACTCTATATCCAGTAGTTTTCTGTCTTCCATTTCTTTGTCTCTGCATTTTGGCTGCTTCCCTGTGTTTGTTTCTATGTGTTGTGAAGAGCTGCTATGTCTCCTTGAGTTGGTAGAGTGGCCTTGTGTAGTAGGTGTCCTATAGGGCCCAGTGACTCAACCTCCCTAATCACCTGAGCTGGGAGCTCTAGGTGCACCCCTTTGTGGACTATAAGCTCAGTTTTATTGTAGCTGAGCCGTGATTGCTGTTGGTGTCACTGGGAGGAATTGACCTCCAGGCCAATTGGCTGTGAGGACCAGCTGCGACTGCAGTAGAAGAACTGCTATGCAAGAGACACCCCTATGGAGCAGGACTTGCTTCAGTGGGCTGTGGTGCTCACTGAGTCTGACCCTTGAGTGTGTTGCTTATGGATTTGTAGAGTTGTAATCTGGTATGGCCTGACACTGACCACTGGGTACACTGGCTCTTGGGTCTCCAGGGGAGGTGCAAAGTCAGCCACTGCCTGGGGCCACCCAGCAGGAGCTATAGAGAAATCTTCAGATTCCTCCTCTTTGTATTGGTTTTGGAAGTGCCCTGATTAGGCCTAATTAGGAAGCAAGGCAGGATGGTGCTGGTGCTGGTGCCATGGTTTAGGCCTTTTATTGAGAGGTTTAGGGCTCCCTGACCCAGCTGCAGTTTGTTTGAGAGATTTTAGCCTGAGCAAGGACAGGCCATTCTCATGCAAAAGCCACTTGCACAAAGCTTGGGTGGTGTTGTAAATTGGATAGGGTGGGATCTTAGGGAATCACCAGGGCAGAGCAAACAGAAATGGTTGCCAATCAGCCCTGCTACAAGGGCGGTCCTAGCATTGGAACAATGATCCCTGTGAGCACCTCTGTCTGGGAGATAGCCACCCCCTGAGTTCCTGCCCCGATGTCAGATAATCCAGTCCCCCAGAGCCTCGCCCTGCTGCTGCAGCTCAGAGGAAGCGGAATCTTGTAAGTTCAGTTAGTGGTGCCAGCCTTTTAATAGGAACAGCTGGGTCTCCAGCAGCCTCTGTGTCACTGAGCCCCAATCTGCACTGGATTTTACCACCTGTAGTTCTTACTGACCATAGGGATTTTTTTTTCCCAGCTCTGGGACCCGGTGCTGGGTGTCTGGTGTGAGGCTGGGACCCCTTGCTCCTCCAGGTGGCCTCCACAGAGGTCTCCCTCCTGATTAAAAAAGTGGCACATGAGGGTGCCAGACCAGCTTGTTTGTGCCTTTGTACCTCCTACCAATCTCAGTGTGCTTTCTTCTTTACTTCTCTAGTTGTAGGACTTCCATTCAGCCAGCTTTCCAGCAGTTCTGGATTATGGTTGTTCTGTATTTTAGTTGTAATTTTGATGTAGTTGTGGGAGGCTGCAAATATAGGCATTTACCTACGCTGCTATCTTCTCCCTTTACTCAATTATCAAATTAATATTTTACTGCACCCCACACCCTCTTCCCTCTGAGATTTCTCAATCTGTTCCATGCTATTTTTGACTTTTAAGAACAGTTATTCATTTCTTTCTGTCATCAGATTGTGGACCCAGGATTAAGCTGCATTTATACTTGACATATCTATTAGTTCTCTTCAGCACTTCTCTCCTAGTGTGAATGTTATAGAAGTAAAGTAGCTTTTAGTTTTCTAAGATAAAACTTCCAAGGCCAAAAGAAAATTGAACTTTATCTTTTTAGCCTAGCCACCTCTGGCCTTTGACATATCAGAGACTAAAGAGGTAAAAAAAAATCTTATCAAGTAAATTTATATATATATATATAGATATTACTTTTATCATTGACTTTATTTATAGATATCCCACATTCCTCCCACCTGCCTTTGCCCACATCCTCCCAGACCCTGTCCTCCCCTCCATCTGGCTCTCACCACATTGTTGTCTGTGTCCATGGACTATGTATATATATTCTTTGGCTATTCTCTTTACCTTCTTTTTTTTTCTTTCCTTCTTTTTTTTTGGTTTTCAAACTTTTTATTTTATTATTTTTTTATTTTATTTTATTTTTTTATTGCTTAAAGTATTACAAAGAGTATTACATATGTCTCCTTTTTTTCCCCACCCTTGACATTCCCCTGGCCTCCCCTAACCCCAGTGTCTTATGTCCATTGGTTATGCTTATATGCATGCATACAAGTCCTTTGGTTGATCTCTTACCCACCCCCCACCTGCCCTCCCATCCTCCCGGCCTTCCTGCTGTAGTTTGACAGTCTGTTCGAGGCAGCTCTGCCTCTGTATCTACTTTTGTTCATACGTTTATAATGGTCTTTATTATCCAGAAATGAGTGAGATCATGTGGTATTTTTCCTTCATTGACTGGCTTATTTCACTTAGCATAATGCTCTCCAGTTCCATCCATGCTGTTGCAAATGGTAAGAGTTCCTTTTTTTTTACAGAAGCATAGTATTCCATCGTGTAGATGTACCACAGTTGTCTAATCCATTCATCTACAGATGGGCACTTAGGCTGTTTCCAGATCTTAGCTATGGTGAATTGTGCTGCTATGAACATAGGGGTGCTTATATCCTTTCTGATTGGTGTTTCTGGCTTTCTGGGATATATTCCTAGAAGTGGGATCACAGGGTCAAATGGGAGTTCCATTTGTAGTTTTTTGAGGAAACTCCATACTGTCTTCCATAATGGCTGCACCAGTCTGCATTCCCACCAGCAGTGCACAAGTGTTCCTTTTTCTCCACATCCTCTCCAGCACTTGTCGTTTGTTGATTTGTTGATGATAGCCAGTCTGACAGGTGTGAGATGGTACCTCATTGTTGTTTTGAGTTGCATCTCTCGGATGATTAGTGACTTTGAGCATGTTTTCATATGTCTCTTGGCTTTCTGAATGTCCTCTTTTGAAAGGTGTCTATTTAGATCCTTTGCCCATTTTTGGATTGGATTGTTTATCTTGCTTTTGTTAAGTTGTATGAGTTCCCTATAAATTTTGGAGATTAGGCCCTTATCAGATATGACATTGGCAAATATGTTTTCCCACGCAGTGGGTTTTCTTGTTGTTCTGTTGATGGTTTCTTTTGCTGTGCAGAAGCGTTTTATTTTGATGTAGTCCCATTTGTTTATTTTCTCTTTAGTTTCCAATGCCCTAGGAGCTGTATCGGTGAAGAAAATGCTTCGGCATATGTCTGAGATTTTGTTGCCTTTGGATTCTTCTAGTATTTGTATGGTTTCCCGTCGTATATTTAAGTCCTTTATCCATTTTGGGTTTATTTTTCTGTATGGTGTAAGTTGGTGGTCTAGTTTCATTTTCTTGCATGTATCTGTCCAATTTTCCCAACACCATTTATTGAAGAGACTATCTTGACTCCATTGTATCTTCTTGCCTCCTTTGTCAAATATTAATTGAGCGTATTGGTTGGGGCTGATTTCTGGGCTCTCTATTCTATTCCATTGATCTATATGTCTGTTCTTGTGCCAGTACCAGGCCGTTTTGAGAACAGTGGCTTTGTAATACAGCTTGATATCTGGTATTGAGATTCCACCTACTTTGTTCTTTCTCAGGATCGCTGCAGCTATTCGGGGTCGTTTTTTAATTCCAGATGAATTTTTGGAGAGTACGTTCTAGGTCTGTGAAATAAGCCATTGGTATTTTAATGGGAAGTGCGTTGAATTTATAGATTGCTTTGGGCAGTATGGACATTTTAATGATGTTGATTCTACCAATCCAAGAACATGGTATGTTCTTCCATCTGTTTATGTCTTCCTCTATCTCTTTTTTCAACGTCCTGTAGTTTTCTGAGAAGAGGTCTTTTACCTCTTCAGTTAAATTTATTCCTAGGTAGCTTAATTTTTTTGGTGCAATGGTAAATGGGATTGCGTTTTTAGTCTCTCTTTCTGCACATTCACTATTGGTGTATAGAAATGCCATAGATTTCTTGGCGTTAATTTTGTATCCTGCTACATTGCCGAATTCTTTTATTAAGTCTAATAGTTTATTGATGGAGTCTTTAGGGTTTTTTAAGTATAATATCATGTCATCTGCAAATAAGGACAGTTTTACTTCTTCTTTTCCAATTTGGATGCCTTTTATTTCTTCTTCTTGTCTAATTGCAATGGCTAATACTTCCAGTACTATGTCGAACAGGAGTGGTGAGAGTGTGCATCCCTGTCTTGTTCCTGTTCTTAGGGCAAATGGTGTTAGTTTTTGTCCATTGAGTATGATGTTGGCTGTGGGTTTGTCATATATGGCTTTTATTATGTTGAGGTATGCTCCTTCAATTCCCACCTTGCTGAGAGTTTTTATCAAAAATGGGTGTTGAATTTTGTCAAACGCTTTTTCTGCATCAATTGATATGACTATGTGGTTTTTTTCTTTCAATTTGTTTATGTGATGTATCACGTTTATTGATTTGCGGATATTGTACCATCCTTGCATCCCTGGGGTAAATCCTACTTGGTCGTGGTGTATGATCTTTCTGATGTACTACTGGATCTGATTTGCTAAGATTTTGTTGAGGATTTTGGCATCTATGTTCATGAGGGATATTGGACTGTAATTCTCTTTCATTGTGTTGTCTTTACTTGGTTTTGGTATTAGGGTGATGCTGGCTTCATAGAATGAGCTTGGAAGTGTTCCTTCCTCTTGGTTTTTTGTAGTAGTCTGAGGAGGATAGGTTTTGGTTCTTCCTTGAATGTTTGGTAAAATGCCCCTGTGAAGCCGTCTAGTCCTGGGCTTTTGTTTGCTGGAAGCTTTTTGATGACTGCTTCAATTTCTTCCATAGTTATTGGCCTATTGAGATTTTTAGGTTCTTCCTGATTAAGTTTTGGAATGTTGTATTTTTCTAGGAATATGTCCATTTCCTCCAGGTTTTCTAGTTGGTTGGAGTAGAGTTGTCCATAGTATTTTTTAACAATCATTTGTATTTCTGTGGGATCTGTTGTTATTTCGCCTCTATCATTTCTGATTTTGTTGATTTGGGTCCTTTCCCTTTGCTTCTTGGTGAGCCTCGCTAGAGGTTTGTCAATCTTGTTTATCCTTTCAAAGAACCAGCTCTTTGATTCATTGATTTTCTGTATTGTTTTTTTGGTCTCTATGTCATTTATTTCTGCTCTAATCTTTATTATCTCCTTCCTTCTGCTCACTCTGGGCTTTTCTTGTTACTCTCTTTCTAATTCTTTGAGCTGTAGATTTAGATGATTTACTACCATTTTTTCTTGTTTGTTGAGATAGGCCTGTAGAGCTATAAACTTCCCTCTCAGGACTGCTTTCCTTGCATCCCAAAGGTTTTGGATTGTTGTGTTTTCATTGTCATTAGTTTCCAGAATGTTTTTAATTTCTTCTCTGATCTCATTGGTAACCCAATCAATATTTAATAATGTGCTATTCAGCTTCCAAGTGTTTGAGTATTTTGAGTTGTTTTTATTGTAGTTTATTTCTAATATTATGGCCTTGTGGTCTGAGAAGATGCTTGGTATGATTTCAATCTTCTTGAATTTGGGGAGACTTTGTTTGTGACCCAATATGTGGTCTATTTTTGAAGATGTCCCATGAGCACTTGAGAAGAACGTATATTTTGTGGCTTTGGGGTGAAGTGTTCTGAAGATGTCAATTAAGTCCATCTGATCTAGTGAGTCATTTAGTATTGCTGTTTCTTTGCTGAGTTTTTGTCTAGCGGATTTATCCAGTGATGTCAGTGGTGTATTAAAGTCCCCTACTATGATTGTATTGTTGTCGATCTCTCCCCTGATATCTTCCAGGAGTTTTCTTATGTATGTGGGTGCTCCTGCATTGGGTGAATATATGTTTATCAGGGTTATATCCTCTTGTTGTATTGATCCCTTTAGTATTATGAAGTGGCCTTCCTTATCTCTTGTTATGGCCTTCACTTTGAGGTCTATTTTGTCTGATATAAGTATTGCTACCCCAGCTTTTTTTTCATTTCCATTTGCCTGAAAGATATTTTTCCATCCCTTCACTTTCAGTCTGTGTGAGTCCCTTCTAATGAGGTGGGTCTCTTGTAGACAGCAAATATATGGGTCATGTTTTTTTATCCATTCAGCCACTCGATGTCTTTTGATTGGACCATTTAGTCCATTTACGTTTAAAGTTATTATTGAAACGTACTTGTTTGTAGCCATTTCTACTTTTTTGTGTGGCTGTTTTCTTTCTGGGCTTTTTAGTTCTTCTTTTTACACCAGTCCCGTTAGCATTTCTTGCATTGCTGGCTTGGTGGTGATAAACTCCCTTAGCCTTTTTTTGTCTGTAAAGCTTCTTATTTCCCCTTCAATTTTGAATGATAGCCTTGCTGGATAGAGTACTCTTGGATTGAGTCCTTTGCTTTGCATCACTTTGTAAATTTCTGTCCATTATTTTCTGGCCTGATGTGTTTCTGTTGAGAAATCATTTGATAATCTGATGGGGGATCCTTTGTAGGTAACTCTCTGTTTCTCTCTTGCAGCCTTTAAGATTCTGTCTTTGTCTTGTACATTTGCCATCGTTATTATGATGTCTTGGTGTGGGTCTTTTGGGGTTCATCTTGCCTGGTACTCTCTGTACTTGTGTAACTTTTTTCTTCCCCATATCTGGGAAGTTTTCTGACATTATTTCTTCAAATAGGTTTTCTAATCCTTGCTGCTCTTCTTGTCCTTCTTGCAGCCCTATTATGTGTATATTACTTCATTTCATGTTGTCCCGAAGCTCCCTTAGGCTCTCCTCCTGCTTTTTAATTCTTTTCTCCAGTTGCTGTTCAGATTGAGCTTGTTTCTCTGCCTTATCTTCTAATTCACTAATTCAGTCCTCTGCTTCTTCTAGTCTGCTGTTGAAACTTTCCATGGTGTTTTTGATTGTAGCTATATCACTTTACATTTCTTCCTGATTCTTGCATAGGTTGTTGATTTTCTCATCCATCCGGTTAATGAATTGTACAACCATTATTCTGAATTCTTTTTCTGTCATGTTGCATGCTTCAACTTCATTAATGTCCTTTCTTGGTGACTCGTCATTGTCTTTCCTCTGGGTGTTGTTTCATCTCTTCATTCTGATTATCTCCCGATGGTTCACACGTTGAGTTGCGTGGGCCTGGGCCGTGTGCAGTGGGAGCCTCCCACCACCCTAGTGTCACAGAAGAGCTCTGACACTAAGATGTGTGGTTGTGGTGGGTTGGTGGGAACCAGGCTCGCTCAGAGTCAGTGTTGTCAGCACTCAATGTGGCCTCGTATGTGCCCTTAGAGCCAGGGACCCTGCCTGCACTGTGCTGAAACAGAGACCCCCCTGAAGCGTGTTGAAAACAAGAGCCCCCTAGCGTGTGCCAGGAGTCAGAGTTCCCCAGAATCCAGTATCAGAGTCTCTGTTGCTTTGCGCGACCTTGCCTTGAGAATCAGGGTCCCTGGGTGCCCTTGCACCAGGAATTGGAGTCACTGGCTCTTAGTATGAATGCACAGGAAATCAGGATCTCAGGCGCAGGTGAAAAGAAACACAGTCAAGTCACTGGTGCTTGGTGCTGCCTCCTGCCCAGAGAATCGGGGTCCCTGGGCCTGTGCTACACGGGACAAATTCCCGGTGTTCGCGCGATTGCTCCCAGACCAGGGCTCAGAAGCCGGCCCTATGCGTGGGATCAGCTCCAAGGTGCTTGAGCACTTCCAGGCTAAAGTTCCTGGAGTGCTGAGGCCCCAGCAAGGGGTGGGTCTATCAGTTAGTTACTCTGGTGCTGCCAGCGAGCCTGCTGGAAGGGGGTATGGGCTCTGTTACTCATGGATCTGCTGCAGGGATTTCTGACCTTTTGGTGTCCGCAGGTCTGTAGCTGTGGTCACAGGTCTCTGTCCCCAGTGGCTGCAGGGTCCTGGTATGCGTCCGAGATCAGACTGGGTGGTGCTGAGGCCAGGATCCCAGTCTCAAGCAGCTCTGTTTCCCAAGATGGCGTGGTCCCCGTGCCTGTGCTGGCTGCCCAGGAGTGTCTGTGCAGGAAGCGGGACTCAGCCGCCTAAGACTGTCCGGTTTAGCAGCCCCTTAGAAGACCTGCAGAATCTAACTGTCCCTAGCTCATACACACACACCACACGCGTCCACACACTCCTCTATCACTTCCTTGCGCTCTCACACTCTCTCCCTCCCTACCTTCCTGCTGGTCGCCATTTTGGAATCCTCTCTTTACCTTCTTTCATCCTATCTGCTCCACCCACCTCTCCTCTGACATCCATCTGTCTATACTGGGGGTTCTCAACCTGTTCTCAACCTGTAGGTCGTGACCCCTTTCACAGGGGTCACCTAAGACCATCGGAAAACATATATAATTACATATTGTTTTTTGTGATTAATCACTATGCTTTAATTATGTTCAATTTGTAACAATGAAAATACATCCTGCATATCACATATTTACATTACGATTCATAACAGTAGCAAAATTACAGTTATGAAGTAGCAACAAAAACAATTTTATGGTTGGGGGTCACCACAACATGAGGAACTGTATTAAAGGGTCGCGGCATTAGGAAGGTTGAGAACTACTGGTCTATACAATGTATACATGTCTCTTGTTCTATTTTTTGCATCAGTTTATTTTTATCCATTAGATTCTATATATAAGTGAGATCATATGGTACTTGTCTTTCCTTGACTGGCTTATTTCATTTAGCGTAATAATCTCCAGGTCCATCCACACTGTTGCAAAAGGTAAGAGATTCTTCTTTTTGTAAAATATATTTTTATTGATTTCAGAAAGGAATGGAGAGGGAGAGAGAGAGCGATTGAAACATCAATGATGAGAAAGAATCACAGATTGGCTGCCTCCTGCATGCCCCCAACTGGGGATCAAGAGCACATCCTAGTATGTGTCCCCACCTGGAATCAAACTTCGATCTCCTGGTTCATAGAGCAATGCTTAACCACGGAGCAACACCAACTGGACAAGAGGTCCTTCTTTTTTATAGCCACATAGTATTACATTATAAAAATGTACAACAGCTTTTTTACACTCATCTACTGATGGACACTTTGGGCTGTTTCCAGATCTTGGCTATTGTAAATAGTGCTACTATAAACATAGAGGTGTATATATTCTTTCTGGTTGGTGTTTTGGGATTCTTAGAATATATTCCCAGAGGTGTGATTTCTGGGTCAAATGATAGTTCATTATTAATTTTTTAAAGGAAATTCCATACTATTTTCCACAGTGGCTTCACCAGCCTGCATTCCCAACGACAGTGCACCAGGGTTCCCTTTTCTTCACATTCTTTCCTACACTTGTTTGTTGATTTCTTGATGTCAGCCATTTTGGCATGTGTGCAATGATATCTCATTGTAATTTTAATTTGAATCTCTCTGACACTGAGCATTTTTTCATATGTCTATTGGCCATCTTTATGTCCTCTTTGGAGAACTGTCTATTCAGGTCCTTCACCTATTTTTAAATTGGATTGGTTGTCTTCCTGGTGTTGAGTTGCATTAGTTCTTTATATATTTTGTAAATTAACCCCTTATCAGATATTAGAAAATGTGTTCTCTCATACAGTAAATTCTCTTTTAATTTTATTGATGGTTTCTTTTGCTATCAGAAGCTTTTTAGTTTGATGTTGTTCCATTTGTTTTTATTTTCCTTTGTATTCCTTGCCACAGAAGATATATTGGCAAAGATATTGCTATAGGTGATGTCTGAGATTTTATTGCCTATGTCTTCTAGAATTTTTATAGTCTCACAACTTACATTTGTTTTACCATTTTGAGTTTATTCTTGTGTATGGTATAAGGTAGGGGTCTAGTTTCATTTTTTGCATGTACCTGTTCAATTTTTCCAGCACCATTTACTGAATAGACTATCTTTAATCTAGTGTATGCTCTTGCCTCATTTGTAAAATATTAATTGACCATAGAGGTGTGGTTTGATTTTTGGGCTCTGTCTTCTGTTACATATATTTATATGCCTATTCTTTTGCCTGTACCAGGCTATTTTGATTACAATGGCCTTGTAGTATAGTTTGGTATCCAGTATTGTGATACTTCCAATTTTGTTCTTCTTTCACAAGATTGTTGAAGCCATTGGGGGTCTTTTTGGTTATATATAAATTTTTGGAATATTGGTTCTAGATTTGTGAAATATGCTATTGGTGTTTCAAGGGGGATTGTGTTGAATTTATAGATTGCTTTGAGTAGTTTGGACATTTTAATGATGTTAATTCTTATAATCCATTAACATGGTATATGCTTCCACTTCTTTTTATCTTCCTCAATGTCTTATAGTTTTCTGAGTACAGATATTTTACTTCCTTGGTTAAATTTACACTTGGCACTTTATTTTGTTTTTTTGTTCCAATATTAAATGGAATTGTACTCTTCATTTCTCTTTCTAATGATAGTTAATTATTGTTCTATAAAAATGCCATTGATTTCTGGATATTGCTTTTGTATCAAGTAAGGTACTTTTTGACACAGTAGTTGAAGCAATTCTGAGGTGATGTTTTAAACAAATTACCACTGTTAACCTACAAATTATATCAACCGAAACACATTTTTTTGTTGTTTTTTGCAACTCTAACAGATTGGGGGAGCCCTTATAGGGAGTGAGAAAAAATATTTCTTTAGGTTAGTAGAAATTGGCCTATTATGGATCTTATGCCAGCCAGTAAAAATTCTATTAACTTTGAAAATTCTATCTTGATCTAAAAAGAAATACTTAAATATCCAAGTATTTAATCTTTTAAAAATTCCCTTTGCTTTAACTTTAGAAAGTCTTATATTTAGCACTGAATGGCATTGCATTTCCAGAAATATAGCTGTGTACTTAATGAATTAATAACTATTAAGATATGTTCTATCTTTATATATATATACATATATTCTAGAAATGTTACTGATGTAGATAATTGTTCCATTTTAGGCCATTATAAATAAAAATAGTCAGGTTATAAATATAAAATATTTTATATTAAATGTCTTTTATACGTATTTCATCAATTACATTTTAGGAAAAAGGCAATACAAATGTTAAAAATAAGGAAGAAACAAGATTATGAATTATGGTACATGCTGTGGTGGATATAATCTGATGATAAAGTGTAAAAACTACCTAAAATATTTTTTAAGCTAATTTTTAAAAGAGCATCTTCAATGCAATTTTAAATTGATGTGTTTTACTTAAATATTATACAGTGGGAAATTAAATACTGCTCAACAAGTTAATTTTACTATTATAGCTGTAGCTTTTTTGCCTGAGGAAAGGGAATTAAAAGTTGATGGTATTTAATACAATTCCCCAGTTTTCTATTATGGATTTGCTACAAACTTATGAATCTTTAAAAGGAAAAAAGTGAATGATTTTAAGGACTTTTATTTAGACAAGACTAACCAATTGTGGAGAAAAAAAACTCACACATTTTCTTTAAATATAGTCACCTTAGTAAGCAATACACTAAGTTGCCACCTTTATCTATGTTCATTTGATGTTATTCCCTCTCCTTTCACCAGCAATTCTGGCTCCACCAAGATGAGAAGTTGCTTTGATTTTTTTTAATAAGGTGAATCACCATTATGCTTTATATGGAAATAAATTCTGGAGATAACTATACATGTAAACACCACAGTAAAGTTTAAAAAACTAACACTCTCAGAAGGTGGCTGAATTGGCTTATAATGAAGGGAAAATAATAGGTGTCATCTACCATTCTTGGACCCTTTAAAGTCAGTTATAATATCCCTATTTTAGATATAATGATAATAAAACACAGAAGATATAAGTGGGTATTCTGTTCTAAGTCATACAACTAGTGAGTGTCAAAGCCAGGACTAAAACTCAGAGCATTCTGGCTCTAAAATTTCATCTATACTTTGGATTGTTCAGTCCAAGGAGAGAAATATTATTAGTTAGAAAGTTAATCCAAACTGCCTGTGTATTCATACCTTCTATTAGCAGATATTCTTCTTTTCATATTTGTATATTATCCTTTCACCAACTAACGGCCATTGTTGACAGTCACTGGGTAAATTGTTCCTCTCTTGACCATTCTCTAAATTGAAAATTGTATTTTTAATACTTGAATTTCCTCTTTGTATGTGGTCAGCATAGCAAACTTGCACTTTTGTAATCTGATAAAGTGATATCTTAGGGTTTCTCTTTTTCTTTGTTTCATTTTATTTTATTTTACTTTACATTTTATTATTTTATTTTATTTTATTTTATTTTATTTTATTATTTTATTCTTTCAGCATCCCATCCTATATACCCATCCACACATCCAATTTATGAGCCCTCTTCACACACACACACACACACACACACACACACACACACACAGAATGGAAATGACTGGGGGTGCTATCAAACTGATCTATTTTTATCTACTTTAAATCATTTTCCTTACAGCCTTCTTATTCTAATGTTGAAGCATGAGGTTTTGTTGACATTAGGGGAAAGTGGTAGGAAAGCACCTGCAAGTAATATTAGGAATGAAAATGATAATATAAGGATATATAAAATAAAGATTTGAAAAACATCAGAAGGGAATATTTTGGAGCAACTTTATGCTGATAAAACTGAAAATATAAATTAAATATACATAGTAAGAGAATAAAGGGTATCAAATATAGGGTGATGGAATGAGATTTGACTTTGGGTAGTGAATGCACAATGCAATATGCAGATGATGTATTATAGAATTATACACCTGAAACCTATATAATAATTTTAATCAATGTCACCCCAATAAATTTAATAAATTTTAAAAAGAGAATATGTGATTTATCAAAATTGTCAGAGAAAGACAAGTATCATATGATCTCACTTATATGTGGAATCTAATGAACAAAATAAACTGATGAACAAAAAATATCCAGAGACATTGAAACATGCAACAGACTGATGTATTTCGGGGGGGGGGTGGGAATTAACCAATGAACTTATATGCGTATATGCATAACCCATGTACACAGAAGATAGTGCAGGGAAGGTTTGGGGAGGGGACAGGAGTGGGGTAGAGAGGGTGAATGGGGGCATCTGTAATACATTCAACAATAAAGATAAATAAAAAACACAAAAAACTGTTATGAAAATGCCTATTTTTAAAGCAAACATGGGAAATTCAGAGAAACAAAGAAAGCACAATTCATTCTGATTTCAACCACCCAGGCCTTTTTGTATATATTAGGATTTTAAAAATTAAGTACATGTAAGCATTTTCTCATCTTATTAACTATTCTATAATTTCATTTTAAATGGCCATGTCATATTACATCATATGGCTATACCATAATTTATCAAATCTATTTTCTATTGGGCATTTAGTATACTACTAATTTATTGCTATTATAAACAAAACTGTGATAAAAATCTCTATAGCTAAATTTTTGTCCACAAAAGAGATTATTTCCCTGGAATAGATCTGAAGAAATAAAATTCAGTTAAAGTGAAAAAAATTACAAAATATTCATAAGCCAATATGCTTAAACATATTTAATTGGTAATAAAAATTAACCCTACCTCCAAAAAGAGACTCCAGATTCAGGTGGTTAGATAATTTTATTGGCCATTTTTCTCTAACTTTCAAGGATTCAATGATCCAAATTACTTGAACAATTTCAGAAAATGTAAAAATGAAAAAAATCTACTCAACTTACTTTATGAGAGTAATATAACCTTGATCATAAAACCATGAAAGGAAAGAATCAGAAAAGTACAGGTCAATCTCACTTATGAACAAAGGTGAAATGTCTGAAACAAGAATCATTAGACAATTATTGCTCAGGTCTAACCTCAAGAATCATCTTTAATCCCTTTTTTCCTCCTCATATTCTAATTAATCTATTGGCAAGTCCCATTGATTCTGCCTATTAAAAAGCATATCCCAAATGCGTTTTATTTTTCTATATCTACTATCGCCACCATAGGCAAAAGCTCCTCTTATTTTAGTAATCTCCTTACTCATCTTTCCACTCTTATCCTTATCACAATATATCAGGTCATGTCATTCCTGGGTCAAAACTCTCTAAAGACTTTCCATGATGCATAGTATAAAGTCTAGGCCTCTCACTATGATCTAAAGTTCCTTCATGATCTGGCCTCCACATACCTCTTCAATCTCATCCCCGTCTCCTACTACTCTCCTTGTTTAGTCCACTCTAGGCATACTGACCTTCTTGTTATTTGAAAAGACCAAGTCTTTTTCCCAGCTGAGATGTTTATTTTCTTTTCCCTCTACCTAGAATACTCTTCCTCCAGGTATTTGAACAGCAATATTCCTGTCATTATTCAGGACTCTTCTGCTCAAATATCACCCTCCTCAGAGAGGTCTTCCCTAGTCTATATTGCTATTTCTTCATTCCCCCTCCCTCCTATATTCCCTTAATCTTCTTCATTTGTCTCCACTATCACTTGTAATTATCTAAAATTATCATTTTCAAATCGTTTAGGAGTTCATTGCTTTCTCCCTGGCTAGAATGAAAGCTCCTGGAGGACAGGGATTTTTCTTGCTCTCTGCTGTATTCCTAACACCCAGGAGAGGGCCTCATAAGCATTATATATATATATATATATATATATATATATATATATATATATATATATATATATATAATGATAAAATCTAGGCTAATATTCTTCATTTCACAGGTGAGAATACTGAAGCCCAGGGAAGAAATATGTCTTGCTCAAGGTCACTTGTCTATCTGGGAATGGAATCCTTTCCCTTGAGACATAGTCCAGTGCACTTTCTACTGAAACCAAACATTTCTATTGGCCTCGAGCTCCAATAATTATAGTTTTAAAAGACAATCTTGTACACTCCCTGGTAGACTTGTAGTATAAGTATTCATTTGTGCCCTAACTGGTTTGGCTCAGTGGCTAGAGTGTTGGCCTGGGAACTGAAAGGTCCCAGGTTCGATTCCGGTAAAGGGCATGGTCCTTGGTTGTGGGCACATCCCCAGTAGGAGTTGTGCAGGAGGCAGCTGATCAATGTTTCTCATTGATATTTCTAACTCTATCCCTTCCCCTTCCTCTCTGTAAAAAATCAATAAAATATATCTTAAAAAGTATTAATTTGTGAAAATGTTTCTAAATCTTGATACAGACAAATCAATACTATAGTGAGACTTGAATATTTTACTTTGTGGTTTTCCATTAGTGGCTATGTTTTATTTCAGTAGTGTGTGTCTTTCAGAAGTAGGAAAAATACTTATTTCCAGGGTGTGTGTCTATTAGCAAATATGGTAAAACATGTTAGGACCAAGCATGCTGGGCTGCTGACATTAACTTATCCCAAATAAGTCAAGAATCTACTGTCTCAGATTAAAGTTTCATTATTTACCATCATGCAAAGTAATTTAACAGTTAAAGAAAGATAAAAGGTCACAGAGCAAGAGTGTGTATGGATACATGTGTGTGTGTTACAATTTTATTAGTTTACTAAAGGCCTGGTGCATGGATTTGTGCACCAGTGGGGTCCCTCGGCCTGGCCTGTGGGGATCGGGCTGAAACCAACCAGCTCTCCGACATCCCCTGAGGGGTCCTGGATTGTGAGAGGGTGCAGGCCAGGCTTAGGGACCCTGCTGGTGCATGACCAGGGCCAGGGAAAGGCTGCAGGAGGGCTCCAGGGCATGTCTGGCCCCTCTTTCCCAGTCCTGATCAGCAGGACCCCAGCAGCAAGCTAACCTACCAGTCAGAGTGTCTGCCCCCCTGGTGGTCAGTGTGTGTCATAGCAACTGGTCAAATGGTAGAACGAATGGTCGGACACTTAGCATATTAGGCTTTTATTATATAGGATTATGTAAGTACCACGTAACTGTGCCTGCACTAGTGGAGGTACAAAAGAAGTAGCAGACATAGTCCTTATAATCAGATATCTTACAAAATAGACTCTCGAAAGAACTAGAAAAAAATACTAATACATTATATAAGCAATGCAGATTAAAAAAAAGAATTTTAAGAGTAAGACTGTATCTACCAGGACCAGTGAGATTCAGAATAAGAGAAAAATCACTGTGAGGTAGAGTTAATATGAGCAAACAACACAAACTATGTGATACAAGACTATGTATGGTCTTTCAGCTTTTTGTGGAAACACTCACAGTGTATTGATATATCATTAAAAATAGTTTATTTTGTTTGCATTCAGGCTGAAAGCCATTAACCACAGGAAAGAGAGTTTACTGAGGTTTTAAAACAATTCTTGGAAGATAATAAGGTCTGGTAGTTGCCTTTGATTTTCTAGGTGGAAGCACAATGTTCAAGTATTCTGTGTCTCCCTTCAGAAGTAGGAACAGGGATGTTGTCCTGACACTGTGAAAAATTTCACAAGGTTTCATCAAAGTTTCAGAATATCAGTTTCTTTCTGGCTTATCACTTTAGGCCCCTGAACAAACTGCAAGGGCTATGTACTGTTTTTGTTTGCTCTGGGCTGTTTATATCTCTGGGTTGTCTGTTTCCTGTGATCTGCCACTAGAGAGAGGCTGGTTAACTGCATTTGATTTACGGATATAATTTTAAGCAACATTAAAGAAGTCTTACACTGCTTAGCCCTTTCAGGCACAATCCTACAAACTCCAACACTGAGTTATGCACATTAAAGGTAATGGTCACTCTGTCTTATGAAGCCAGTTCAGCCAACTGAGCAGTCTGTGATGGTGGATGGAAAGATTATTCAGAACTTTGCAAATGTCATCCATGTCTGGGGGAATTAGGCCTTTATATCAGCTGCAAAGTAGAGCCCTCCATTTGCCATATGCATAACACTAACCATATTTCTTCTTTAGAAATGTATTAGGGAAAAATTAAGTACTAGCAAATTTGATTTGTTATAATAAGAAATATAGGGACTTTAAAAATAGCTTTTGGATACTGAGAATAGAAATTTGGTTCAGAATGATAAATTTTTTGCGCTTATTTATTTCAGAGCATTTTCTTGCGCAGTGTGTGCAGGTAAATTAAAAAAAAAATACTATTGCATTTATTTTAAATGTGACATAAGGACCAAAAGTGGTGTTTCTAAAAATCAGGGCTACCTTCAATAGAATCACCTTGGGAGCTTGTTATAAATGCAAATCCCTAGGCACCACACAAGTTTTGCTGAATCAGACTCTCTAAAGTTAGGGCCTATGGACCTTTACTGAAAAAAAAAAATAGTTCACAAAACTGACCAGGTATTTCTCATACACTCTAAAGTTTGATAGTGTCACTGGAAGTTTAAGTTAGAGCAGCGGTTCTCAACCTGTGGGTCGCGACCCCTTTGGGGGTCGAATGACCCTTTCACAGGGGTTGCCTAAGACCATTGGAAAACACATATATAATTACACTAGAGGCCTGTTGCACAAAGAGATTCGTGCAATAGGCCTTCCCTTCCCTTGGCTGCTGGCACCAGTTTTCCTCTGGCACCCGGGACCCAGGCCTTCTCTCTGGCTGGGCTCTGGCCAGACCCCCGCACCCCCAGCCATCAGGCTTCGCGGCTCCTCTGATCCCGGGGCCGGGAGGCCTTGCGTATCCACTGATCCTGGGGCCGGGAGACCTCGTGGCTCCGCTGATCTCGGGGTTGTGAGGCTCCGCTGCTCGGCTGGCTTCGGGGCTGTTTGGCTTTGCTCCACCACTTAGAGCCTATGTATGCAAATCAACCGCCATCTTTGTTGGCAGTTAATTTGCATATCACCCTGATTAGCCAATGGGAAGCATAGTGAAGGTATGGTCAATTACCCTTTTTGTCTTTTATTAGATAGGATATTGTTTTTGTGATTAATTGCTATCCTTTAATTATGTTCAATTTGTAGCAATGAAATTGGGGGTCACCACAACATGAGGAACTGTATTAAAGGGTCATGACATTAGGAAGATTGAGAACCACTGAGTTAGAGAGTAATTACTTAAGAGTAAAATTTGTTAGAAATGGATCAGCAGAAGGATAGGAAGTGCTGGTCAAATTTCTGATGGCTTTTTACCTCATTTACATTCCAATATTGTTTATAAGAATGAAAATGCTAAGTGTCAAATAAAGGTAGACTAGATTTATTGTGGCATACCTATGCAATACTATACAACCATTAAAAATGATTTTATAGAGTGATATATAAATGCATGGAAAGATAGTTATTCTATATTGTTAAATGAGGAAAGCAAGTCACAAAACATTATGGATGTTGCAGTTTCTTTAGAAAATACTATATAGTTATAGGCAAGGAAAAATACCTGGATAGCCATATAAAAGGAATCTATATATATAAAAGCCTAAGCGACCGAACGACCAAATGAATGGTTGACCAGTTGCTATGATGCACACTGACCACCAGGGGACAGATGCTCAATGCACAGGATTGGGCTTCCTCCTGTCTGGATCAGGCCTGCGGGTATCAGGCTCCCTCCTGTCTGAATCGGGCCTGCGGGGATCGGCCTGTGGGGATCAGGTCTGTGGGGATGGGGCTCCCTCCTGCCTGGACTGGGCTTGCTGGGATGGGACTGAACCCAGCTATCCGACATCCCCTGATGGGTCCCAGATTGTGAAAGGGTACAGGCCAGGCTGAGGGATCCCACTGGTGCATGAATCTGTGCACTGGGCCTCTAGTTAATGGTGTAAAATTACAGGTAATTTTATTTTATTTTTTAAAAATATATTTTATTGCTTTTTTACAGAGAGGAAGGGAGAGGGATAGAGAGTTAGAAACATTGATGAGAGAGAAACATTGATCAGCTGCCTCCTGCACATCCCTTATTGGGAATGTGCCCACAACCAAGGTGCATGCCCTTGACTGGAATTGAACTGGGACACTTTAGTCTGCAGGCCAACACTCTGTCCACTGAGCAAAACCAGTTAGGGAAGATTACAAGTAATTAAAAAAGTCTTCTTTTTCTTATCTACATTTTCTCAATTTTCAATAATAAACATGTATTATAAAAGTAATACCAAAAATTTTAAAATAAGGAGGAAGTATTCACTTCTCATAGAATAATATAATTTTTAACATCTTAATTGAAGGAAACTCTGAATTCATACTCTCTAATACTTTAGCACCTCAGATATTACTATTATTCAAATAAAAAGTGGTTATTTGTTTTCTAATAATGTAACTTTACAAAATATAAATCTATGGAAGAAGTATATTAATTGAGTTCTGGTCATTGAATGCTATTGTTAATGGAATAGAGGAAATATTATTTTGCTTTGGCCTACCTTACTTTCACTGAAAAGTATCCACCATCATGTATGCCTATTTTAAACATTTTTATTACAGACCCAAATAAATGAAAATATTGTTTGCAATATATTTTTTGAAAGGGGGAGGGCTACAATGCCTAATATGGTGGTTACTAGCCACATGAGGCTATTAAGTGTTTGATATATGGCTAGTCTGATTTCATATGTGCTAGAAGTGTGAAATACACAATTTCTTTTAAAGACTTAGTAGAAGAAAATAATGTAAACTTTCTTAATAATTATTTACATTTTACTTGAATAACATATATTAAACGTACCAGTTTCTTTTTAAATTAAGTTACTAGAAACTTTTAAATTATATATGTGGCTTGCATTATTTGTCTAATAGACAGCACTGCTCAAGTCCATACATTATGTTTTATAAGGAAACCTTATGGATGGCCCATCTTGCCTGGAGGACAAATGATGCCACTGAGCCTGGGACCAAATTTGATTCACACTAGGGCTTCTCAAAGTGTGGTCCCTGTATCAGTAGCATTAGCATGATCTAACAACTTGTTAGAGATACACATTATTGGACGAAATCCAAGACCTACTGATTCAAAAACTTGGGGACAAGGCCCAACAATATGTCTTTTAACAAGCATCCCCACCCCCACCTCAGGTAATATCGATGCAAACTAAAGTTTGGGAAGTGTTGATTTAAAGGATCTTGTGGTAAATCTTATTTTAAATTCAAGAATACTTGCTTCTAGTCTATTAGTTTTGAAAAAATCTGGATTTCTGACTTTTGTTGTTTGCTTAAATAATGGCCTTGCCTCAAGATAGGGATTGGAATTATGATGAGGATTACTGATAGCAACCCTTATATGATATAGTCACCTGCTTTTTAGATTTGGAAAGGAAATGTAACCTTCAACCCTAAAACAAATGAATAGTATCTATTCACAATTCCCTCAGGGGATTAAATGTGTTTTAAATAAAATAACATATTGCACTTATTATTTTTACTGAATATAGAAAGAGGGCATGGCCCGGTGAGAAAAAGGATGGGAAAAAGAGAGATTAGTTTCATTCATTCATTCAACAAATATTAGTTGAGCATCAACTAATAAAGAATAAAACCTCTTTATTTTAGTCCGGGATCCCCTTTCCCTACCTCTGCATGGGCAATCCTACTAGAAAATTAATGGTGCTACTAAGAAGAATCCAGAGAATTAGTTGCTGCAGGCAGCAGTGACTAGAGAAGCATGAGGAAACAGCATTACTCACAGCAAAGGAGCAGTTATCTTAAATTTCTTATAACACTTGTGTGGATTTATTAAGATAAAAATAGCTTTATGTCATAGTCATAATAGTAACAGCTATTTCAAAAAGCAGAGGCTTTTGTAACTGTTTAAAATGATCATAAATGTCTATCATGAGTGTTTATTGATTTTGAACCGTGACTAAACTTTTAAAAGTAGATGGAGAAGACACCAGAGGAATGGTGGCATTAGAGCCCCTTGGCCTCTCCCCTTGAAATGTCAACAAGTTAACCAACTATAATTCAACAAATAAATCCTCGGTCAACACAGATGCACACCTGAGAGACCAGTGCATTGAAACATCTAAAGGTGGGCAACCAGGAATAAATGGGGAGAAAAGTACAGAAGGCCCACAGACACAGCCCTGCAGCCTGGAGCTCATGGCTCAGCCAGGAGAGGAGAGAAAGCCAGTGACAGTAGGTGTTTGCTTTGGTGGGGAGGAACAGAGAGCTAGGAAGGAGGAAGGGTGCAGCCCAGTAGGGCAAGTAGTGAGGGAGCAAAAACTGAGTCAACAGGCTCTTGACAAAGCATGGGGTTCTCCATGCAGATCTCCACTGTCAGATTGGTGGTGGTGTTTCAGACAAAGAAACAGAACCATAGAGCCCTGGAACCACTTGTACTCCCCAAACTTGCCTCCTCTTGCCTGGGGAGTCGGGTCCAGAAGCATATTATCTGTCAAGCAAGAGCTGTTACAATAGAAGTGTTTTCCTCTATGACTGATCCCAAGGAAGGGTGCTTGGTGGTTGGACCCAACAAAGGTCAAGTTTGCCATTACAGTGAGAGCAAAACAAACCCCACCCCCAAGCAGCATGGCTGCATCGTATTAAGGAGGTTCTGGAGGTCAAGACTGGGAGATCACAGAATTAAAAAAAATGTTGTTATTCATTGCCATTTAGTGGAAAATAATATATAGATAGAGTTAAATGCATAGGCAAAAGCGAACAGAAAATACCATAAGTAACCACAGTAAAAGGATGACTAGAAAAAAAAAATCCCCAGAAAGCAAACTAGAACAAATGGAAATATGTGATTTAAATGATAGAGATTTCAAGATTGCAGTTCTGAAAATACTTAACGAGATGAGAGAAAATACAGACGGACAATTCAATGCACTCAGAAAAACAAATCAATGAACAAAATGAGTACTTTACTAAGGGAATTGAAACTGTAAAAATAATCAGAAACCTGTAAAAGAAGCATGCAATTAAGGAGATTAAAACTACTGAGCATAGAAAACAGAGCCAACCAGATGGAGGAAATAATTAGTGATAATGAAGACCGGAATCTCGAAATGGTGCAGAGAGAAGAAGAAAGAGACCTGAGATTGAAGAAAAATGAGAAAGCTCTACAAGAACTGTCTGACTCCATCGGAACAAAACAATATTAGAATTATAGGCCTTGTGGAGGAGGAAGAGAAGGAGCATGGAATGGAGACTCTATTAAAACAAGAGGTAAATGAAAACTTCCCAAACCTATGGAAAGAAATAGATCCTCAAATCAAAGAAGCATGCAGAACACCTAGTTACCTCAATCCAAAGAGACTGTCTCCAAGGAACTTGGTATTAAAACTTTCAAAAATTAATGACAAAGAAAAAATTCTCAAAGCAGACAGGGGAAAAAAGGAAGTAACCTACAAAGGAAACCCATGAGAATTTCATCTGATTTCTCAGCAGAAACTCTACAAGCCAGAAGAAAGTGGAACCAAATATTCAAATATCTGAAGGAGAGAGATTACCAGCCCCAAATAATATATCCAGCCAAATTATCCTTTAAATGTGAAGGAGAAATAAAGACATTCCCAAAAATACAGAAGCTAAGGGATTTTATCACAAGAAAACCTCCATTGCAGGAAACACTCAAAGTAGTTATTCTACCTGAAACAAAGAACATAAGGTCACAACACTACGAGTAAGATCACAAAAAAGTTACAGCATAAACACGGATAATTTATGACAACAAAAACATAAAAGGGGAGGGGCTAAAGGTCTGAACTTGCAAAGGAGGATGAAGATCAGATGCACTCGAAAAAAAAAAATCCAAAACAACTACAGTATATATACAACTTTATTGTTTTTATATATAAAACAAATGGTAACCACACACAAAAATTACCAAACCAGAAACAGATTTTTTTTTTTAAAAAAAGAGCAAACAGAGGAAAAAAGTATGGATTACCACCAAGCAAAAACAAAAGACAGAAACACAAAGGAAAAGAATAAATGGAGGCACAGACCTAATAGAAAATAAAATAAAATGGCTATAGATAATTCTCATACATCAATAATTATCCTAAATGTAAATGGTCTGAATTGGGTCAGATCAAACCCAAACATATTGAGGATCTTAATAATCCATTGACAGCTCTAGACAGATTAACCAAATAGAAAATCAATCAATCAATATTGGCCTTCAATGAAACACTAGACCAAAAGGACATAATTGGCATTTACAGAATCTTCCATCCCAGAACATCATACTATACATTCTTCTCTAGTGCACATGACCATATGTTGGATCAGAAAACTAGAATCAACAAATTCAAGAAGATTGAAATTATACCAAGCATATTCTCCGATAATGATGCCTTGAAATTAGAAATCAACTTCTAAAAGGAAGTAAACAAACCAATAAATACGTGGAGATTAAACAACATACTGCTGAAAAATGGATCAAAGAAGAAATAAAAGATGAGATCAAAA